>NC_140438.1:0-292500 GCF_965140295.1 Lepidochelys olivacea | reverse complement strand
ATGGATGGATAGATGGGGTGGGTGGGGATAGATAGATAGATAGATAGATAGATAGAGAGATAGATAGAGGGGGTGTCTGGGAATGGATGGATAGAGGGGGTGGGTGGGGATAGATAGAGAGATAGAGAGATAGATAGAGGGGGTGGGTGGGGATAGATCGAGGGGGTGGGTGAGGATGGATCGACGGACAGTCACTCTTTGTAGCCCATGATGCCGCAGCAGGAGCAGTGCATTCTGGTTCGGCTCACACCTTACTGCCCGTGTCACACGCCCGGCAGGGGTCCGCACACACGTGCCAGACACGCCCGGGGAATTTCCCACAATGCCTTGGGCGAGTACCCGGCGGCTCCCTTGGGGCGGGCGGTGCATGTCCCCCCCGCCCAGCCGCTCCCCCAGGGGTGCCGGTACCTGGTCTCTTCCGGGCGCCGTACACAGCCAGCCCGATGATCCCGGCCAGCAGGACGGCCCCCGCCAGCGCCCCCCCAATCACCGGGGCTGCCCCCTGCCCGGCTGGCCGCTGCGTCGCGCCTTGGGTCATCGTCCGCCCCGTGCAGGGGGCGTGCGTCGCCGAGGTTCGGGCTGGGAGTGAGACCAAGGCGGGGTGTTAGGTCAAGGCGTGGCCCCTCGCCCACGTGTGTGCACAGCCAGGGGGACACACTCGCACACACACACGCTCTGGCTCTCGCACGTTTGCCATCTCGCACACACACACTCGCACGCTCACACGCTTGTGCTTTCCACGCCCAGACACCCTCAGCCAAGCTCACACCCACCGCCCGGCCCAGACACATGCTCATTTTGAAACATGCACGTTTGCACACACACACTCACGCTTGCACACTCGCTGACGCTGCGGCTCTGACACGTTCCCACACACTCATTTACACACACGCATTCACTCACCGACACGCCCAGCTGCTGCGGGACGGGGCCAGGGGCCGGCCCAGGAAACGGGACGCCCAGGTGGACGGAGTAAGGACACAGCCAGGGACGGGAAGGGATCTCGGTGGGGGAGCCCCTGAGCTCCAGCCATGGGGTGCCGTGCATTCGGGGTGCAGCACGCAGGGAGCCGGGAACGCACAGAGAGTCTCAGGGCTGGGGGTGGGTGGGGGATTTGCCAGGGCACAGGAGGGTGTGAAGCTGGGGGTAGGAGCAGGCGGGATGGGGGAAGCCAGGGCATGGGGGGGCACCTGTCACCGTGAGCTGGGTCCCAGGGTGACGGCGCCATTGGTCCCATTGGCCATTGTTCTTCCGCACCGTGATGTGGCAGACGTACTCTCCGGCGTCCGACTCCTGCAGCCGGGCGATGCGGATCGAGGCCGTTCGGTTCCCCCACGGGTCCCCGACCAGGACGATGCGGCCCCCGTAATCCGGGTGGGTGAATCTCTCGGTGTGATTGTAGATAAACTGGCCATGGAACCCGAGTCTCCAGTAAACCCGGAGGTCCCGCAGCGGCTCGATCTCGCGGGGGTAGGTGAAGTTGCAGGGCAGGGTGACGGAGCCCCCGGCCGGCGCCGATAGGTACTCGGGCTGGGTTATCTGGTACCGGGGATCCTGAGCAGCCGCTGCAAAGATCCCCAGAGACACAATCCCGTCACCGCGGCCGGCCCCGGGGTCCCAGCCGCAGCCAGCGGGGAGCAGAGGGGACCCCCCCGACCTGGGCAATAGTGAAGGCAGGATTTATTATTAGTTGTTGGTATTGAGGTCGTGCCTGAGGGCTGCCACCGGGTGCCCATTGTGCCAAGCAGCCGGTGCTGGGCCCTGTCCCAGATCAGAGCCACGACTAGCTGGCTCCTTCTGCAGGGGGACGAGAGGCCGGGGAAGATGGGCCTCTGGAGAAGCCAATAGACTGGGGGAGATGAGCCCCTGGGGAAGCCGGGAGGCTGGAGCAGATGGGCCCTTGGGGAAGCCGGGAGGTCGGGGGAGATGAGCTCCTGGGGAAGCCGGGAGGTCGGGGGAGATGAGCCCCTGGGGAAGCCGGGAGGCTGGGGGAGATGGGCCCTTGGGGAAGCCGGGAGGCTGGAGCAGATGGGCCCTTGGGGAAGCCGGGAGGCCGGGGCAGATGGGCCCCTGGGGAAGCCGGGCGGTCAGGGGAGATGGGCCCCTGGGGAAGCTGGGAGGCTGGAGGAGATGGGCCTCTGGAGAAGCCAGGAGACTGGGGGAGATGAGCCCCTGGGGAAGCCGGGAGACCGGGGCAGATGGGCCCCTGGGGAAGCCGGGAGGTCGGGGGAGATGAGCTCCTGGGGAAGTCGGGAGGTCAGGGGAGATGAGCCCCTGGGGAAGCCGGGAGGCCTGGGCAGATGGGCCCCCGCCCTGGGGATTCGGTGCCGGCCGAACACACCCACCTGCAAGCAGGATCCCCGCCAGGAGCAGCAGGGCTGGGTGTCCCGGTGGCAGCAGCATCTCTGGGGTGCGCGGGGCTGGGCCTCTGGCTGCCCGGAGCTCCGGCCACCCTGCCCAGCACCCTCTGACCAGGGCGGGGGCCGGACACAAGCTGGAGAACAGGACGTGGGAGCCGGTTGCAATGCTGCGAGGAGGAAGCCGAGGGAGGCGGGTGGGGGGGGGGGAGAAATTGGGCAATTGGGCCCAGAGCAGACCAGTCACTTCCCCTCCACTGCCAGCCCTGTGGTCAGAGCTTCCCAGCCGCCCCCTGCCCCCGCAGCTGGGGGGCGGGCACTGGGGTGCAGGGCCAGGTGTCATTTGGGGGGCGGGGGCTGCAGGGGGCTTGTAGGGTGCAAGGGGGCTGGAGGACATGGGGGAATCCATGGGGCCTGCATAATTGGGTGGGGGGCTGCAGGGGGGGCATGGGAACTTGGGGGGGGGGAGGGATGCTGGAGCTGTGGGGGAGGAGCTGCACTATAATTAGCTGCTCCAGTTCCCCTTTTCCCACTTCCCAGTGGCTCAGCCGGACCCGCAGAGGAACAAGCGTCTCTGAGCCGGGGTACACCCCCCACCCCCGCCGGAGGGGGTGTGGCGAAGCGGGACTGTTCTTCATGTTTCCTCTGAATAGTGTGGGGGTGCCTCAGTTTCCCCTAGGCAGTTCTTAAGTCTCTAGGGGATGGAGTAAGGGCCGGTGTGTGCAGGGGTCTGGACACAGAGAATGGCCGACACCCTGTTTCCTGGCCACGGATGGCCTGGGCCCTTCCCCCCTGCAAGATGAGAGCTAAAGGGTTGGAGAACAAAGGAATCCGGTGACCTCCTGGCCCGGGAAAGGAACAAAGCCCAGAGGAGGAGGGGCTGGGGGGAGTTTCAGTTTGGGGCTGGCTGGGACATGGAGTGAAGGGCAGACGGGGTTGTCTGGCTCACTGCCCCCAAAATGGACCCGGCTGAGGGGTCCCGGTCTCTGCACCTACAAGCTCTGTGTTAGACCACGTCCCTGTCGTCTAATAAACCTTCTGTTTTACTGGCTGGCTGAGAGTCCCGTCTGACTGTGGAGTTGGGGGGCAGGACCCTTTGGCTGCCCCAGGACCCCGCCTGGGCGGACTCGCTGGGGCAAGCGCACGGAGGGGCAGAGGAGGCTGAAGGCTCCGAGGTCAGACCCAGGAAGGGGGAGGCCGGGGGAGCTGTGTGTCCTGCAGGCAGTCCGCCCCCCCCCCAGCCCCGCTCTAACCCACCAGCCCCCACTCCCCTTCCAGAGCCAGGAAGAGAACCCAGGAGTCCTGACATGTGCACCTCCGCCCCCGCAGTGTCTCATAGGCCCAGGGCAGGGTGAGGATTTCACACAGGAAGGGCCAAGGTGTCAGCAGCTTCCTCAAATGAGCAATGGGAGGCTGTGGGGGGGAGCAGAACCGGTGGGGCCAGAGTCTCCTGCAGTGGGGCCATGAGCGGGGAGCTTCTGATGCTGATGCTGCTGCCCCTGGCGGGGGGTGAGTGCCCTGGGGCAGGACGCAGGGGGGCACAGAACTGGGCACGGCCCATAGTCACTGGCCAGACCCGAACAGCAGGGGGTGATGGGGCACAGGGAGGGGTTGGCTGGGGCAGGGGAATGGGGCGGGGGGAGGGGCCGGCTGGGGCAGGGGAATGGGGCGGGGGGCACGGGGAGGGGCCGGCTGGGGCAGGGGAATGGGACGGGGGGCACGGGGAGGGGCCGGCTGGGGCAGGGGAATGGGGAGGGGGGCACAGGGAGGGGCCGGCTGGGGCAGGGGAATGGGGTGGGGGGCACGGGGAGGGGCCGGCTGGGGCAGGGGAATGGGGTGGGGGGCACGGGGAGGGGCCGGCTGGGGCAGGGGAAGGGGGTGGGGGGCACAGGGAGGGTGTCACGGGGTCCCCGGGCGATGCTCTGGACCTGCTCCCCACGAAGCCAGGCAGGACTCTGGGGGAGTCTCCTCTCGGGGAGCAGCCTGTCTGCAGGACACACAGCTCCCCCGGCTTCCCCCTTCCTGGGTCTGACCTCGGAGCCTTCAGCCTCCTCTGCCTCTCCGTGCGCTTCCCCCGCAGCGAGTCCACCCAGGCGGGGTCCTGGGGCGGCCAGAGGGTCCTGCCCCCCAACTCCGCAGTCAGACGGGACTCTCAGCCAGCCGGTAACACAGAAGGTTTATTAGACGACAGGAACATGGTCTGACACAGAGCTTGTAGGTGCAGAGACCGGGACCCCTCAGCTGGGTCCATTTTGGGGGCAGTGAGCCAGACAACCCCGTCTGCCCTTCACTCCATGTCCCAGCCAGCCCCAAACTGAATCTCCCTCCAGCCCCTCCTCCTCTGGGCTTTGTCCCTTTCCCGGGCCAGGAGGTCACCGGATTCCTTTGTTCTCCAACCCTTTAGCTCTCACCTCCCAGGGGGGAAGGCCCAGGCCATCAGTGGCCAGGAAACAGGGTGTCGGCCATTCTCTGTGTCCAGACCCCTGCGTACACCTGCCCTCTAGGGCTCTGCAATGATCATACACCCTTACCCCACCACCTAGATACTTAAGAACTGCATAGGGGAAACTGAGGCACACCCACAATATTCGGAGGAAACATTAAGAACTGTCCCACTTTGTCACAGAGGGGCTGGCTGGGGTGGGGTGAATAGGGAGGGGGGCACAGGGTGGGCCTGGCTGGGGCAGGGGAATGGGGTGGGGAGCACAGGGAGGCGCTGGCTGGGGCAGGGGAATGGGGTGGGGGCACAGGGAGGCGCTGGCTGGGGCCGGGGAATGGGGAGGGGGCAGGGGTATGGGGACACAGGGAGGGCCTGGTTGGGGCAGGGGAGGGGGGCACAGGGAGGGGCGGGCTGGGGCAGGGGAATGGTGTGGGGGGCTGGGGGCATTTCATAGAATCATAGAGTATCAGGGTTGGAAGGGACCTCAGGAGGTCATCTAGTCCAACCCCCTGCTCAAAGCAGGACCAATCTCCAATTTTTGCCCCAGATCTCTAAGTGGCCCCCTCAAGGATTGAACTCACAACCCTGGGTTTAGCAGGCCAATGCTCAAACCACTGAGCTATCCCTCCCCCTAAAAAATTCCCACTGTGCATTGGCCGGGAATCGAACCCGGGCCTCCCGCGTGGCAGGCGAGAATTCTACCACTGAACCACCAATGCTACTTGCCACCAATGCTATTTGCGCCCTGCTGGCTGCGGCTGGGACCCCGGGGCCGGCCGCAGTGACGGGATTGTGTCTCTGGGGCTCTTTGCAGTGGTTGCTCGGGATCCCCGGTACCAGATAACCCAGCCCAGGTACCTATCGGCGCCGGCCGGGGGCTCCGTCACCCTGCCCTGCAACTTCACCTACCCCCGCGAGATCGAGCCGCTGCGGGACCTCCGGGTTTACTGGAGACTCGGGTTCTTTGGCCAGTTTATCTACAATCACACCGAGAGATTCACCCACCCGGATTACGGGGGCCGCATCGTCCTGGTCGGGGACCCGTGGGGGAACCGAACGGCCTCGATCCGCATCGCCCGGCTGCAGGAGTCGGACGCCGGACAGTACGTCTGCCACATCACGGTGCGGAAGAACGACGGCCAATGGGAGCAATGGCGCCATCATCCTGGGACCCAGCTCACGGTGACAGGTGAGAGGGGATGGACCGTGGGGGGCACCGCGATGCTGCAGGGGGGGGGGGAGAGAGCTGCTACTGGGCACAGATCCTGCACATCCAGGATCAAGGGGGCGGGGGGTCTCGCATATCCAGGGGGCAGAAAAGGGTAACAGGGACCCCCCATATCCGGAGGGCTGGGGGGGAAGGGATCACTGCACCCTTCGAGCCAGGGAGCGGGTGGGTTTAGGGGGACAGAGTTTCCCAGGGGAGCCCGGACTCACCCGCTGTCCCCTTCTCCCTCCCCAGGGCGGGAAGCTCCCAGCCCCACGGACAGCACGTGGCACCGAGAAATGGTCACAACTAGAGCGGCGGGTGCGGGGAGAACCTGCCCCTGGTGCATCGACACCGTTCACCTCGTCCTTATCGGCCTTGTCCTGGTGCTTTCCAAGGCCGGCATCTGCTTCGTGGTCTTTGCCCTGGGCCGGCGGCGGGGCTGGGGTCACGGCCCACAGAGCGTCACCGGGCGGGTGTCCGGGAGCGACGCACCATCGGCGTCAGGATTCAAACTCACCTGCCTGGCGCAGAGCTCTCCGCCAGGCATCCCGGGGGAATGACACCGTCCAGCAGCTGTAGAATGGTTGTTATCCTCCAGCAAAATACCCGCTAGCAAGAGCAGAGCGGCATGGATAGTGTGCATGGGGGTCAGGGGGAGTGTGGGCATAGATAGGGGGGTGGGGGGGATAGATAGATAGATAGATGGGGGGGTGACATTGCACTCCATATGTTTTTATGAAAATATGCTAATGAGCGTGAATATAATGTCGCTGGAATATGCGTCATGCAAAAGGTCCCTTGTGCGGTATCATGAGAAAGCTTGTGAGCTACGGAGTGTGGTCGTCCTGTTTGTGTGAATGCATCACTCTTGTATCTGAAGCTAGAAGCACGAAGTATAACTCCGGGGTCCTACGGTACTGATGCGAAGGGTGGGCCGTTGATGGTGGTTGGGAATCTGGATGGCGCCCGTCGGCCAGGACACTTGGCTGTAGAGGGCTCTGTTTGCGGGCAGGCCTCCCTGTGAGCCAGGCCAGGAAGAACGGAGGCTTGGGGGTCTCACGGGACCTGTCACCATGTCCCCTGGTGCTGGAATCCATCTTATACCTGGGGCTTTGCCATTGAGAAGGGGGGCTGGGGACCCAGAGAGACAAAAGATTCCCGCCCTGTGCCAAAGCTATAAAAGGGGGTGGAGCAGGACAAGGGGGGCCGGTCGTGAGAAATCCCCTAGTGACCACCTGAGCCGGAACAAGGCTGCACCAGGGGGAAGCTTTGGGCCCAGACGAGGAAGGAGGCCGGTCTGCGAAGAAGCTTATTGGAGCATCTCGGAGGGTGAGGTTTTATCTGTAATCCGTTTCCTACTGTATTAGGCTTAGACGTGCGTGTTTTTGTTTTATTTTGCTTGGTCACTTACTCTGTTCTGTCTGTTATTACTTGGAACCACTTAAATCCTACTTTTCATACTTAATAAAATCACTTTTGCTTATCAATTAACCCAGAGTAAGTAATTAATACCTGGGGCAGCAAACAGCTGTGCATCTCTCTCTATCAGTGTTACAGAGGGCCGACAGTTTATGAATTTACTCCATATAAGATTTATACAGAGTAAAACGGATTGATTTGGGGTTTGGGTCCCATTGGAAGCTGGGCGTCTGGGTGCTGGAGACAGGAACACTTCTTAAGCGACTCTCAGTTAAATCTGCAGCTTTGGGGGCGTGGACCAGACCCGGGGTCCGTGTTTGCCGCAGGCTGGCGTGTCTGGCTCAACAAGGCAGGGGTCTGGAGTCCCAAGCTGGCAGGGAAAACGGGCTCCGAGGTAATTTCAGCACGTCGGGTGACAGTCCCAAGGGGGTCTCGGTGACCCCACCCGTCACAGGGTGGATGGGGATAGCTAGATAGATAGCAGATGTGTATGGGATGGACAGACAGACAGCTACTCTCTGTGTCCCGCATGAGGCCTTTGCAGAAGCCCTGCATTCAGTGACGCGCACGTAACTCGCCTCGTGCCCACCCGTCTGATTGAAGCTGCCCCCCTCCCGCTTGGTCCAGCTCTGCCTCCCGCTCCCATCCCCCGCGGCGCTTGGGAATCTCCCAGAATGCACTGCAGGGGCGCTGGTACCCTGCCCCCACCAGCAATGAACGCGGCGGCGGGAGGGGGGTGCAGGGAGGTGGCGTCAGCCCCCGCCCTGCTGCTGTTACCGAATAAAGCGCCCGCCCCCCGGCCGAGAGAGCGGATCAAGCAGCCTGTTTATCTGTAGGACCTACAGGAACGGGGTGGGGGGCTCGCAGAGACCGGTTCTTCCCCCCCAAGCGGTTTATCTGTGGGGAACAGAGAGGTTCAGCCCAGCCCATCTGGGTTACCCAGAGCCCGGCCAGGCTCAGTTCTCGGCTCTCCGGCTGCGCCCACGCGGCCGGCTCCCTGCGGGCGGGGGCCATTCGTGGCCGCTTGGTGCTAGGTACCAAATGTCCCGGTGACTGGCTTTGCCATTGTCTCCAGAGACCCGAGACAGCCAGGCGCCGGTTCGCTGTGTCGGGCCCAGCTCGAGAGCGAGCCCCTTTTCCCACCACAGTATAGGGGAAACTGAGGCACACACAGTCTTCATAGGAAACGCTACAGAAAATTCCCATCCTGTCACAACGGCTCCGGGGCGGGCGGCACCGGGAGGGGTCGGCTCCAGCCGTGGGGTCCCGCGTGTGGCACACGGGCTGGACAGCGTCCTGTCTTCGCAGAGCAGGGGACGGTCCCTCAAGCTTTGCGGTGGGCCGAGTCCCGAGGGGAAGGAAGCCAGTGTCAGGTCCTGTGACGGCGGCCCGGGCACTGCTCCTCACGCCCCTGCACCCAGCGTGTGGCCCTGCTCTGCCCCAGGCCCTGACCCGTGTCCCGGCCAGGCAGGGGGGGCAGTGGAGGGGGCAAGGGGCCCCCGTGGGCTCTTGCGCTGGGCTGGGAGGTGAAGTAGTCCAAGTTGATGAGCACGTAGGGGGTGGAGAAAGAGTTGTGCTGGCCCGGCAGCCCCTGCTGCACCCACAGAGCCATGGGGGTCTCCTGGTGATGCAAGAAGAGCATTAGGGAGGGGGACCTGCCCCATGTACCGCTCCCCCTAGGGCAGAGCCCCCCACTGCACCCTGCCAGAAACCCCAGACACCTGCGGAGTCCTGCCCCCCACTGAGACTACAACTCCCAGCATGCAATGGAAGCCGAGCTGGGGGCTGTCATGGAGCAGGGCATCCCGCTGCACCATGGGATACATAGTCCCAGGGGTTGCCGTGCTGGATGCTCCCGAGGCCAGTGTCTGTGTGCTGGGGGGCTCAGGCTGCAGCCCGGACCCCGTGCCCCACGGGGGCCCTGCAGGGCCCAGGCGGTGGGGGCAGGGCAGGGGTGGGTCTGAGCCGAGCGGCAGGCGAGGAACTGAAACCAGGGGCGGTTTCCTGTTCAGTGATGCTGCTGTTGATGTTTCTCAGCAGGCGTCGAGGGTGACGCGGGGTGAACAGATGTGGGGGCTGGGCCCAGCTGCTCTGTCGAGTCCCGGGGCAGGGGGTGGCTAATGCCCATGCCCCTGCCCCCCACGTGGGCTGGCTGGTACTGACCCCATTGCAACACAGGGACTGGCTTCACAGTCCCCTCTGCCCCATGGAGGACTGGCCACAGGGCCCTCACTGCCCCAGGCCAGGAGACAATGTGCACGAGGTGTCCCCCCACCCCATCGGGTCCCCAAGTCCCATCCCACCCCCCAGCCCTGTGGAGAGCAAGGCAGGGTCACCTGAGAGCTGGACAGGCCGGGGTGGGGATGAGAGCCCTTCAGCTTCCTAGAGACAAATAGAGGGGGTACAGTGAGAGAGTGGGGAGAGAACCCAGGAGTCCTGGCACCCAGCCCCCCCCGCTCTAACCCCCCGAGACCCCCCTCCCCTCCCAGAGCCGGGAAGAGAACCCAGGAGTCCTGGCACCCAGTCCCCACCCTCCCCCTGCTCTAACCCCCGAGACCCCCCTCCCCTCCCAGCGCTGGGGGGAGAACCTAGGAGTCCTGGCTCCCAGCCCCCTCTGCTCTAACCCCCGAGACCCCCCTCTCCTCCCAGTGCGGGCAAGAGAACCCAGGAGTCCTGGCACCCAGCCCCCGCCCCCCCCCCGCTCTAACCCCTGAGACCACCCTCCCCTCTCAGAGCCGGGGAGAGAACCCAGGAGTCCTGGCTCCCAGCCACCCCCCAAAGGCAGGTGTGTCCAGTCCCCTCCCCTGCTGTGGGGGTTGCTGGCATCGGGGCAGGGGGTCGCTGTCTCCTACCTCCGCCTCCTTGTCCACTCCCGCAGGAGGTACCCCAGCAGCAGGACGCTCCCCAGCAGGAAGACGCCCGAGGCCCCCAGGGTCCCCAGCACGTCGGCGCGCAGGAAGGCGCGGCCCAAGGAGTGGGGGGCCGGGGAGGGGTCAGCGGCTGCGGGGGAGGGAGATGGATTGGAAAGCGTCCAGGGATGGAGAGCATCCAACCATCCCTCCAACTCTCCCTCCCGCACCCCGCTTCCATCTGTCCCCATCCCACTTCCATCCTTCCCTCCCTCTGCACCCCACTTCCAACCCTCCAACATCCCCCCACGCCCCACTTCCATCCCTCCCTCCGCACCCCACTTCCATCCCTCCAACCATCCCCCCACACCCCACTTCCATCCCTCCCTCCCTCTGCACCCCGCTTCCATCTGTCCCCACCACGCTTCCAACCCTCCCTCCCGCTGCACCCCACTTCCAACCCCCCAACCATCCCCCACACCCCACTTCCAACCCTCCATCCCTCCCTCCGCATCCCGCTTCCATCTGTCCCCACCCCGCTTCCATCCTTCCCTCCCTCTGCACCCCACTTCCAACCCTCCAACATCCCCCCACACCCCACTTCCATCCCTCCAACCATCCCCCACACCCCACTTCCAACCCTCCATCCATCCCCCCACACCCCACTTCCATCCCTCCCTCCGCACCCCGCTTCCATCTGTCCCCACCCCGCTTCCATCCCTCCCTCCGTCCGCACCCCACCTCCAACCCCCCAACCATCCCCCACACCCCACTTCCAACCCTCCATCCATCCCTCCCTCCGCACCCCACTTCCATCTGTCCCCACGCCGCTTCCATCCCTCCCTCCATCCGCACCCCACTTCCAACCCCCCAACCATCCCCCACACCCCACTTCCAACCCTCCATCCATCCCTCCCTCCGCACCCCACTTCCATCTGTCCCCATCCCGCTTCCATCCTTCCCTCCGTCCGCACCCCACTTCCAACCCTCCAACATCCCCCCACGCCCCACTTCCAACCCTCCAACCATCCCCCCACACCCCACTTCCAACCCTCCATCCATCCCTCTGCACCCTGCTTCCATCCTTCCCTCCCGCCGCACCCCACTTCCATCCCTCCAACCATCCCCCCACACCCCACTTCCAACCCTCCATCCATCCCTCCGCACCCTGCTTCCATCCTTCCCTCCCTCCGCACCCCACTTCCATCTGTCCCCATCCCGCTTCCATCCTTCCCTCCGTCCGCACCCCACTTCCAACCCTCCAACATCCCCCCACGCCCCACTTCCAACCCTCCAACCATCCCCCCACACCCCACTTCCAACCCTCCATCCATCCCTCTGCACCCTGCTTCCATCCTTCCCTCCCGCCGCACCCCACTTCCATCCCTCCAACCATCCCCCCACACCCCACTTCCAACCCTCCATCCATCCCTCCGCACCCTGCTTCCATCCTTCCCTCCCTCCGCACCCCACTTCCATCTGTCCCCATCCCGCTTCCATCCTTCCCTCCGTCCGCACCCCACTTCCAACCCTCCAACCTTCCCACTACACCCCACTTCCAACCCTCCAACCATCCCCCCACACCCCACTTCCAACCCTCCATCCATCCCTCTGCACCCTGCTTCCATCCTTCCCTCCCGCCGCACCCCACTTCCATCCCTCCAACCATCCCCCCACACCCCACTTCCATCCCTCCAACCATCCCCCCACACCCCACTTCCTACCCTCCAACCATCCCCCCACACCCTGCTTCCATCCTTTCCTCCCTCCACACCCCACTTCCAACCCTCCAACCTTCCCACTACACCCCACTTCCAACCTCCATCCATCTGTCCCCACCCCACTTCCATCCTTCCCTCCCTCTGCACCCCACTTCCAACCCCCCAACCATCCCCCACACCCCACTTCCAACCCCCCAACCATCCCTCCGCACCCACTCTGCCCCCGCCCGCCCCACGCACCGGGCTCCGGGACCAGGACCGGGAGGCACTGCTCCGACACGCCCGAGGGGAAGGTGGAGAACTTGCAGCAGTAACGGGTGCCGTTGTGCTGAGGGTCCAGGCTGGGCACCGTGAGTCCCACCTGCCTGTCGTCGGACACGTTGGTGACCCACAGGCGGCCCTGGGCCGCGGGGAGCACGTGGGCCCCGTGCGTGGGGTGCATCACGGCCAGCTCCTCACGGCTCCGGTTCTGCCCCCAGCGGCACCAGCTCACCAGGGTGATGTGCTCCTGGCCCAGGAACTTGCAGTGAAGCTGCAGGGGGGACCCCAGGGCCACGGGGTCCTCGGCCCAGAGCTTCAGCCCTGCCTTGCTGGTCCCTAGTGGGGAGAGAGGAGAGGGGGGTTAGACCCCCTCAGAACCACTGGTCCCCCTGGCTCCCAGCCCCCCATCCTGCCCTAACCCACCAGCCCCCACTCCCCTCCCAGAGCCGGGGAGAGAACCCAGGAGTCCTGGCTCCCAGCCCCCCCTGCCCTAACCCACCAGCCCCCACTCCCCTCCCAGAGCTGGGAGAGAACCCAGGAGTCCTGGCTCCCAGCCCCCCACCCTGCTCTAACCCACCAGCCCCCACTCCCCTCCCAGAGCCGGGGAGAGAACCCAGGAGTCCTGGCTCCCAGCCCCCCACCCTGCTCTAACCCACCAGCCCCCACTCCCCTCCCAGAGCCGGGGAGAGAACCCAGGAGTCCTGGCTCCCAGCCCCCCACCCTGCTCTAACCCACCAGCCCCCACTCCCCTCCCAGAGCCGGGAGAGAACCCAGGAGTCCTGGCTCCCAGATCCCCACCCTGCTCTAACCCACCAGCCCCCACTCCCCTCCCAGAGCCAGGAAGAGAACCCAGGTGTCCTGCCACCCAGCCCCCCTGCTCTCACCCACCAGCCCCCACTCCCCTCCCAGAGCCGGGAGAGAACCCAGGAGTCCTGGCTCCCAGCCCCCCCTGCTCTAACCCACCGGCCTCCACTCCCCTCCCAGAGCTGCGGGGAGAACCCAGGTGTCCTGGCTCCCAGCCCCCCCTGCTCTAACCCACCGGCCCCCGCTCCCCTCCCAGAGCTGGGAGAGAACCCAGGCGTCCTGGCTCCCAGCCCCCTGCTCTAACCCCCAGCCCTCACTCCCCTCCCAGAGCCGGGGACAGAACCCAGGCGTCCTGGCTCCCAGCTCCCCCCAGCTCTAACCCCCAGCTGTCACTGCCCTCCCAGGGCTGGGAGAGAACCCAGGCGTCCTGGCTCCCAGCCCCCTGCTCTGACCAGTGTCCAGGCAGTGGCCGAGGAGCAGGGCGACGAGCGGGAAGCCGCCGGGCCGGGCCATGGCACCGCGGGAGCTCAGAGAACAGCAGTCGCAGCTTTCACTTCCCCCCTTGCTGGCAAACAGGAAAGCGTCACCTCCCACGCGCGCCCCGGGGCCCTGCCGTGCCAGCCCCACGTCTCTGGCCTCAGAGACGGGCCGGCCGGGGGGCCCCGTGCCAGGCAGGCAAGCGCAGGTCACCGGGGTCACGCCTGCGTCGCCCCAGCCGGCGTGCCCAGCTCCCGGCGAGGGCGCCGTACCCCTCTGTGCTGCTCGGGGACACACACACACACACACACACAGAGCCCAGACCAACACCCCAATGCTCCACACTCCACAATGCAACAAGCAGACAGGTTCCTAGCAAACACCCACAGACACACTGCAGCCCCACCCCACCCCCAGCGAGACCCACACAATTTGCAATGCAACGCACCCCTCCTCCACAAAGCACCAGGCGGGCAGCTCCAGCACCCCCCCCCACGCACCCCAGAGCCACGCAACACGCCAGGTGCTGGGGACACCCCGCACTGCCAAGCAGCCACCAGAAACCACCCACAACAAACTCACAACGCTGCTCAGCGCCCCGTATGCACGCAATGGGCACACCCAGCCACGGGGACGCAGCCTCTCCGCGTCGGGGGTTGGGTGGGTTTCATATTGGGGTCTCCGAGCCCCCACCCCCAAATGTCCCCCTCACAGCCCAGGGCACCTCCCCCCCCCCACACGTCACGAAAGCCCCTCTGTTTTCAGTCATGTTTTTATTGGACTGAACTGGCAAAGGAGGGGTGGGGGGTCCAGAGTCAGCAGCCAAGCCCAGTGCATGGTGGGATAGTGAAACCCGGTGCATTGTGGGATGGTCAAGGTACAGCAGGTGCATGGTGGGATGGCCAAGCCCCATGCACTGTGGGAAGGCCACGCCCAGTGCACGGTGGAAATAACTGGAAGAAAGGGCAAGTTGGCTGTAACGAAAATGGATCCGAAGCTAGGAATTGTAGAAAATTGATAAGGGAAGCGAAGGGACACCTGGAGAAATCTGTGACCAGCAGAGTTAAGGACAAAGAAAGGTGTTTTTAAAAGTACATTAGGAACAAAAAGAAATTCTGAGAATGGTATGGGTCCATTACAAGAGGGAAACGGTAGAATTATCATCAGCAATAATGCAGAGAGGGCAGAAGTGTTTAATAATTATCTCTGTTCTGTATTTGGGAAAAACGGATAACATCATCATGTCACATGATTGCTTAATTTAGATTGATTCTAGTCAGGCTTTGGACAGAGTCGCACATGCCAGGCTCGTACACAAACCAGGGAAACGTGATCTAGAGCCAATTACAAAGAGTCGTTGTCAAAGGTTTGTGGTCGAACTGGGAGGGCAGCTCTACAGGGGTCCCACAGGGGGTCAGTCTTGGGTCTGTCCAATACCTTCATTAAAGGAGTGGGGCGGGGTCGCGAGCACTTTGCAGGACAGGGTCCGAATTCAAAACCACCGTGACCAGCTGGGAGAATCGGTCTGAAGTCCACAAGATTCAGGTCAGTCAAAGCCAGGGCAAGGAACGGCAGGCGGGAAGGAAAATCAAACGCACCGGCGGCGAGGTGGCCGTCGGGCTGGGGCAGATGACAGGCTGCATAGGAGCGAACAGGGAAAGGCAGGGTGGTGCAAAGGGTCACTTTGTTCGGGGCGCAGGGAGGCTATTTGAATCGGGTAGCCAGGAAGGCCTGGGTGATCCCAGGCCTGATGCTAAAGACGCTTCCCAGGCCAGCGAGGGGAGCGGCCGACGCAGGAGTCGGGGGACAAAGGAGGAAAGAGGCTCGCATCACGGGGGCCAGTCCGCGTGGGTGTGTGGAAAACAGATCCCGGCTGTTTGTGCGGAGAGCACGGGCTGGGCGGCGAACGGCTGGAACAGCCGTCGGCGTGGCTAACGAGCGCCGTGTCAAACGAGCCCCGGCCCCGCGGCCTGTGGCTGAGAAGCTGGCTCCCGGAGAAGCCTCCCCACGGAAGGGTAAATGGGACCCGGCCTGGAGCAGGCCCAGCAGGCAACGTCAGCCCCCCCACGCAGAAGACCCAGAAATGGGGAGGGGGGCGGTGAATTCAGTCCAGGGCAGTCCAGTGAATTCAGTCCAGTCCAGACGAACCCACGGCAGCCCCCCGGGAGCTCTGGTGTGGCCACGGGCAGAGACCGAGGGGCCCCCAGGGGCCTGGGACCTGGCCAGGCTGGGGGGGTGAGATGGGCCCAGAGGATCTAGCAGATGCCCTGCCCCACAGGTTACTAAGCTGGGGGGGGGGGAATCCCTTTCCTGCCACCAGCCCGGCACCCCAGCTCGTGCGAGCCAGCCGGACGGCGTGTGAGTGCACGAGGAGGGTGTGGGGTGAGCCCCACAGCTCTTTCCTGCACCCCCCCAGCCCCTCTCTGGGGGGGTCGCACCCCAAGCGGAAGGACCCTCCCTGCTCCCCCCCCTCCCCAACCAGAGAGTGGGGCAAGGCAGGGCCCACCCTGCAGCCAATCGCCTCGCTCCCCATGGGCCAGCCCTCCATGACATCACAGCTCAGTCCTCTATGACATCACTGTAGGGCGGGAAGTGGGGGGGGAAGCAGGGCTGCAACAGGCCCCTCCCGCACTAGGACATAGAGGGGGGAGTGGCTAAGCCCCCCCCCCCGCCCCTGACCCCAGCCCCCTCTAATTCTTCATCCCTGCCCCCCTCCAGGGGCCCAGCCCCCTGCCCTGGGAGGGTCCCTGCGCTGTCCCCCTGCCTGGGACCCCCAGGCTGCAGCCCCCCCTTCCCGCCCCACTATGAGGTAACAGGCCCTGGGTGCTGCCTCCCAGCGGGACCCCCCACAGCCATGGGGCTGCCCCCCAAGACAGAAGCTGCTGCCCGCCATGTCCTGCGACTCCTGCCAGCGCTTGGGCGACGCCATGCTGGCGGTCCTGGGGCTGCTGGTTATGGGGTGTGTGGGGCTCAACACGACCAGCCTGGTGAGAGCCCGGGGGGCCAGTGGGAACCCCCCCAGCCAGTTAGCCCCCAGCAGAGCCCCCCCGCACTCAGGGCATGGACCCTGGCGTCCGGGCCCAATCCCAGCTGGGACCATTCCCAAGAAATACCCCCATGGTGGGACACTGGGCAGGGGGGCTGCTGTGGGGGGCAGGGGGAGCCAGTGAGGCTGCAAGGGGGGATCCTGGGTTGGGGGGAAGACACCTGGTGGGGGTGAGCTAAGGGTGGGAATATGGGCTGGGTCTGAGAGTGGGGGACACCAGGCTGGGGGGGGCTGGGTCTGAAGGGGGGTGGAAGGGGTCAGGGGGAGCAAGTGGGTCTGATCCATTTCCCCCCCACCCCCAGCTCTGGCTGCACCTGAGACCCCTTGTCCAGCATCTGCTCCGCCTCCTCACCCCAAAATGTGAGTCAAGTGCAGCGAGCTGGGGTGGGGGGACAGGGCCCCCCTTCTCCCAGCATCCTCCAGGGCAGGACCCCCCTTCTCCCAGCACCCCCTGACACGGGAACCCTCCTTCTCCCAGCATCCTCTGAGGCAGGACTCCCCTTCTCCCAGAATCCTCTAAGGTGGGGACCCCCCCTTCTCCCAGCATCCTCCGGGGCAGGGACCCCCCCTTCTCCCAGCATCCTCCAGGGAAGGAACCCTACTTCTCCCAGTAACCCCCAGGGCAGAACCCCACTTCCCCAGAATCTACCGAGGCAGGACCCCCCCTTCTCCCAGCATCCTCTGGGGCAGGACCCCACTTCCACCAGAATCTTCCGGGGTGGGGACCCCCTTCTCTCAGAATCCTCTGGAGCGCAAACCCCCCCACCCTGCTTTCTCCCAGCATCATCCACGGCCTGACCCCCATTTCACCCAGCATCCTCGAGGGCAGGGACCCCCCTTCTCCCAGCATCCTCCGGGGTTGTGGGGGGGACAGGACACTGAGCCACAGGCTCCCACAATCCCCTGGGGTGGGGGGGACACATGAGGCTGGTGGGGGGCTGATACTCCCTTTCTCTCCCCCTGTAGTGGACACGGGGAGCAGATCGACCGCCTCCCCGGCCAGGCCCTGCAGCCCCCCAGCAGTGCCAGGAGCTTGGGGGGCCTCCAGCCCCCCGAAGGCCAGCCAAAGACCCTGCCCGGGGGCCCATCTCAGCTCCCGACGCCCCCCAGCCGACGCCCCCCCCGGCCTGGAGATGGAGGAGCCCTGGGCACATCCAGCCACACCGCCCAGCCTGGGTGGCCACGCGGCCCCCCGCCCCGCCCACCACGCCTGCATCTGTGTGTGCCCCCTGCCCCAGAGCCCCGGCTGGACCCCACTGCCCCCCAGCCCGGGCGGGGTCACCTCCGAGAGCTGGCAGGGGGACTTCACCGGGGAGGGGGGCCCTGTGTACCCCCCCAGCCCCTCCTTTGCCTGCTGGAACCGGGACGGCTCGGGGGTTCTGCGCTAGCCCCCCCACAGGGACAATAAAACGCAGCGCGTGGAGGGGCTGGGGGTGACTCTCTGAGAAGGGGTGAACCCCCCAATGCCACCCAGAACCACAGGCAGCCCCGCCCCAGGGGCAATGGGGGGAGGAGTGGGGCCGCTGGACCTGGCCCCTGTGAGCTGAGTTTGGGGGCTACCCAGCCCTGCCCAAGGGGAGAGAAGCTCCTGCCTCATGGTGATGGCAGAGGGACCCCCCACAGGGGAGATCTGGGGGGCAGGACAGGGCTGAGCAGCCTGGGGGGAAGCTCTCCCCACCCACCTCCATTCCCAGCCCCCTACCTTCAGCCCCAGTGCTCAGCTCCCCTGCGACGGGCACTGGCCCCTGCCTGGCTCCGCGACACCGGATCCGCGTGAGGGGGCGGAGCACGTGTGCCCAGCCCTGCCCCACTGCGGCACTACCTGGCTGTGCCCCACGACCCCAGGGCTGCGAGGGAGAGGGCAGAGCAGAACTCCTGGGTTCCCTGGAGGCAGAGAAAGGCCCCATGCGAGCAGGGGGGTGGGGGGGCCAGGACTCCTGGGTTTCCTGGAGGCAGAGAAAGGCCCCATGCGAGCAGGGGGGTGTGGGGGCCAGGACTCCTGGGTTTCCTGGAGGCAGAGAAAGGGCCCATGGGAGTGGGGGCGACGCCAGCAGAGATGAGGGCAGGGCTGGTTTATTGGGAGTTCGCGGGTTTACAGCGCGGTATTTACAGCTATGTACACGGGGGGCAGCCCCCTTTTCACCCCCCCACTCCACCCCGGCTAGGTACTGCAGGTGAGTGCTGCTCTGTTAGCCTCTTGCGCCCCCCGCTGGCCTTTGCTGCTGCTGCAGCTGCCCCACATGCCACGGGGGGCTGGAGTCAGATCCCCCCACACACCACTGACCCCAGGCCCGGGGGCACCATGGCCGCGGGGGTGTCCCTGTGGGTGGGGCCAGCTGCTGGGACTCTGCCCCACCCCACCTGCCCTGCCCAAGGGGGCGGAGCCATGGCAGGGCAGGTGAGGTCACTGGGAGGGCTGGGGCGACCCAGCCACGCCCCCCTGCGCCCCGTTGGCCTTGCCGAAGGGGCTGGGGGTGCCGGGCGGGGCTTGGGGGCTGTCACCGGGCTCCTGCTTGATGGTGGAGGTGCCAATGGGGGGTGCCAGGCCGGGCAGCGCCAGCCCCGGTGGGGCCGAGGGGGAGAGCTGGGTCCCAGGGGCCCCTCCGGCTTTGCCCCCCTCGCCCGGGGGCGGCAGCGAGACCACGATGTACTTCTGCAGGCTGCCCGTCACCGTGGCGCTGGGCGCCGTCTGGGCCGTGGAGACCAGCTTCACCACGGGCTGCACCCCGGCCGCCGTGGTGCTGATGGGGGAGCTGGCCGTGCCCAGGGGGCTGCTGCTGAAGGTGATCACCTGCGAACGACAGGCACGGGGGTCAGCGGCCCCCCAAGCCCCCCTGCCGGGGGGGACAGGCCCACGGGGAAGCTAGGGTCCCTGAGGCCCACCGGTCCCCCCACGCCAGCCTGCCCCCCAGGACCCGCCCAGGGCAGCCCCACCCTCCCCCACACTGCCCAGGCCAATCCACCCCGATGGCAGTATTGGGGAGCCTCCCCTCCCCCCATGCCAGCCTGCCCCCACCCAGGGCGGCTGATCGTGATAGGCTGGACACCAGGCAGCTCCGAGAGGGGGGATCCGGAGGGGAGGATGCGGGGGCCGAGGAGCAGCGCAGGCTGGGCAGGCAGCTCCCCGGCGACCCTGCTCGACACCCCGGCTAAGGGCAGGAGCCTGCCAGCCCCCGGCAGCGGGGAGCCTGGGGGACGTGGCTGCAGTGGCAGAGCCGGGCTGCGGAGAGGGGAAACCGAGGCAGGGGTGGCGCAGGGCCGCGGCTGGCCACGGTGCTGGAGCAGAGACGTCGCGCCCCCCTCAGCCCCCTACCTGCTGGGAGGTGCTGCTGCCGGAGGCGGAGGACATGACAATGTACTTGGTGGGGGGCGGGGAGGGCTGGGTGGGGGTGGAGGGGCGGCCGGACACCAGGGTCTGCACGGGCAGCGTGATGGAGCTGGGCACTTTGATGATGCTCGGGGCCCGCGGGGGGCCCTGGGGGGCCTGCGACAGGGTCAGCGTCGGGCGGGGCTGCCGGGGGGAGACGGACAGACACAATCAGACAAACTCACCCCAGCACCCCCCCCCACCTCCCAATACGGGGCTCAGCCCCACAGCCTTCTCCCCGGCAGTGGCCAAGGGAACCCCCCTCCTTCTGCCCCACCACAAACCCACGGGCCTCCCCGCCACAGACTCTCAGGATCCTGCCCCTCCTAGGTCCCTCCCCACTGACCTCTGTCCCCTTCACCTGGATGCCCACCCCAGAATCAGCTCCCTGCCCCCCGTGACATCCTCTGCCCCCAGACTCACGGTTCCAGCCCCCAGGCAGCTGCCCGTTCTCCCCAGAGCCAGGTACCCACCCCCAGAGCCGGCCAGCTGCCCGCCCCCTCCCCAGAGCCAGCTGCCCCTGTACCTGCGTGATGGTGAGGGTGGTGCGGTTGACCTGCTGGGCCTGCATGGCCGCCTGGGCCCGGGCTTTCACCACGTGGGTGCAGAGCAGGGAGCCCAGGGAGCCGTAGTCGGCCTTGTACGAGTCCTGGTTGTCGGGCGGCGGGCGGACCTTGGCCAGCACCGGGGCGCAGTGCTTCTGCGGGGCAGGCGGAGGGCAGAGGTGAGCGGGAACCCGGCAGGCCGAGGGAGCGCGGCGGGGAAGGAGATGTGGAATGGGAGGGGCCCAGGAGAAAGGGGCGGAGCCTCATGGACTGGGCGGAGCCAAAGAGAAAGGAGCCCACCCAGGAAGTAGGAGGGGCCCCACGGAAGCTGAGAGCAGGAGGGGAGCTAAGTTGCAGCCCCAAATGCGGCAGGCCACGCCCCCCATCCCCAGCACTCACCAGCAGCAGACTCTGGACGTGGTCGGCCCCGATCTTATCGATGTTGCTGACAACCGGCCCCTCCACGATGCCGCGCACCCGCTCGCCCTCCACCTGCAGCCGTGGCAGGATCAGGGTCTTGATCACCTGGGGAGAGGAGCTGTCAGCTGGGAGGCCACCCCCCACCCTACCCCCGCGCCTCCCAGCATGCCCCAGGCTCCGTCCCCCACCCCCAACAGGCCCCGGGGCCCCCCTCCCCCTCGCGTGCCCGGGGTCTCACTCACGTCGTGGCCCAGCTCGGCCAGCCCCGCGATGGAGCCGTACCGCGTGGTCCAGGGCGTCTTCTCGTCCACCCAGCTCTGCGGGGACAAAGGCGGGGTGAGTCCTGCGCCCCCAGGCCCCGCCCCAGGCCCCGCCCCCTCTCTCCAAGCCCCCCCCCCCCCCCAAAGGGCCTGGGGATGCAGGCATGGATGTTGGTGGCACGAGGCCCCGCCCCCTGCCCAGGCCCCACCCCCACCTTGGTGATGCAGGACTGGATGGTGGTGGTGCTAGGCCCTGCCCCAGGCCCCGCCCCCTCTCCCCAGGCCCCGCCCCACCTTTGGTGAAGGTCTTGGTGATGCAGGACTGGATGGTGGTGGTGGTAGGCCCCGCCCCAGCCCCCACCCCCACCTTGGTGATGCAGGACTGGATTGTGGTGGTGCTAGGCCCCGCCCCTCTCCCAGGCCCCACCCCCTCTCCCCAGGCCCCACCCCACCTTGGAGAAGGTCTTGGTGATGCAGGACTGGATGGTGGTGGTGCTAGGCCCCGCCCCTCTCCCAGGCCCCAACCCCTCTCCCCAAGCCACGCCCCCTCTCCCCAGGCCCCGCCCCACCTTGGTGAAGGTCTTGGTGATGCGGGACTGGATGTTGTTGGTGGTGGTGCTGAAGTTCTTGCAGATCTGGGCGATGAGGCGGGCGGCGAAGTCCCGCAGGGCCCAGTGATTGTCCACGTCCGGCCGCAGGCAGAGCTGCCGGCTCACGATACAGGTCATCACTGCTGGGATCAGCTCGTGCAGCTGGGGGGTGGGGGGCAGTGGGATAGGGGTTAGCCGCCATCCGCCTGGCCAGGACCCAGACCCTCCCTCCCCATGCCCAACAGGGCTCGCCGAGGGAAGAGAACCCAGGAATCCTGGCTCCCAGCCCCGCCCCCCCTTAGAGCCGAGCCAGGGCGGCCACTCACGTATTTTTCCAGGTACAAGGTGGGGTTGTCCATCAGCGCCTTCACCATCCGCATCAAGTAGATGAGCAGCGCCAGGTTATTCTGCACCACGTTCACACGCACCTGGGGGGAGACCTGGTCAGGGGTACGGAGCTGGGGGGCTCGCCCACCCTCACACCGGGCCCCCCAGCCTACAGGGGACAGATGCGTCAGGGGTCACAGCCTGGGGGGCTCAGCCCAGAGCCCCACAGGCCCCCCCAGCCTAGAGGGGACAGACGGGGGTCAGGGATCACACCCGGAGGGCTCAGCCCGGCCCCTGCCTTACCCCTTCGGAGATGAAGGTACTGAAGCGCGGTAACATCTGGTAGAGTCCGGGGTCGGTGGCGATGCTCTGCAGGGCCTCCTGGGGGTGGGGCAGAGAGAGAGAGTGGCCCGTCAGCGCTGGGGGGTCTGGGGAGGGGCCCTGTGCGCACAGGGGAAGGGCACACGCAGGCCCGGGGGGGGGTATGCGGGGGGCACTCACGGCTCTCTTGGCCTCGCAGGACCCCACGCAGGCCTCCGTGATCTCCTTGTAATAAAGCTGCTGCTCCACCGACAGCTCGTGGATGCTTCGCCGTTTCAGCTTCAGCGGGGCCCCCTCCAGCACGGGGGCCTTCTTCTCCTTCCCTGGGGGGCACAGTGTGAGCAGAGCCCCGCCCCCTCCCGCTAGCCCCGCCCCCTCCAGCACGGGGGCCGCCTTCTCCTTCCCTGGGGGGCACAGTGTGAGCAGAGCCCCGTCCCCTCCTTCCCTGGGGGGCACAGTGTGAGCAGAGCCCCGTCCCCTCCCGCTAGCCCCACCCCCTCCAGCACGGGGGCCTTCTTCTCCTTCCCTGGGGGGCACAGTGTGAGCAGAGCCCCGTCCCCTCCCGCTAACCCTGCCCCCTCCAGCACGGGGGCCTTCTTCTCCTTCCCTGGGGGGCACAGTGTGAGCAGAGCCCCATCCCCTCCTTCCCTGGGGGGCACAGTGTGAGCAGAGCCCCGTCCCCTCCCGCTAACCCTGCCCCCTCCAGCACGGGGGCCTTCTTCTCCTTCCCTGGGGGGCACAGTGTGAGCAGAGCCCCGTCCCCTCCCGCTAGCCCCACCCCCTCCAGCACGGGGGCCTTCTTCTCCTTCCCTGGGGGGCACAGTGTGAGCAGAGCCCCGTCCCCTCCCGCTAACCCTGCCCCCTCCAGCACGGGGGCCTTCTTCTCCTTCCCTGGGGGGCACAGTGTGAGCAGAGCCCCGTCCCCTCCCGCTAACCCCGCCTCCTCCAGCATGGGGGCCGCCTTCTCCTTCCCTGGGGGGCCACAGTGTGTGCAGAGCCCCGCCCCCCGCTAGCCCCGCCCCCTCCGGCATGGGGTCCTTCTCCTTCCCTGGGGTAGCAGGGGACATTAGACAGGGTAGAGTCGCTCCCCCACTAACAGCCGCCCTCCAGCTCCCACCCTTCCCTCCCCCGCTAACACAGCTCTGCCTCCTGCCTCCGCTCCCCGCCCAGGCCCCTGGGAGCCCCTCCCTCTCCTGGCCCTGCTGCCCCCCCAACCTTTGCCATCCGGGGCGGCTGCGCTCTGCCCTTTGCCCTTCAGGGCACCGTTCTCCTCCTGCCCGGGCTTCGTGGATTTCAATGGCTCCGTGGCCTCCGCTTTCTGCTGCTCTTTGGGGGCTGGAGAGAAACAAGGAGCAGGGTCACGAGCCAGCCCCTCACGTGTGCGGCTATTCATACAGGGGCCCCTCACCCGGTGCAGAGATGCAGCCACCTCTGGGGCAGGGTGGCTGGTTACCCAGGGGCCCCTCGCCCGGCGCGGACATGCAGCCACCTCTGGGGTGGAGCGGCTGGTGACACAGGGACCCCGCACCTGGCGCTGAGATGCAGCCACCTCTGGGGCGGGACACAGGGCTCCACCAAGGGCATTTCTCTGTCGGGAACATGCTAACTTTTGAACGGCCCGTCGGATCAATCCCTGAATTCTGGAGAGCATCGCGGGCATCACCCGGAAATGCTCGTCAGTCGCGTTGCTTAGCGACCAGGTCAAGTGCCCAGACAGAACAGAAGCAGGAGGGTCCGGTTCCCTGTGGGACACCAGAGCAGGGCACTGCGGCCAGACGCCTGGGACCGCGACTCACCTGGGGGCGGGTTCTCGGGGATGGCGGGCTGGGTGCCTTCGATGCTGAGCCAGTGAGCTGAAAGGAAGCAGAGAGGGGAGTGAGAGCTGGCACGGAGGGGACCCCCACCCTCGTGCCCTGCATCTTCCCTTCCTTGGCACCCCAGCCCCCCGAAGACCTCCCCCCACGGCGCCCCCACCTTTGAGGCAGACGTCCAGCGGGACGCGGGGCAGGGGCGTGTTAATGATGTCGCTCAGATCCACTTCCTTCTCCTCGTAGAAGTACAGCTCCCGCCCGCCCCCGCTGGCGTAGCGGAAGGGGATGAACTCCTGGGCGTGGAAGCCGTACAGCGGCTGCGGGGGAGAGGGAGACACGGCTCGGAGAACCGTTCGCGGTGCCGCCACGGACCAGCCTGCCGAAGGATGAAACCTCGGCCCACCCCTCTGCCTTCAGGCCAGGACAGGGTATTGGCTGGGGCCCCAGGAGGTCCCCCCTGCGGAGACTTCTCTGGAGTCCCCGTGTCTGTGTAAGCCCTCAGGCCGCACCCTGCCCCTGACATTAAGCATGGCCTGGCTCCGTGGTCTTATGCACTGACTGGGACGGCCCCTGGTACGATACACACCAGGCCCATCAGAGGGGGGATCGCCAGCCGCCTCCAGGCACCAAGCCCCGTACTCAGGAACAGACGTATCTGTGCCGGAAATTAACTCCTGACACATCACACGCGTCTCGCCACAGCAACCGGCAGGCTGCCGGCCGTTGGGAGGGACTCCCCCAAGCTCACGGGCTCCTCTGCTCTAGGAATTGGGGGCCCCCCCGCATAGCCCACCCTCCCCAAGCGTGTGCCCCTACTCAGAAACACCCTGAGCTGCAGAACCACCCCCCAAAGGCAAGAGACGGCCAGTCCTTCGAGCAAGGGGCCCCCTAGCATGGAGCCCAACCAGCCCACGGGGCCCAGCTTACACCCCGGCCCCTGGGCACAACGTCCCTGCCCCACCAGCACCTCAGCAGCAGGGGCTGGAGCAGGGGGTCCCCCCGCGCCCCATTACCTCCACGTTCTTCAGTTTCAAGGCATAGTCCACATCCCCCGTGGTCAACTTCCGGCGCTTGCCCATGTGCATGAACTTCAGGGCATCCTGTGGGGAGATGGGGGGGGTCTCTGCGTCACGTGGGGCGCAGGGCTACCACAGCAGGGGGCAGCCCCTCTTCGCCCCAAGGGACTCTGGGAAGGCCAGGGTGGGAGCAGAGCGGGGGGCTGGGGGGGGAGGAGGGCAGGGTCCGCTGGAGGCGTTGAGTGTTTGGGGGCTGGGGTTCCCCTTGGGCCAGGATGGGGCCGCGCCGTGGGGGATTTTCCCTGGGGACGGGCGTAGGTATGGACAGCGTGTGCGCGAGGGAGGGAGGGCGGGGGGTCCTGCCCACCCCCGGGGGCTCTCTTTACGCCAGTGGCTGGGTGGGGGGAGGGCGAGGGCGGGGTGCGGGGGCATCCCCCAGAGCGGGTGGCGGGATGGGCTGGCGCCCGGGGCGGGGAAGGGGGGGGTTGTGTTGTGAAGGGCCCCCCCCCGGGGCAGAGGACGGGTGTGGGGGCGGCGCGGGCCCCCGTACCTGGGCGATCTCCTTGATGCGGTAGCTGACCTCGTCGGCCAGCAGCTGGCAGGTCTCCTCGGGCACCTGGGCGATGCCCATGGCCTCCGCCATCACCTTCATGGACTCGGCCGGCAGCAGCGTGTGGCTCAGCTTCGGCTTCTTCTCCTCCGCCATCCTCCCGCCCCGGCCCCGCCGCCACCTGGGGGGGGGGGGCGGGGGGGTGAGACATCGGGGGGGCGGCACCCGGGGGGGGGGGGCCGGGCGAGACCGCGTCTCCCCTCGCCCCCGGAGCCGGCAGAGACCCCCAGCGCCAGGCCCCGAGCCAGGGGCCCCCGGCTCCTGCCCCCCCCGGGCCTCCTCCCCCCCTGGCCTCAGCCTCCCCCTCCCCCCCCCGGCTCCTGCCCCCCCCCGGCCTCCTCCCCCCCTGGCCTCAGCCTCCCCCTCCCCCCCCGGCTCCTGCCCCCCCCCGGCCTCAGCCTCCCCCCAGCTCCCCCCCGGCTCCTGCCCCCCCCAGCCTCCCCCTCCCCCCAGCTCCCCCCCGGCTCCTGCCCCCCACCCCGGCCTCAGCCTCCCCCTTCCCCAGCTCCCCCCCGGCTCCTGCCCCCCCCGGCCTCAGCCTCCCCCCAGCTCCCCCCCCGGCCCTCCCCCCCCAGCCTCCCCCTCCCCCCAGCTCCCCACCCGGCTCCTGCCCCCCCCGGCCTCCCCCTCCCCCCAGCTCCCCCCCGGCTCCTGCCCCCCCCCGGCCTCCCCCTCCCCCCAGCTCCCCCCCCGGCTCTCCCCCCCCAGCCTCCCCCTCCCCCCAGCTCCCCCCCGGCTCCTGCCCCCCCCGGCCTCAGCCTCCCCCCAGCTCCCCCCCCCGGCCCTCCCCCCCCAGCTCCCCCCCCGGCTCCAGCCCCCCCCGGCCTCCCCCTCCCCCCAGCTCCCCCCCCGGCTCTCCCCCCCCCAGCCTCCCCCTCCCCCCAGCTCCCCCCCCGGCCTCCCCCTTCCCCCAGCTCCCCCCCGGCCTCCCCCTTCCCCCAGCTCCCCCCGGCTCCTGCCCCCCCCGGCCTCAGCCTCCCCCCAGCTCCCCCCCCCGGCCCTCCCCCCCCAGCCTCCCCCTCCCCCCAGCTCCCCCCCGGCCTCCCCCTTCCCCCAGCTCCCCCCGGCTCCTGCCCCCCCCCGGCCTCCCCCTTCCCCCAGCTCCCCCCCCCGGCCTCAGCCTCCCCCTCCTCCCAGCTCCTGCCCCCACGGGCCTCCCCCCCCACCTCTCACTCCCGCTCCGCGCTCTCCTCCTCGTCCGCCGCCATCTTGCTCCCGCCCCGCCTCCTCCCGGTCCTGGCAGATGCACACTGCCCGCCCCTCGCCCTCGCCCTGGGACACCCCGCGCGGTCCCCGCTCACAGCGCAGGGCCCCGATCCTCTTCGCTCCGATGCTCCGCCCTGATCCTCGCCGCTGCTCGTCCCTCGAGCCCGCGCCCCGCCGGCCCCTCACTACAACCCTGCCAGGACCCGAACACCGGAGTAGGGGAGGGGCCAGCGTGGGACACCGACCGGCGGCTAGGCAGGGCAATGCGCAAGCGCGGGATGGGCGAAAGACTGCAATGCGCATGCGTGGGCCCTGAGGGCCGGGACTGCGCCTGCGTACTGCGCGCGGATTCATTCTACCGAGCATGCGCAACATTGTGCTGAGGGGACGTTATATTATGCATGCGCTTTACTACGCATGCGCCATTAGTTTTCTCCCCTCGCCTTTGGCTCACGATGCGCATGCGTAGTCCCGCTCCTTTCGTTTAACCGGGCGGTCCGACAGTGCTTTTACCAGCCCCGCCCCCCTCTGTTGCGCATGCGCCTCGTTCCTCCCGACGGCTGCGTCTACGCGCATGCGCCGGCCGTCCCAGCTAGGCGCTGACTGCGCATGCTCGGTGCCAGCTCCCCCTTAAAGGGCCAGCGCCGCTATTTCCTTCCCAGGGCGGGGGCGCAGCCATGTGGCTCCCCCTGCTGGGGCTGCTGCTGCTCGGGGCACCGGGGCGCGGGGCGGGGCAGGAGGGGGACGAGAGGCGGCCCACCCCCTGCGAAGGTAACCTGGGGGGAGGGGCTCTTAAAGGGGCCACGCGCCCTGTCTGGGGCTGTAGGGCCCGGTCTATATGGGGCTATAGGGACCAGCGGCCAGGCCTGGCCAGCGAATCAGGAGCAGGCTGGCTTTGTGCACAGAGATGAGCTCTCCCTAGATATCCGTATGGTCCGTATGGGGCGATATGGACTAGGGAGGGGCTGCAAGGCCCAGGCAAGGGGAGGGGGCACAGGGCCTGGCTGGGTCCGGGGCGGGTGGGAGAGGTGCCCAGGCTGTCCCTCTGGGGCTATAGGGACCAGGGATGGGGGGACAGCCTCAGTGGGGGGGTACGGGGCCATGGACGGGGGGGGCATACGGGCCAGGCGGCTGGCTGCTGACTCCCCCCCCCCCCCCCGGCAGTCTGCAAGTACCTGAGCCTGGAGTTGCAGGAGACCCTGGTGCAGAGCGGCCGCTCCAAGGAGGTGCTGGAGCCGGGGCAGGCGGTGGACTCGGGCAAGCGGAAGAGGCGCATCCAGTACAACACCTCGTAAGCGTGGGGGGCTGGGGTCCCGGGTGCCGAGAGTGAATCGACCCCCCCGCCCCCAGGGCCCCGAGCGCTCGGCAGACCCGGGCCCGTGGCATGTCGTGACGCCCAGAAACCCGGTTTCCCTGTCACCCGAACCCCAGAATTGTCTTTTTCTGCCCACATCCAAAAGCAAATCTTGTTGTTTTTTTTTTAACCAAACGTCGGAAATTTCCATCCAAAATGGTTCCGTTTCGGGGGGTTGGTTCGTTTGTTTGTTTGTTTATTTTAGACCAAAACCAGGAAAATTCCACCCTTTGCACAAAACTGGTTTGTTTGGGGCAATTTACTCCAGGCAAAAGATGCTCCCTGCCGGGGTCCGGGCCCCGATCCAGCCGGGATCTGGACCCAGACCCGGACCCCGATTCTGGCTTCAGTCAGACCCGCTGCGGTGGGGTTTTAAACTCAAACCTGACCTCAGCTTTGCAGAGCAAAGCGCTGTGTGATGACCCCAATTCTGCCAGCCCCCCAACTCCTCACCGCCCCACTTCTGTCCGCCTAGGGAAACCCGACTGGCCGAGGCCCTAGAAACCGTGTGCGAGCGGTTCCTGCATTACAACGTCCATGCCGAGCGCCCAGGCAGCCTGCGGTATGCCAAGGTACGGCTGGGAGCCAGGACTCCTGGGTTCTCTCCCTGACTCGGGGAGGGGGGGCTGGTGGGTTAGAGCAGGGTGGGGCTAAGAGCCGGGACTCCTGGGTTCTCTCCCTGGCTCTGGGAGGGAATTGGGGTGTGGGGTCTGGTGGGTTTGAACGGAGGGAGGAGTTTAGCAGCCAGGACTCCTGGGTTCTCTTCTTTCCCTGCAGGGTCAGAGCCAGACGATGAACACCCTGAAGAACCTGGTGAACAAGGGGGTGAAGGTGGATCTGGGGATCCCCCTGGAGCTCTGGGATGAGCCATCCGTGGAGGTGACACAGCTGAAGCAGCAGGCGAGTGTGGGGGGTGATGAGTTGGGGGGTGGCGGGGAAAAGCCAGTGGGCTCTGCCCTGTGTGGGGTTGGGGATGGGTGGCAGAACACGGCGTCAGAACAAGAACTAGTGCCGGAAGCTGAAGCCAGACAAATTCCTGTGAGAAACGAGTGAGACAAGCCGGGGGAGGCCACGTTCGTTATTGGATCGATGGTGGGGGTGTGATGGGTTTGGTCACAGAGGTGCCCTTGGGACTGTCACCCGACGTGCTGAAATTACCTCGGAGCCCGTTTTCCCTGCCAGCTTGGGACTCCAGACCCCTGCCTTGTTGAGCCAGACACGCCAGCCTGCGGCAAACACGGACCCCGGGTCTGGTCCACGCCCCCAAAGCTGCAGATTTAACTGAGAGCCGCTTAAGAAGTGTTCCTGTCTCCAGCACCCAGACGCCCAGCTCCCAATGGGACCCAAACCCCAAATCAATCCGTTTTACTCTGTATAAATCTTATATGGAGTAAATTCATAAACTGTCGGCCCTCTGTAACTCTGATAGAGAGAGATGCACAGCTGTTTGCTGCCCCAGGTATTAATTACTTACTCTGGGTTAATTGATAAGCAAAAGTGATTTTATTAAGTATGAAAAGTAGGATTTAAGTGGTTCCAAGTAATAACAGACAGAACAGAGTAAGGGACCAAGCAAAATAAAACAAAAACACGCACGTCTAAGCCTAATACAGTAGGAAACGGATTACAGATAAAACCTCACCCTCCGAGATGCTCCAATAAGCTTCTTCGCAGACCGGCCTCCTTCCTCGTCTGGGCCCAAAGCTTCCCCCTGGTGCAGCCTTGTTCCGGCTCAGGTGGTCACTAGGGGATTTCTCACGACCGGCCCCCTTTGTCCTGCTCCACCCCCTTTTATAGCTTTGGCACAGGGCGGGAATCTTTTGTCTCTCTGGGTCCCCAGCCCCCCTTCTCAATGGCAAAGCCCCAGGTATAAGATGGATTCCAGCACCAGGGGACGTGGTGACAGGTCCCGTGAGACCCCCAAGCCTCCGTTCTTCCTGGCCTGGCTCACAGGGAGGCCTGCCCGCAAACAGAGCCCTCTACAGCCAAGTGTCCTGGCCGACGGGCGCCATCCAGATTCCCAACCACCATCAACGGCCCACCCTTCGCATCAGTACCGTAGGACCCCGGAGTTATACTTCGTGCTTCTAGCTTCAGATTCAAGAGTGATGCATTCACACAAACAGGACGACCACACTCCGTAGCTCACAAGCTTTCTCATGATACCGCACAAGGGACCTTTTGCATGACGCATATTCCAGCGACATTATATTCACGCTCATTAGCATATTTTCATAAAAGCATATGGAGTGCAGCATCACGGAGTGGGGGGTGACCAGCCCTCACAAGGCCGCTTCTCATGGGTGCATCCCAGGCTGGGGGGGGGCATCTCCCCCCACCCCCCATCTCTCTCACCCCCTGGGGCCGACAGGGTACTGACCACATCGAACGCTGCAAACAAACCGCAGCAGGCCCCAGATTGCTCCCGGTGCAGGTGAATCAGCCCTGGGCCCGGTTCTGCGGTGCGGGAGGGCGTCTCCTTCTCCTGGTGCGTCTCTGGGACACGCAGGCAACTGGTTTCCCCCCGGGGGCCGCAGGGGCCAGGGTCTCTGGGCTGTGCAGGCAGGGGGTTACTGGGCCCCTCTGACCTTCCGTCCCATGGCCGGGTCCCCTCTCCCCGCAGTGCGAGACGATGCTAGAGGAATTCGAGGCCGTGCTGGAGGACTGGTACTTCCACCACCAGGAGACGGCACTGGGAGCCTTCCTGTGCGAAGGGCACGTGCTGGCGGCTGGAGAGAGAGGTGTGTAAACCACCCCCCCAGCTCTGCCGGGGCCCCTCACTCCCGACCCGCAGCCCCTGCAAGCCCAGCCCTGGGCCCCCCAGCTCTGCCGGTGCCCCTCACTCCCGACCCATAGCCCCCTGCTAGCCCAGCCCTGGGCCCCCCAGCTCTGCCGGAGCCCCTCACTCCCGACCCATAGCCCCCTGCTAGCCCAGCCCTGGGCCCCCCAGCTCTGCCGGAGCCCCTCACTCCCGACCCATAGCCCCCTGCTAGCCCAGCTCTGGGCCCCCCAGCTCTGCCAGAGCCCCTCATTCCCGACCCATAGCCCCCTGCTAGCCCAGCTCTGGGCCCCCCAGCTCTGCCAGAGCCCCTCACTCCCGACCCATAGCCCCCTGCCAGCCCAGCCTTGCCCTCCCCAGCCCTGCCGGGGCCCCTCACTCCCGACCCGCAGCCCCTGCAAGCCCAGCCCTGGGCCCCCCAGCTCTGCCGGTGCCCCTCACTCCCGACCCATAGCCCCCTGCTAGCCCAGCCCTGGGCCCCCCAGCTCTGCCGGAGCCCCTCATTCCCGACCCATAGCCCCCTGCTAGCCCAGCTCTGGGCCCCCCAGCTCTGCCAGAGCCCCTCATTCCCGACCCATAGCCCCCTGCTAGCCCAGCTCTGGGCCCCCCAGCTCTGCCAGAGCCCCTCACTCCCGACCCATAGCCCCCTGCCAGCCCAGCCTTGCCCTCCCCAGCCCTGCCGGGGCCCCTCACTCCCGACCCGCAGCCCCTGCAAGCCCAGCCCTGGGCCCCCCAGCTCTGCCGGTGCCCCTCACTCCCGACCCGCCCGACCCGCAGCCCCTGCAAGCCCAGCCCTGGGCCCCCCAGCTCTGCCGGAGCCCCTCATTCCCGACCCATAGCCCCCTGCCAGCCCAGCCCTGGGCCCCCCAGCTCTGCCGGTGCCCCTCACTCCCGACCCATAGCCCCCTGCTAGCCCAGCCTTGCCCTCCCCAGCCCTGCCGGGGCCCCTCACTCCTGCTCCGCAGCCCCCTGCTAGCCCAGCCCTGGGCCCCCCACCTCTGCCGGAGCCCCTCATTCCCGACCCATAGCCCCCTGCTAGCCCAGCCCTGGGCCCCCCAGCTCTGCCGGTGCCCCTCACTCCCGACCCATAGCCCCCTGCTAGCCCAGCCTTGCCCACCCCAGCCCTGCCGGGGCCCCTCACTCCTGCTCCGCAGCCCCCTGCTAGCCCAGCCCTGCCCCCCCCCAGCTCTGCCGGAGCCCCTTACTCCTGCTCCGCAGCCCCCTGCTAGCCCAGCCCTGGGCCCCCCAGCTCTGCCGGAGCCCCTCACTCCCGACCCATAGCCCCCTGGTAGCCCAGCCCTGCCCTCCCCAGCCCTGCCGGGGCCCCTTACTCCTGCTCCGCAGCCCCCTGCTACCCCAGCCCTGGGCCCCCCAGCTCTGCCGGAGCCCCTCACTCCCGACCCATAGCCCCCTGCTAGCCCAGCCTTGCCCCCCGCAGCTCTGCCGGGGCCCCTCACTCCCAACCCGCAGCCCCTGCTAGCCCAGCCCTTCCCCCCCGAGCCCTGCCGGGGCCCCTCATTCCTGACCCGCAGCCCCTGCCAGCCCAGCCCCCCCAGCCCTGCCGGGACCCCTCACTCCCGCCCCATAGCCCCCTGCTAGCCCAGCCCTGGGCTCTCTGAACACACAGGCTATTTTTCTGTTCTGCCTCATCCCCTTCCCCCTGCTGTTGGGTTGGCTGCTGCCCCACCCCAGAGGCAGCTGCCTTTCCAGCCCAGGAGAGGCACCAGGCCTGTTAACTATTCTCTGCCCCCCACAGGGTGTCTGAGCGAGGTCTGGACAGGGAGGAAGGGTGACGAGGGAGCCCAGGAAGAGGAGGAGGAAGAGACGATGAAACAACCCAGCCCCCTCGCCAGGCATGCAGATCGTGACCCAGGGGAGCTCTGAGCAGTGGGGAGGGGGCAGGCGGGTTTGGTACATTCAGGGGGAGGGACTTTGACACCCCTGCTTGCCTTCTCCCCCCAGGGCCTGCAGGTCCCTGCTGGGGACTTGGGAAAGGTCTGGATCTGCCTTTTCGGTGCCTTATGCACAGCGGCCTGGGGAGATGTGGAATTCCCCCCCCCCCCCCACTGCCCCCGTTGTCATTCGGTCTATGTCTCTGTCTGTCCATCTCTGGTTTTTATACAGAAATCGCTGGCTACAGTGAAGTGGTTTTTTGTTGTCGTTGGCTGGTTCCCTTGGGGGTCAGGAGGGCTGGGCTGGTCGGTGGGGAGCAGGAGGAGCTGGGCTGTGGGGGGCTTGGGTGGGCAGGAGGGAGCTGGGCTGTAGGGGGGGCAGAAGAGGGGGTTTGGGGGAGCTGGGCTATAAGGGGGACAGGAGGGGCTTGGGGGTGTATGACCGGGGTCCTAGTGGGGAGCCAGCTGTGGTCACTCAATTAGGGTAAACTGCAAAGACTGGGGCAGCCAAACCCCGTAAAGCTGGTGGATTTTTCCCATACTCCGATCTACCAAACCAGCATACAACAGCTTTCCTGAAAGCGATCCAGCCTCAGGCCCCCAGCCAAGTACCCACGTCAAATACGGTGAAAATTTCTGTAAATCTTATTTCCTCCTATAAACGAAAACGTCCTGCCGATCCCAAAGGGTCGGGCACCTTCCCTCCCAGAAAGAACGGGGCGGGGGGGGGGGGGGCGTGTGGCACTTGAAAGAGACTAACACATTTGTCTGAGCATAAGCTTGTTGCCGGCACCCAGTGCCGAGAGGCTAAACAACAGCTGGGGTTGGTTTGCTACCCGGTGTGCGTCACCCAATGATCACAACGGGGTGGAGACGCAGAAAAGTTTATTTGCAGCTGCGAAAAGGTCCAGGGAGAATAAAATCTCAAATCCTGCACCCAGAGCAGGAAGTTACACAGGCTTTTATACGTCCTTTCTTCAGCATACTTATCCAATGGCAAGCTGCCCTAAGTATCCATCTAGCCAGCCAATCCAGTTCCCAGCTAGTTCCCTGGTTCTCTGTATCATTTGTTAAACTCTACATAAAGCTGCTTTGTTCGGCATTGGTCTTCCATATCTGCCCTGTTCGGCCTCCCTTAGTTTCAGGCAGTCGGACTCTGCAGCACATTGTTGCAGATCCTCAGCATAACGGCTGCGAGTGCCTCCAGGCGGGAGCGGGGGCCAAGGACACCTGGGCCTAGTGCGAGGGCGCTTCATCGACACTCGTGGTCTTTTATCCCCCCGAGTTACCTAGTGGCCAGGCCCCAGGGTCCCCAACAAGCTCTCCGGGGAAGCGGGCTGTGGCTCGGGAGAGCTCGCGCTCTAATCAATGTGTTGGTCCCCTCCTGCCACGCGCCCCCCCTGTTCTTTTTGCGGATTCGGACTCACACGGCTGCTGCGCTCTCACCTCCCAGGTGAATGAATAGTCCGGACCTTACCCAAGTCCTCGCGACAGCCAATTCTTACGAAACGAACTAAGCTTTATTGAGAAAGAAAAGCGAGAAGGGTTAACAGAGCAGCAAAGAGCCGTGAGCCGCCTTCAGGGCGGTGCAGGGCCACGGGGAGGCGGTGAGCTTTGCGCCGAGTTCTTTCAGAAATAGTTCCCAGCCCCATGTCCAAGGCCCCTGTTCAGGGCGCAACGGGGACCTCCGTCGTGCCAGTCGGACGTCCCCCGATGAAGCCTAAGCAGGTGTGAGATGACAGGATCAGGACCCCAGGATCTTTTCTACAATTTCGTGTCCTCCGCGACCCGCTGGGAGTTGCCCGGGAACGGGGCGGGTCCCTCCCCGGTCCTTCGCGATGGGAATGAGCAGAAGGCCACGGGCGGGACGCTGCAGAGGGCGATGAACGCCGAGATAGCCCGTGCTCACGGCGCATTGAAGCGATACCCGAACACAGGGTCCCTGTCGTGCGTAAAGACATAAAAACACAGACGTTCTCTCCCCGCAGATCCGCGGAGGGTTATTTATTCTGCAGGATGTTTAACCCTTTCCAGCCATGCGTCACAGGAGGGCAGGGGGGGACCTGGGCTGTAAGGGGGGGCAGGAGGGGCGGGTTGGGGGGAGAAGGGGGGTTGGGGGCAGGAGGGGGGGTTGGGGCAAGGGGGAGAAGGGGGGCAGGAGGGAGCTGGGCTGTAAGGGGGGGCAGGGGAAAGAAGGGGTTTGGGGGCAGGAGGGGGGGTTGGGGCGAGGCGGAGAAGGGGGCAGGGGGCAGGAGGGAGCTGGGCTGTAAGGGGGGCAGGGGAGAGAAGGGGGTTTTGGGGGCAGGAGGGAGGGTTGGGGCGAGGCGGAGAAGGGGGACAGGGGGCAGGAGGGAGCTCGGCTGTAAGGGGGGGCAGGGGCGAGAAGGGGGTTGGGGGCAGGAGGGGGGTTGGGGCGAGGGGGAGAAGGGGGACGGGGCAGGAGGGAGCTAGGCTGTAAGGGGGGGCAGGTGGGGCGGGTTGGGGGGAGAAGGGGGGTTGGGGGCAGGAGGGGCAGGTTGGGGGGAGAAGGGGGGTTGGGGGCAGGAGGGAGCTGGGCTGTAAGGGGGGACAGGGGACAGGAGGGGCAGTTGGGGGCAGGAGGGAGCTGGGCTGTAAGGGGGGGGCAGGAGGGGCTGGTTGGGGGGAGAAGGGGGGTTGGGGGCAGGAGGGGCAGGTTGGGGGGAGAAGGGGGGTTGGGGGCAGGAGGGAGCTGGGCTGTAAGGGGGGACAGGGGACAGGAGGGGCAGTTGGGGGCAGGAGGGAGCTGGGCTGTAAGGGGGGGGCAGGAGGGGCTGGTTGGGGGGAGAAGGGGGGCAGGAGGGAGCTGGGCTGTAAGGGGGGGCGGGAGGGGCGGGTTGGGGGGAGAAGGGGGGGCAGGGGGCAGGAGGGAGCTGGGCTGTAAGAGGGGGCGGGAGGGGCAGGTTGGGGGGAGAAGGGGGGGCAGGGGGCAGGAGGGAGCTGGGCTGTAAGGGGGGGGCAGGAGAGGCTGGTTGGGGGGAGAAGGGGGGCAGGAGGGAGCTGGGCTGTAAGGGGGGCAGGAGGGGCGGGTTGGGGGGAGAAGGGGGGCAGGGGGCAGGAGGGAGCTGGGCTGTAAGGGGGGGCAGGAGGGGCTGGTTGGGGGGGAGAAGGGGGGCAGGAGGGAGCTGGGCTGTAAGGGGGGGCAGGAGGGGCGGGTTGGGGGGAGAAGGGGGGGCAGGGGGCAGGAGGGAGCTGGGCTGTAAGGGGGGGCGGGAGGGGCGGGTTGGGGGGAGAAGGGGGCAGGAGGGAGCTGGGCTGTAAGGGGGGCAGGAGGGGCGGGTTGGGGGGAGAAGGGGGGCAGGAGGGAGCTGGGCTGTAAGGGGGGGCGGGAGGGGCGGGTTGGGGGGAGAAGGGGGGCAGGAGGGAGCTGGGCTGTAAGGGGGGGCGGGAGGGGCGGGTTGGGGGGAGAAGGGGGCAGGAGGGAGCTGGGCTCTAAGGGGGGGCGGGAGGGGCAGGTTGGGGGGAGAAGGGGGGCAGGAGGGAGCCGGGCTGTAAGGGGGGGCAGGAGGGGCTGGTTGGGGGGAGAAGGGGGGCAGGAGGGAGCTGGGCTCTAAGGGGGGGCGGGAGGGGCAGGTTGGGGGGAGAAGGGGGGCAGGAGGAAGCCGGGCTGTAAGGGGGGGCAGGAGGGGCAGGTTGGGGGGAGAAGGGGGGCAGGAGGGAGCCGGGCTGTAAGGGGGGGCAGGAGGGGCGGGTTGGGGGGAGAAGGGGGGCAGGAGGGAGCTGGGCTCTAAGGGGGGGCGGGAGGGGCAGGTTGGGGGGAGAAGGGGGGCAGGAGGGAGCCGGGCTGTAAGGGGGGGCAGGAGGGGCTGGTTGGGGGGAGAAGGGGGGCAGGAGGGAGCTGGGCTCTAAGGGGGGGCGGGAGGGGCAGGTTGGGGGGAGAAGGGGGGCAGGAGGAAGCCGGGCTGTAAGGGGGAGCAGGGGGCAGGAGGGGCAGTTGGGGGCAGGAGGGAGCTGGGCTGTAAGGGGGGGCAGGGGGCAGGAGGGGCAGTTGGGGGCAGGAGGGAGCTGGGCTGTAAGGGGGGCAGGAGGGGCGGGTTGGGGGGGAGAAGGGGGGCAGGAGGGAGCCGGGCTGTAAGGGGGGGCAGGGGCGAGAAGGGGGTTGGGGGCAGGAGGGGGGGTTGGGGCAAGGGGAAGAAGGGGGGCAGGAGGGAGCTGGGCTGTAAGGGGGGGCGGGAGGGGCGGGTTGGGGGGAGAAGGGGGGGCAGGGGGCAGGAGGGAGCTGGGCTGTAAGGGGGGGCAGGGGGCAGGAGGGGCAGTTGGGGGCAGGAGGGAGCTGGGCTGTAAGGGGGGCAGGAGGGGCGGGTTGGGGGGAGAAGGGGGCAGGAGGGAGCCGGGCTGTAAGGGGGGGCAGGGGGCAGGAGGGGGCATTGGGGGTTGAGGCAGCTGTAGGGGCAGGGGGGACATAACCCCCCTCTCTTGCCCCCCCTTCCTGGGCCCCTGTTGTGCGGGGGAGGGGTCAAGAGGGGGGATTTGAGTTTATGGGGGAGGGGCCGGGGGAATTAAGCCCCACAAAGACGTGTTGAGGTTTTTTTTTAACATTTCTGTCCCTCACCGCTTACCGTCCAGCGCCGTGTTCCCAACATGGCGGCGCCCAGCCCACAGTGCCGTAAAGACCACTTTCAATATGGCGATGCCCAGTTGCGAACTTCCGGTGAGGGGTGCCAAGATGGCGGTGCCCACAATCGGGTCGCTTCCTGTGAGTCAAACATGGCGGCTTCCAGGAGTCACTTCCGCCTGACCAGCCTCTTCCAAAATGGCGGCGCTCAGTTTCGCTTCCTTTCTGTTTCCCCCTTCCCAACATGGCGCCGCCCGGGGGCCATTTCCGGTTTGGAATACGGACGATACCATCGAGGGGTTAAGGGAGGGGGTGAGGCCAGACCCATAGGAGCTGGGGGAGATCGTTCGAGGGCGGAGCGGTAATAAGGGCTGAAGCCATGTGGGGGGTGATGGGATGGGGTGCGCAGCGGGGAGGTGTAGGAGGAAGGGCCAGGGTGGCCACCAGGCCTAAGGGCGGCAGCCCTCTCTGCACCTCGTGGGAACCAAACCCGGCGAAAGAGATTTCGTTTATTTTAATATTCAGGTCCCTCGGCGCTACCCGTCCAGCGCCGTGTTTCTAACATGGCGGCGCCCATCGGCCTCACGGCCCATGGTTGCCCCATAAGAGCCACTTCCAAGATGGCGGCACCCAGGAGCTAACTTCCGGTAAAGAGCAACCAAGATGGCGGCACCTGTCGAGCCGCTTGTGCGCGGGGGGAGCTTCTGCCGCCAATATGGCGGCTCCCAAGACGGGATCGCTTCCGTTGAGGTCATAGGGTGCTTCCGGTCATTAAATTACGGTACGGATCGCGCCTCCCAACCTGGTGGCTGCCAGGAGGTATTTCCGGAATCACGCGCCACCCCACGGACGAGACCATTGTAAGGATTAAATGGGGGGGTCTGGCTGGGGGGTGGTGGGGTCACTGGGGGGTGAGCGGGGCCGAGGGGTGCGGGGGGTCTGGCTGGAGGGAGGTGGGTCACTGGGGGGTGAGCGGGGCCGAGGGGTGCGGGGGGGTCTGGCTGGGGGGAGGTGGGTCACTGGGGGGTGAGCGGGGCAGAGGGGTGGGGGGGGTCTGGCTGGGGGGAGATGGGGTCACTGGGGGGTGAGCGGGGCAGAGGGGTGGGGGGGGTCTGGCGGGGGGGAGGTGGGGTCACTGGGGGGTGAGCGGGGCAGAGGGGTGGGGGGGGTCTGGCTGGGGGAGGTGGGTCACTGGGGGGTGAGCGGGGCAGAGGGGTGCGGGGGGGAGATGGGGTCACTGGGGGGTGAGCGGGGCCGAGGGGTGCGGGGGGGTCTGGCTGGGGGGAGGTGGGGTCACTGGGGGGTGAGCGGGGCAGAGGGGTGGGGGGGGTCTGGCTGGGGGGAGGTGGGTCACTGGGGGGTGAGCGGGGCAGAGGGGTGTGGGGGGGTCTGGCTGGGGGGAGGTGGGTCACTGGGGGGTGAGCGGGGCAGAGGGGTGTGGGGGGGTCTGGCTGGGGAGAGGTGGGGTCACTGGGGGGTGAGCGGGGCAGAGGGGTGGGGGGGGTCTGGCTGGAGGGAGGTGGGTCACTGGGGGGTGAGCAGGGCAGAGGGGTGCGGGGGGGGGTCTGGCTGGGGGAAGGTGGGTCACTGGGGGGTGAGCGGGGCCGAGGGGTGTGGGGGGGTCTGGCTGGAGGGAGGTGGGTCACTGGGGGGTGAGCGGGGCAGAGGGGTGCGGGGGGTCTGGCTGGGGGAAGGTGGGTCACTGGGGGGGGAGCAGGGCAGAGGGGTGCGGGGGGGTCTGGCTGGAGGGAGGTGGGTCACTGGGGGGTGAGCGGGGCAGAGGGGTGTGGGGGGGTCTGGCTGGAGGGAGGTGGGTCACTGGGGGGTGAGCGGGGCAGAGGGGTGCGGGGGGGAGATGGGGTCACTGGGGGGTGAGCGGGGCAGAGGGGTGTGGGGCGTCTGGCTGGGGGAAGGTGGGTCACTGGGGGGTGAGCGGGGCAGAGGGGTGCGGGGGGGTCTGGCTGGGGGGAGGTGGGGTCACTGGGGGGTGAGCGGGGCCGAGGGGTGTGGGGGGGTCTGGCTGGAGGGAGGTGGGTCACTGGGGGGTGAGCGGGGCAGAGGGGTGCGGGGGGTCTGGCTGGGGGAAGGTGGGTCACTGGGGGGGGAGCAGGGCAGAGGGGTGCGGGGGGGTCTGGCTGGAGGGAGGTGGGTCACTGGGGGGTGAGCGGGGCAGAGGGGTGTGGGGGGGGTCTGGCTGGGGGGAGGTGGGGTCACTGGGGGGTGAGCGGGGCCGAGGGGTGCGGGGGGGTCTGGCTGGGGGGAGGTGGGGTCACTGGGGGGTGAGCGGGGCCGAGGGGTGTGGGGGGTCTGGCTGGGCGGAGGTGGGGTCACTGGGGGGTGAGCGGGGCCGAGGGGTGTGGGGGGGTCTGGCTGGGGGGAGGTGGGGTCACTGGGGGGTGAGCGGGGCCGAGGGGTGCGGGGGGGTCTGGCTGGGGGGAGGTGGGGTCACTGGGGGGTGAGCGGGGCCGAGGGGTGCGGGGGGTCTGGCTGGAGGGAGGTGGGGTCACTGGGGGGTGAGCGGGGCCGAGGGGTGCGGGGGGGTCTGGCGGGGGGGAGGTGGGTCACTGGGGGGTGAGCGGGGCCGAGGGGTGCGGGGGGTCTGGCTGGGGGGAGGTGGGGTCACTGGGGGGTGAGCGGGGCAGAGGGGTGCGGGGGGTCTGGCTGGAGGGAGGTGGGGTCACTGGGGGGTGAGCGGGGCAGAGGGGTGCGGGGGGGTCTGGCTGGGGGAGGTGGGGTCACTGGGGGGTGAGCGGGGCAGAGGGGTGCGGGGGGAGGTGGGGTCACTGGGGGGTGAGCGGGGCAGAGGGGTGCGGGGGGTCTGGCTGGGGGAAGGTGGGTCACTGGGGGGTGAGCGGGGCAGAGGGGTGCGGGGGGTCTGGCTGGGGGAAGGTGGGTCACTGGGGGGTGAGCGGGGCAGAGGTGTGTGGGGGGGTCTGGCTGGAGGGAGATGGGGTCACTGGGGGGTGAGCGGGGCAGAGGGGTGTGGGGGGGTCTGGCTGGAGGGAGATGGTGTCACTGGGGGGTGAGCGGGGCAGAGGGGTGCGGGGGGGTCTGGCTGGGGGAGGTGGGGTCACTGGGGGGTGAGCGGGGCAGAGGGGTGCGGGGGGAGGTGGGGTCACTGGGGGGTGAGCGGGGCAGAGGGGTGCGGGGGGTCTGGCTGGGGGAAGGTGGGTCACTGGGGGGTGAGCGGGGCAGAGGGGTGCGGGGGGGTCTGGCTGGGGGAAGGTGGGTCACTGGGGGGTGAGCGGGGCAGAGGGGTGTGGGGGGGTCTGGCTGGAGGGAGATGGGGTCACTGGGGGGTGAGCGGGGCAGAGGGGTGTGGGGGGGTCTGGCTGGAGGGAGATGGTGTCACTGGGGGGTGAGCGGGGCAGAGGGGTGCGGGGGGGGGTCTGGCTGGAGGGAGGTGGGTCACTGGGGGGTGAGCGGGGCAGAGGGGTGTGGGGGGGTCTGGCTGGGGGAAGGTGGGTCACTGGGGGGTGAGCGGGGCCGAGGGGTGCGGGGGGGTCTGGCGGGGGGGAGGTGGGTCACTGGGGGGTGAGCGGGGCAGAGGGGTGCGGGGGGTCTGGCTGGAGGGAGGTGGGGTCACTGGGGGGTGAGCGGGGCAGAGGGGTGCGGGGGGGTCTGGCTGGGGGAGGTGGGTCACTGGGGGGTGAGCGGGGCAGAGGGGTGCGGGGGGGAGGTGGGGTCACTGGGGGGTGAGCGGGGCAGAGGGGTGCGGGGGGTCTGGCTGGGGGAAGGTGGGTCACTGGGGGGTGAGCGGGGCAGAGGGGTGTGGGGGGGTCTGGCTGGAGGGAGATGGGGTCACTGGGGGGTGAGCGGGGCAGAGGGGTGGGGGGGGTCTGGCTGGAGGGAGATGGGGTCACTGGGGGGTGAGCGGGGCCGAGGGGCACTGTTATACCAATAAAATAAAAACCAGCAGGATCTTATTAAAGGGAAAAAGGCAAAATGCCACATTTATTGTGAGGACAGAAAGAATCCGAGTGAGCAGTTAGTTACAGCTATAACATGCCATTCAATCTCATATTTATTCACACGTTCATTCATACACACCCACCCACACACACCCACACACACCCACCCACCCACCCACCCACACCGGTTCTGCAAGGTGGTTATCATCCTTACCAGCCTTAGAGCTGCTCAGGCCAAGCCGCTGGCCAGGAGGCCTGGACATGAGGAGGCAGCAGGGCCTTGTCTGATGCTCCTGGAAGTTGGTTTGCAGAATCAGACCCCAAAGTTCTCACTTTCCAGAGTCTATTTTTATAGGAATTTCTTCCTAGGCCAGTCTATGGGAATTGCTTCATCATGCGGTTGCTGAATCAATCAGCAGATGGCACATTCCTGACGGCTCCAAGATGTTCTCTTGTTCTTTGGTTCTCCCATTCTTGAGGCTGTTGGGTGGATCCAGTCTGCCCTCCGGGGGGGGGGGGGGGGTCCTCTGGTTATTTCCACTTGACGCCTTCTTCAGCCGATGGACACTGGATTCTTAGGCTGGCACCTCCCTGATCATTCAGTTATTATCCACACCAAGCATCCATCCACATCCATCCTCTATCTCTATTTGAATCACAATGGTTAATACAACAAAAGGGCGGGGAGTCTCTGGGGGCTGTTTCTGTTGTTACAGAGTATTGCTTTGAGTCTCTCTCTCTGTGAATTGCGTTGAGAACAGACTCTGTCGTAGGATGTACTAACACAGTTAGCAGCTTGCAAGTTTCACACAGAGAGGGAGAGAAACAGCACCAAAAACCAAGAGACCTCTTCATTAGTAATACCCTGGACTTTAAACTCTGGGGAATCAAACTCATTTGTGATTTTAATACAGAACTTCTTTAATATGATCCAACAGTACGGGGGGGTCTGGCTGGGGGGAGGTGGGTCACTGGGGGGTGAGCAGGGCAGAGGGGTGCGGGGGGTCTGGCTGGGGGAGATGGGGTCACTGGGGGGTGAGCAGGGCAGAGGGGTGCGGGGGGTCTGGCTGGGGGGAGGTGGGGTCACTGGGGGGTGAGCAGGGCAGGGGTGCGAGGGGGTCTGGCTGGGGTGAGGCGCGGGAGTGAGGCTGGGCGGGGGGGTGACTCAGGGCAGAGGGTCCCGCAGTCTCTCAGCCCCCCCCCATCTTTGTCTCTAGGGCACGAGGAGGCCCCAGGAGAGGGGGGCGCAGCCTGGCGAGGACTCGGGAGCCCCCAGCGACCCCTGACCTCCAGCTCGTGGGACTCTCTGAACTCCGCCCTCTGAGGACCCTGCGACCCCCAACCTCCCAGCCCCCTTGAAGGCCGACCTTGGAGGCCAGCAGCGTCCCCAGCCTGCCCCCCACCCCCATGAGCCTGCCGGTGCACACGGCCCCCCTGGGGCTCTCCCTGAGGCCCACCGCCCCCTCCAGCCCCGCGAGCCCCCCGGAGGGCACGGCCCCCCTGGGGCTCTCCCTGATCCCCGGCACCCCCTACTCGGTGCTGGTGCTGCAGGAGGGGTACAGCCGGGCGCTCCCGGATGGCACCATGCAGGCCGACGGCACCGTCACGCTGCTGCGGGGCCCCCGGCTCACCCTGGTGGACACGGGGGGGCCCTGGGGGCGGGAGCGGCTGCTGGGGCTGCTGGCGGCCCAGGGGGTGGCCCCGGGGGACGTGTCCCACGTGGTCTGCACCCACGGCCACTCTGACCACGCCGGCAACCTCAACCTCTTCCCCGGGGCCACGCTGCTCGTGGGCTTCGACCTGAGCCGGGGGGAGGGGCTCTACCTGCCCCATAACCTGGGGGACGGGGCCCCCTACCCCATCGACCCGGGGCACGTGGAGGTGCTGCCCACGCCTGGGCACACGGCCGCCCACACCAGCGTGCTGGTGCGGGGCACGGCCCTGGGCACGGTGCTGGTGGCCGGGGACCTGTTCGAGCGGGAGCAGGACGAGGCCGCCTGGCGGGCGCTGAGCGAGGACCCCGCCCGGCAGGAGCAGAGCCGCCGGCGGGCGCTGGCCCTGGCCGACGTGGTGATCCCCGGCCACGGGCCGCCCTTCCGGGTGCGGCGGGGGGAGGGCGGCCCCGAGGGGGGGCCGACGGGGGGTGAGACGCCCCCCTGATCTCGAATTAAACAGAGCTTGGCGACCCCCAGCGCTGCCTCTTATTGGGGGGGCGCCTTTCGAAGGGAGAGAGATTCCTTCCGCAGGTCTTCCGGCCCCACGGAGACGACACCCCGAAACGCAGGGTGGAGACAGAGCCAAGGTACCCCCAGACTGACCCCCAGGACCTCCGCAGGGGTGGGGCTGCCCCGCCCAGCCCCGAGCGCCAGGTGAGGCCCGGGAGCACCCCTGGGTGCTGGGGGGCTGAGCAGCAGCAGGTGCTCAGAGGGCAGCCATGGGACCCTGCCCGTGGCCCCACACGCAGGCCAGGCCCCTTTATGGTTTAATGGCCCTGTTTGTGTCACAGGCAGCTTGGCTGCCTGCCCAGCAGCCAGAGATAACGGGGAGTGAACCTCGTTACCGACAGCCCCCCCGCCCCAGAGGGGGCCGCGTCTCGGCGGCGGACGAGGGGTCCCCGTGTCACCAGCCGCCCCGCCCCAGAGGGGTCCCCGTGTAAACAGACGCCCCGCCCCAGAGGGGTCCCTGTGTAAACAGACGCCCCGCCCCAGAGGGGGCCACATCTCGGTGCCGGGCGAGGGGTCCCTGTGTAAACAGATGCCCCGCCCCAGAGGGGTCCCCGTGTAAACAGACGCCCCGCCTCGAGAGGGCCGCGTTTCGGCACCGGGCGAGGGGTCCCCGTGTAAACAGCCGCCCCGCCCCAGAGGGTCCGTGTCTCGGAGGTGGGCGAGGGGTCCCCGTGTAAACAGACGCCCCGCCCCAGAGGGGTCCCTGTGTAAACGGACGCCCCGCCCCAGAGGGGTCCCCGTGTAAACAGACGCCCCGCCTCGAGAGGGCTGCGTCTCGGTGCCGGGCGAGGGGTCCCCTTGTCACCAGCCGCCCCGCCCCAGAGGGGTCCCCGTGTAAACAGCCGCCCCGCCCCAGAGGGTCCGTGTCTCGGAGGTGGGCGAGGGGTCCCCGTGTAAACAGACGCCCCGCCCCAGAGGGTCCGTGTCTCGGTGCCGGGCGAGGGGTCCCCGTGTAAACAGACGCCCCGCCCCAGAGGGGTCCCCGTGTCACCAGCCGCCCTGCCCCAGAGGGGTCCCTGTGTAAACAGACGCCCCGCCCCAGAGGGTCCGTGTCTCGGAGGTGGGCGAGGGGTCCCCGTGTAAACAGACGCCCCGCCCCAGAGGGGTCCCCGTGTCACCAGCCGCCCTGCCCCAGAGGGGTCCCCGTGTAAACAGCCGCCCCGCCCCAGAGGGTCCATGTCTCGGTGCCGGGCGAGGGGTCCCCGTGTAAACAGACGCCCCGCCCCAGAGGGGTCCCCGTGTCACCAGCCGCCCTGCCCCAGAGGGGTCCCTGTGTAAACAGACGCCCCGCCCCAGAGGGGGCCGCATCTCGGTGCCGGGCGAGGGGTCCCCGTGTCACCAGCCGCCCTGCCCCAGAGGGGTCCCCGTGTAAACAGCCGCCCCGCCCCAGAGGGTCCGTGTCTCGGTGCCGGGCGAGGGGTCCCCGTGTAAACAGACGCCCCGCCCCAGAGGGGTCCCCATGTCACCAGCCGCCCTGCCCCAGAGGGGTCCCCGTCTAAACAGACGCCCCGCCCCAGAGGGTCCGTGTCTCGGAGGTGGGCGAGGGGTCCCCGTGTAAACAGACGCCCCGCCCCAGAGGGGTCCCCGTGTCACCAGCCGCCCTGCCCCAGAGGGGTCCCCGTGTAAACAGCCGCCCCGCCCCAGAGGGTCCGTGTCTCGGTGCCGGGCGAGGGGTCCCCGTGTAAACAGACGCCCCGCCCCAGAGGGGTCCCCATGTCACCAGCCGCCCTGCCCCAGAGGGGTCCCCGTCTAAACAGACGCCCCGCCCCAGAGGGTCCGTGTCTCGGAGGTGGGCGAGGGGTCCCCGTGTCACCAGCCGCCCCGACCCAGAGGGGTCCCCGTGTCACCAGCCGCCCTGCCCCAGAGGGGTCCCCGTGTAAACAGACGCCCCGCCCCAGAGGGGTCCCCGTGTCACCAGCCGCCCCGCCCCAGAGGGGTCCCCGTGTAAACAGCCGCCCTGCCCCAGAGGGGTCCCCCTGTCACCAGCCGCCCCGCCCCAGAGGGGTCCCCGTGTCACCAGCCGCCCCGCCCCAGAGGGGTCCCTGTGTAAACAGACGCCCCGCCCCAGAGGGGTCCCCGTGTCACCAGCCGCCCCGCCCCAGAGGGGTCCCTGTGTAAACAGACGCCCCCCGGCCCGGGGGTTCCCAGGCACTCGTGCTGACGCTCCTGATCGCGCCGATCGATGCACTGAGCTCATTAACGGCCCTCGTGACGGTCTAGGCTCAAGGACACGGGCGGCTGGCACCCTATGGCACCACCCATGCCACCTGCGTGACAGATCCCAGCACCATGCACAGAGCGGGGCTGGGGGCCAGGACTCCTGGGTTCTATCCTGTGCCCTGGGGGGTAGAGCCGGGGGCTGGGCGCTCGGATGCCTGGGTTCTCCCCCTCCATCAGCGGGTGGCCTTGGGAGCCTGGGGTGGGATGAGGCGAGAGCTGGAACGTGGCATCCTCCCCTCCGAGCCCGCCAGCCCCACGACGTCTCCTTCGCCCTGTGGCGTCCCGGCCCCCATGCCCCAAACCTGAAAGAGCTGGGGAGGGAGTTCCCGGGGCCAGCCAGTGGGGGGGAGGGACGCGAGCCAGACATGATGCTGGAGTCCTGGCGTCCCCACTCCTGAGACCCTACAACAACACACCCCCACCTTCCCGAGGGACCCCATGCTAACAAACACCCCCCCACCCCGAGAGCCTACCAGAGCAAAGCCCTCCTCCCCAGCCACGCGACCCTACGCTCGCCCCCGGCTGGTGCCAGCCACCTGTGTCTGGGAGCCAACTCCAGCGGGCGCGGCGGGGGGTGGAGCTACCTGGGGTCCCCCCCCCGGTGTAAAACCCCCAGGCCACTCCAGCCCCCCCAGCGGGCGCCATGTGCACGGGGAAGTGCTCCCGGGTGGTGGGCCTGGGGCTGTTGCCCCTGGCCCTGACCTGCATCGTCTGCAACCTGCTGCTCTGCTTCCCCGACTGGGACACCCAGTACGTGCACGAGGGGGGCAAGCTGCTCACCCCCGCGGTGCTGTACCTGGGGGGCCTCGTCGGGGGCGGCATCATGGTGAGCGTGGGGCTGGGGGGGCTGGTCCGAGGGGGGAGGCAGGAAGGGGAGTACGGGGCTTCGGTGGGGCTGGTACGAGGGGGGAAGCTGGAAGGGGAGTACGGGGGGCTTCGGGGGGGCTGGTCTGAGGGGGGAGGCAGGAAGGGAAGTATGGGGGTATCGGGGGGGGCTGGTACGAGGGGGGGGCTGGAAGGGGAGTACGGGGACATCGGGGGGGCTGGTACGAGGGGGGAGGCAGGAAGGGGAGTTCGGGGGCTGGTATGAGGGTGGAAACTGGAAGGGGAGTACGGGGACATCGGGGGGGCTGGTACGAGGAGGTAGGCAGGATGGGGAGTACGGGGGCATCGGGGGGGCTGGTACGAGGGGGGAGGCAGGATGGGGAGTACGGGGGCATCGGGGGGGCTGGTACGAGGAGGTAGGCAGGATGGGGAGTACGGGGGCATCGGGGGGGCTGGTACGAGGGGGGAGGCAGGATGGGAAGTACGGGGGGCATCGGGGGGGCTGGTACGAGGGGGGAGGCAGGAAGGGGAGTTCGGGGGCTGGTATGAGGGTGGAAACTGGAAGGGGAGTACGGGGGCATCGGGGGGGCTGGTACGAGGGGGGAGGCAGGATGGGGAGTACGGGGGCATCGGGGGGGCTGGTACGAGGAGGTAGGCAGGATGGGGAGTACGGGGGCATCGGGGGGGCTGGTACGAGGGGGAGGCAGGAAGGGGAGTTCGGGGGCTGGTATGAGGGTGGAAACTGGAAGGGGAGTACGGGGGGCATCGGGGGGGCTGGTACGAGGGGGGAGGCAGGAAGGGGAGTGTAGGGGGGCTGGGTCCTGCCCCACTGACTCTGTCTCTCTCCAGATCCTGATCCCAGCGATTCACATCCAGGCGACCGGACGGCAGGGCTGCTGCGGGAACCGCTGTGGGGTGAGTGACCCTCTGTAGCCCCCCACTGCCCCCGGAACCAATCGACCCCCAACCACCCCCCAGGCTCGCCCCACCGCTGGGAGTTGAGGCTCTCCCTCCGTCCCCAACAGGGTCTTTGCTCCCAGTCTCCTCCGAAGAGCGGGGTCCCCCCCAGCCGTAAAGGGGTCCCCTCCACATCTGATCCCCAGCACTAACGGGGTCCCCCTGCCCCAGATGTTCCTGTCCATCCTCTTCGCCCTGGTGGGGCTGGCCGGCTCTGTCTACGCCGTGAGCGTCTCCGCCCTGGGGCTGGTGTACGGGCCGCTGTGCCAGGTCCTGGAGTCCAACGGCAGCCTCGGCAAATGGGAACGACCTCAGGTGCGAGCCGCGGTGGGACGGCAGGGGCTGCGGGTCGGGGGCAACTGGCCGAGCCGGGCGGGAGCCCAGGGCTGGCCGAGCTGGGGGGTTGCGGGTCACGGTCGGGGGGCACTGGCAGTCCCAGAGCCAGGGGGTGGCAGGTTGGGGGGTACCGGCGGAGCGGCAGGGAGGGGTCGAGGGGCTCCGGCAGGGCCGGGGGGCTGGCGGCTCGGGGTCGAGGGGCTCCGGCAGGGCCGGGGGGCTGGCGGCTCGGGGTCGAGGGGCTCCGGCAGGGCCGGGGGGCTGGCGGCTCGGGGTCGAGGGGCTCCGGCAGGGCCGGGGGGCTGGCGGCTCGGGGTCGAGGGGCTCCGGCAGGGCCGGGGGGCTGGCGGCTCGGGGTCGAGGGGCTCCGGCAGGGCCGGGGGGCGGCGGCTCGGGGTCGAGGGGCTCCGGCAGGGCCGGGGGGCGGCGGCTCGGGGTCGAGGGGCTCCGGCAGGGCCGGGGGGCTGGCGGCTCGGGGTCGAGGGGCTCCGGCAGGGCCGGGGGGCTGGCGGCTCGGGGTCGAGGGGCTCCGGCAGGGCCGGGGGGCTGGCGGCTCGGGGTCGAGGGGCTCCGGCAGGGCCGGGGGGCTGGCGGCTCGGGGTCGAGGGGCTCCGGCAGGGCCGGGGGGCTGGCGGCTCGGGGTCGAGGGGCTCCGGCAGGGCCGGGGGGCTGGCGGCTCGGGGTCGAGGGGCTCCGGCAGGGCCGGGGGGCTGGCGGCTCGGGGTCGAGGGGCTCCGGCAGGGCCGGGGGGCTGGCGGCTCGGGGTCGAGGGGCTCCGGCAGGGCCGGGGGGCTGGCGGCTCGGGGTCGAGGGGCTCCGGCAGGGCCGGGGGGCTGGCGGCTCGGGGTCGAGGGGCTCCGGCAGGGCCGGGGGGCTGGCGGCTCGGGGTCGAGGGGCTCCGGCAGGGCCGGGGGGCGGCGGCTCGGGGTCGAGGGGCTCCGGCAGGGCCGGGGGGCTGGCGGCTCGGGGTCGAGGGGCTCCGGCAGGGCCGGGGGGCTGGCGGCTCGGGGTCGAGGGGCTCCGGCAGGGCCGGGGGGCTGGCGGCTCGGGGTCGAGGGGCTCCGGCAGGGCCGGGGGGCTGGCGGCTCGGGGTCGAGGGGCTCCGGCAGGGCCGGGGGGCTGGCGGCTCGGGGTCGAGGGGCTCCGGCAGGGCCGGGGGGCTGGCGGCTCGGGGTCGAGGGGCTCCGGCAGGGCCGGGGGGCTGGCGGCTCGGGGTCGAGGGGCTCCGGCAGGGCCGGGGGGCTGGCGGCTCGGGGTCGAGGGGCTCCGGCAGGGCCGGGGGGCTGGCGGCTCGGGGTCGAGGGGCTCCGGCAGGGCCGGGGGGCGGCGGCTCGGGGTCGAGGGGCTCCGGCAGGGCCGGGGGGCTGGCGGCTCGGGGTCGAGGGGCTCCGGCAGGGCCGGGGGGCTGGCGGCTCGGGGTCGAGGGGCTCCGGCAGGGCCGGGGGGCTGGCGGCTCGGGGTCGAGGGGCTCCGGCAGGGCCGGGGGGCTGGCGGCTCGGGGTCGAGGGGCTCCGGCAGGGCCGGGGGGCTGGCGGCTCGGGGTCGAGGGGCTCCGGCAGGGCCGGGGGGCTGGCGGCTCGGGGTCGAGGGGCTCCGGCAGGGCCGGGGGGCGGCGGCTCGGGGTCGAGGGGCTCCGGCAGGGCCGGGGGGCTGGCGGCTCGGGGTCGAGGGGCTCCGGCAGGGCCGGGGGGCGGCGGCTCGGGGTCGAGGGGCTCCGGCAGGGCCGGGGGGCGGCGGCTCGGGGTCGAGGGGCTCCGGCAGGGCCGGGGGGCTGGCGGCTCGGGGTCGAGGGGCTCCGGCAGGGCCGGGGGGCGGCGGCTCGGGGTCGAGGGGCTCCGGCAGGGCCGGGGGGCGGCGGCTCGGGGTCGAGGGGCTCCGGCAGGGCCGGGGGGCTGGCGGCTCGGGGTCGAGGGGCATTAGGCCGGGTGGCACCTGGCCAGCCCCTCCCTGTCCGTGCAGCGAGCAGAGCTACCTGTTCAACACCTCGACGTGGGACACGTGTGCGAAGCCGCCCGGCGTGGTCCGGTTCAACGTGATCCTCTTCGCCCTGGTGCTGGCCGCCTCGCTGCTGGAGCTGCTCCTCTGCGGGGTCCAGGTGCTGAACGGCCTCTTCGGCTGCCTCTGCGGGACCTGCAGCAAGAAACGGGCCGAGGTGAGAGCCCCCCGCAGCCGGGCCAGCCCCGCGCCCCGCCCCAGAGCCAGCCGTGCCGGGGCGAGGGGCAGGGAGGGGCAGGGGCTCCGTAGGGACCCACTGGGGAGATTTCACCCCCTTTGTTCCCTGTTTCCAGCACACCCAGTCCTGAGCCGAAGAGCCGCCAGCGCGTCCTGAGGACCCGCCTCCCGACCGCCCACCCCCACCGGAATCCCCACTCCGCCCGTCTCGACCAGGACCAGGAACCCCGGCGTCCGGGACCAGCTCTGCCCCCCGGCCCCGCAGACGCAGAGATCACAGACAGCGTCGCCCCGACAGTCTGTCCCGCCGGCTACAACCCCCCTGCCCCTGTGTGTCACCAGCCGCCCCCAATAAACCCGAGGGCCCGTGGGGAGCGGGGACCTGCGGCCTCTGGTCTGGACAAACCTCGGCCTGTCTCATTGTCTGGGATGGTCAACAGGGAATCAGAGACTGGGGGTGGGGGGTTCCCCAAACGCACCCGCGCCAGGACACTGCCTGCTGTTCTACCCCCCCCACCCCTGTCGGCGCCCCTCCCTCCCGACCCACAGCCCCCTGCTAGCCCTGGGCCCCCCTCAGCTCTGCCGGAGCCCCTCACTCTCGACCGGCCGCCCCCTGCTAGCCCAGCCCTGCCGGCGCCCCTCACTCCCAACCCGCAGCCCCCTGCTAGCCCAGCCCTGCCCCCCCAGCCCTGTCGGCGCCCCTCACCCCCGACCCATGGCCCCCTGCTAGCCCTGGGCCCCCCTCAGCTCTGCCGGAGCCCCTCACTCTCGACCGGCCGCCCCCTGCTAGCCCAGCCCTGCCGGCGCCCCTCACTCCCAACCCGCAGCCCCCTGCTAGCCCAGCCCTGCCCCCCCAGCCCTGTCGGCGCCCCTCACCCCCGACCCATGGCCCCCTGCTAGCCCTGGGCCCCCCTCAGCTCTGCCGGAGCCCCTCACTCTCGACCGGCCGCCCCCTGCTAGCCCAGCCCTGCCGGCGCCCCTCACTCCCAACCCGCAGCCCCCTGCTAGCCCAGCCCTGCCCCCCCAGCCCTGTCGGCGCCCCTCACCCCCGACCCATGGCCCCCTGCTAGCCCTGGGCCCCCCTCAGCTCTGCCGGAGCCCCTCACTCTCGACCGGCCGCCCCCTGCTAGCCCAGCCCTGCCGGCGCCCCTCACTCCCAACCCGCAGCCCCCTGCTAGCCCAGCCCTGCCCCCCCAGCCCTGTCGGCGCCCCTCACCCCCGACCCATGGCCCCCTGCTAGCCCTGGGCCCCCCTCAGCTCTGCCGGAGCCCCTCACTCTCGACCGGCCGCCCCCTGCTAGCCCAGCCCTGCCGGCGCCCCTCACTCCCAACCCGCAGCCCCCTGCTAGCCCAGCCCTGCCCCCCCAGCCCTGTCGGCGCCCCTCACTCCTGACCCGCAGCCCCCTGCTAGCCCAGCCCTGCCCCCCCCAGCCTTGCCCGTGCCCCTCACTCCTGACCCGCAGCCCCCTGCTAGCCCAGCCCTGCCCCCCCCATCTCTGCCCCTGCCCCTCGCTCCCAACCCACAGCCCCTGCTAGCCCTGGCCCCCCCGCCAGCTCTGCTGGTGCCCCTCACTCCTGACCCACAGCCCAGCCCTGGGCCCCCCAGCCTTGCCAGTTCCCCTCAGTCCCAACCACAGCCCCTGCTAGCCCAGCCCTGCTCCCCCCAGCTCTGCTGGTGCCCTCAGCCCCTCCTGTGATGTGGGGCAGGAAGTCAAGTTGTGATCAGCTGTTCACTGCTGTGGTTTGGCCACTGGCTCACTCTGCAGGGACTGAGTGGAAACGTCCTCAGTCCGTTTCTCTCCCTGGAGCCCACCGGGGAGTCACAGCTGCCAGAGGTCCCCCCCAGAGGGTAGGTGAACAGTCCTCAGGCCAGCCCCTCAGCATGAGGAGGGCTCAGTCTATGGGGACTCCTGGGCCGTCAGACGCTGTGCCGGGGCTGATGGTGGGTGCGGGGTGGTTTCGTGCTGGGGGCCGGGAGCGATGAGCTGGGCTGAGATCGGACAGACTTGTTCCGCCCATGCACCATGGAGGGACTTCCATCTTGGGGCCAGAACACAGCCAGTGCCCCATGGCCTGCCCCCTGAGCCAGCCAGTCCTGAACCTGGGGGTGGATGGGAGCCAGTATCCCATAGAGGGGACAGGCCCCATTCCCCACCCCCGAAGCCAGCCAATCCCTGCCCGGGGGCCAGATGGGAGCCAGTACCCCAGAGAGGGGACAGGCCCCTGCCCCAGGGCCAGGTGGGAGCCAGTATCCCATAGAGGGGACAGGCCCCATTCCCCACCCCCGAAGCCAGCCAATCCCTGCCCGGGGGCCAGATGGGAGCCAGTACCCCATAGAGGGGACAGGCCCCTGCCCCAGGGCCAGGTAGGAGCCAGTACCCCATAGAGGGGACAGGCCCCATGCCCCACCCCCTGAGCCAGCAAGTCCCCACCCTGGGGTCAGCTGGGAGCCAACACCCCCTAGAGGGGATAGCTGCCGTGCCCCATTCCCCACCCCCTGAGCCAGCCGGTCCCTGCCCTGATGGGGGAGGGGGATGCTAGAGGGGATAGGCCCTGCCCTCCAACCCCCTGACTTTGGTTTCCTGTAATAACAGCCACTATTTTATCTGCCCAGCTCAGCAGAAAATAGCAGCAGGAAGTTCCCAAGATACAGCTTAGATTGTGACATCAACCATCCAGCACCCTGCTCTAACCACCCAGCCCCCACTCCCCTCCCAGAGCCGGGGAGAGAACCCAGGAGTCCTGGCACCTAGCCCCCCCCGCTCCAACCCCCCAGCCCCCACTCCCCTCCCAGAGCCGGGGAGAGAACCCAGGAGTCCTGGCACCTAGCCCCCCCCGCTCCAACCCCCCAGCCCCCACTCCCCTCCCAGAGCCAGGGAGAGAACCCAGGAGTCCTGGCACCTAGCCCCCCCTGCTCTAACCCCCCATCCCCCACTCCCTTCCCAGAGCTGGGGAGAGAACCCAGGAGTCCTGGCACCTAGCCCCCCTGCTCTAACCCACCAGCCCCCACTCCCCTCCCAGAGCTGGGGAGAGAACCCAGGAGTCCTGGCACCTAGCCCCCCCTGCTCTAACCCCCCAGCCCCCACTCCCTTCCCAGAGCTGGGGAGAGAACCCAGGAGTCCTGGCACCTAGCCCCCCCTGCTCTAACCCACCAGCCCCCACTCCCCTCCCAGAGCTGGGGAGAGAACCCAGGAGTCCCGGCACCTAGCCCCCACTCCCTTCCCAGAGCTGGGGAGAGAACCCAGGAGTCCTGGCACCTAGCCCCCCTGCTCTAACCCACCAGCCCCCACTCCCTTCCCAGAGCTGGGGAAGAGAACCCAGGAGTCCTGATTCCTGGTCCAGCTTCCCTCCCATAAAACCAATTTGAAACGATGCCCCGCCCTGAACTGTTTCAGCTGGCCTTAGGGTGGGGCACACCTGGACCCCACCCCCATAGACTCACACCCCCACCCTCCACCCTGGGAAAGGTCCTTATAAGGAGTGGGAGAGGGGCCCTGCCTACCTTACATGGGGGTGGGGGGGCTATAAAAGGTCAGGCCCCAGGAAGGGGGCTGTAAGACAGGCCGAAGGTAGGAATTGTCAGGGTGAGAGTCCTAACTCTTGGGTGGGCTAATAGGGGTTGTGGGTTGGGAGTGAGGGGCGCCGGCAGGGCTGGGGGGAGCCCAGGGCTGGGCTGGGCTGGCGGGGGGCCGTGGGTCGGGCGTGGGGGGAGCCCAGGGCTGGGCTGGGCTGGCGGGGGGCCGTGGGTCGGGAGTGAGGGGCGCCGGCAGGGCTGGGCTGTCGGGGGGGCCGTGGGTCGGGCGTGGGGGGCGCCGCCAGGGCTTTGGGGAGCCCAGGGCTGGGCTGGGCTGGCGGGGGGCTGCGGGTCGGGCGTGGGGGGAGCCCAGGGCAGGGCTGGGCTGTCGGGGGGCCGTGGGTCGGGGGTGAGGGGTGCCCAGGGCTGGGCTGGCGGGGGGGGCCGTGGGTCGGGCGTGGGGGGCACCGGCAGGGCTGGGCTGTCGGGGGGCCGTGGGTTGGGAGTGAGGGGCGCCGGCAGGGCTGGGGGGAGCCCAGGGCTGGGCTGGCGAGGGGCCGTGGGTCGGGCGTGGGGGGCGCCGGCAGGGCTTTGGGGAGCCCAGGGCTGGGCTGGGCTGGCGGGGGGCTGTGAGTCGGGAGTGAGGGGCACCGGCAGGGCTGGGGGGAGCCCAGGGCTGGGCTGGCGGGGGGCCGTGGGTCGGGCGTGGGGGGAGCCCAGGGCTGGGCTGGCGGGGGGCCGTGGGTCGGGCGTGGGGGGAGCCCAGGGCTGGGCTGGCGGGGGGCCGTGGGTCGGGCGTGGGGGGAGCCCAGGGCTGGGCTGGCGGGGGGCCGTGGGTCGGGCGTGGGGGGCGCCGGCAGGGCTGGGCTGGCGGGGGGCCGTGGGTCGGGCGTGGGGGGCGCCGGCAGGGCTGGGGGGAGCCCAGGGCTGGGCTGGGCTGGCGGGGGGCCGTGGGTCAGGCGTGGGGGGAGCCCAGGGCTGGGCTGGGCTGGCGGGGGGCCGTGGGTCGGGCGTGGGGGGAGCCCAGGGCTGGGCTGGGCTGGCGGGGGGCCGTGGGTCGGGCGTGGGGGGAGCCCAGGGCTGGGCTGGGCTGGCGGGGGGCCGTGGGTCGGGCGTGGGGGGAGCCCAGGGCTGGGCTGGGCTGGCGGGGGGCCGTGGGTCGGGCGTGGGGGGCGCCGGCAGGGCTGGGGGGAGCCCAGGGCTGGGCTGGCGGGGGGCCGTGGGTCGGGCGTGGGGGGAGCCCAGGGCTGGGCTGGCGGGGGGCCGTGGGTCGGGCGTGGGGGGCGCCGGCAGGGCTGGGCTGGCGGGGGGCCGTGGGTCAGGCGTGGGGGGAGCCCAGGGTTGGGCTGGGCTGGCGGGGGGCCGTGGGTCGGGCGTGGGGGGAGCCCAGGGCTGGGCTGGGCTGGCGGGGGGCCGTGGGTCGGGCGTGGGGGGAGCCCAGGGCTGGGCTGGGCTGGCGGGGGGCCGTGGGTCGGGCGTGGGGGGAGCCCAGGGCTGGGCTGGGCTGGCGGGGGGCCGTGGGTCGGGCGTGGGGGGCGCCGGCAGGGCTGGGGGGAGCCCAGGGCTGGGCTGGCGGGGGGCCGTGGGTCGGGCGTGGGGGGAGCCCAGGGCTGGGCTGGCGGGGGGCCGTGGGTCGGGCGTGGGGGGCGCCGGCAGCTTTAACCCTCTCCATGCCCCCAGCTCCCGGCCCCTGTGACATGGCGGAGGATGCAGATGGCCGCAGGGCCCCCCTGCTGCCAGGCACGGAGGAGTCCCCTGGGCACCCTGCGCTGAGCTGTAAGTTCCGGGCCCCTCGGTCCCGCTGACCCCCGCCGTCCTCCAGCCTGCCCCTAACCCGGCTCTCTCTCTTCCAGTCCTGGGGAAGGCAGCGGCCTCGGTGCTGCCGATCGCCAGCATTGTCGTCGGTGAGTGTCCGCCCCGCTCCCCCCGGGGCCGAGCCCACCCCGGGTGGGTGCCCCCTGGGCAGGGGCTGCCCCGGGCACTGACCCCCTCTCCCCACGGCAGGAGCCGCGTACCTGGGCCAGTGCCCGCACCAGCCCCTGCTGCCCTACTACCTGGTGGTGGGGGGCAGCACCGCCCTGCTCTTCCTGCTGCTGACCTGCCTGCCCTGCGGGGACGGGACGGACCCACCCCAGCTGAGCCCCGGCGCCCGCGGCTGGAGGGCGGCTTTCCTGCTCTTCCTCTTCGCGTGGTTCATCGCCGGTGAGCGCCCCCCTCCCCGACGCCCCGGTCACCCCGCCATGCCCCGCACCTCTGCTGAGCCCCGCCTGGCTCCCACTGCCCCCCTTCCCTGAGGACTGACTCTGGGGCACTGCCTGCCTTGGGGCAGGGCGGGGGGGGGGGTCCCTGGAGTCCGTGCCTCCTCTGGGTGGGTCCTCTCCCCCCTTAGCGAGACTCCCCTCGGCTGCGTTTGGGCCCCCTCCCCAGCCAGCCTTGAGCTCTGACCTCCAGTCTCTTTTCTCCCCCCTCCTGCCAGGTAACGTCTGGGTCTACTCCATCTACCCCCCGGAGTATAAGGACCCCGAGAATCCGGATTTCTGCTCCCGCCCCCTCTACCTCTTCGCCTTCTGGGTCACCACGCTGGTGTACGTGGGGCTGGGGGTCGCGTTGCTGGCTGCCCTCGGCATCCTGGGCTGCCTGGTGCTGCTGCGGGCACGGCTGCCCTGGCTCCAGCGGGGTGACGCGTATCCCTAGCCGGGGGGGAGACGGGGGGTAAATAAAGGCCTGAAACACAGCTGGCAAGTGGAGTCCTCCTTGTCTCCGGGGCAGCTCCTGGGGTGGCTACCCCTGAGCCAGACTCCCCGATCCCCCAGCCCTCCAAGCCGGGCTCCCCGTGGCCTGAGCCAGACCCCTGCTTGGGGGTCCTCCTGGCCCCCCCACCCTGTGATGCAGGGCAGTGGGGTCCAGGTCGGACTGCCCCGCTGTGGCCTGAAGGGGGGGCAGCCAGTCCCTGCTGTGGGAGAGGAGGGGAGGCACTGCTCAGCCACACTCCCCTCAGCCCGGGGGGCTCGCCTGAGCCCTGCTGGGGGGGCCTGCCCAAGAACGCCTGGCCTTCAGCCCTGGGGAGGACAGAAAGGGGGCGCTTGTTAGGGGGGAGAGGGGGCTGCAGTGCTGGGGGGGAGGCTGCCAGGAGAGGGCTGAGCGGCCACCCCCCTTCCGGCAGGGCTGTGCGGTGCGGGCCCTAAGCGGCTGTCCCACGGGGGGAGAGGCTCCTCCTGCTTATGGGACAGTGGAGAAGGGGCCTTTTATCCTCTGTCACCCCACAAGTGGCTGGGGGGGCCCTAAGAGAGGGGGGGAGAGGAGCTGAGCTGGCAGCTGTCACGCTGTAGCCAGGCTCCCATCAGCAGCTGAGGCGGCTGCCCGTGGGAGGGGGGCCTATGAGCCCCTGGGGCAGGTGTCGTCCATGCCCCCCTCAGCGAGACTCCCCATGAGCCCCTGGGGCAGGTGTCGCCCCCCCCTTAGCGAGACTCCCATGAGCCCCTGGGGCAGCTGTCGTGCACCCCTCCTCCCTTAACGAGACTCCCATGAGCTCCTGGGGCAGGTGTCGCTCCCCCCCTTAACGAGACTCCCATGAGCCCCTGGGGCAGGTGTCGCCCCCTTAGTGAGACTCCTGCTGCTGGCACCCAGTGCCGAGAGGCTAAACAACAGCTGGGGTTGGTTTGCTACCCGGTGTGCGTCACCCAATAATGTGTTTTTAGCATACTTATTTAATAGCAAGCTGCCCTAAGTATTTATATTGCCAGCCAATTCAGTTTTCAGCTAGTTTTTTTGTTTTTTGTATTATTTGTTAAACCATACATAAAGCTGCTTTATTTAGCATTGTTTTTTTATATTTGCCCTGTTTGGCCTTGTTTAGTTTTAGGCAGTCTGACTCTGCAACCTATTGTTGCAGATCCTCAGCATAACTGCTGCGAGTGCCTCCAGGCGGGGGGGCCAAGGACACTTGGGCCTAGTGCGAGGGGGCTTCATTGACACTCGTGGTTTTCCATTTTTTTGAGTTATTTAGTGGCCATGCCCCAGTGTTTTTAACAACTCCCTCCTTTGAGAACACTCAACAACCTTGGCTCTGAGTTTTCTTACTTGGGCTACTTATTTCTTTACAATAGGATTTTGCATAAGCACTTTGTGATAGCCCTGAAGAGAACGACTTATTAACTTTTGCAAAAGGGCCCTAACGCATGAGACTGCACAGCATAATACCAGTAATACAAGCAGTACAGGAAAGAGAAGTTTCAATAGCAGGCTAAATAAACCACCAAGCCAAGATGACAAACCCCAGCCTGAAAACAAGGTTTGCAACCAATCGCTCTTGGGGGGCAGTATAGGCAACCTGTGCTCCAGGTAGGGCATGGGCCTCAGCCTGTACCACCTTCTCATAGATTTTATAACTGCTATCATTTACATATACATAACACTGGGGCCCGACGAGGGCACAAACCCCTCCTTGGGATGCCAAGAGATAGTCCAAAGCCAGCCTGTTTTGGAGGGAAAACGTCCTGAGCTGTTGTACCTCTTTATTTAATGTTTTTATTGCTGACTTTAAATTACTAACCGAGTCCTTTAACTTTAAGGCCATTTTTTTAAGTACCATTTGCAGACTTAACAGAGGTGTCTCGGGCATTTTTAATTTTTTTTTGGGCAGTGTGGCAGTTATTGACAGATGAGGAACTTCATGAGCTATATAACAGCTACCTGTCCAGCTGGCTGGCAGCACCTTGTAAGCCTTTTGGCCACATACAAAATAGTGACCCTGTAGGGCCCAGTAAGGACTGTTTCTTAAGGGGATTCCTGGGATATTTAAAGCTGTTTTTTTTAAACAGTTCATATGCCCCTAAGGGGGCATCCCATTCTCCTGACTGGGTACAAGTGGGGGCGTTTTTAATTGTGCCGTTTAAATTACACTTGCCATAGGGACCACTACAAATTTATCATTGGCTTGCTACATTGGAGATATTAACTGGACGGCAAGTTATATTTCCAAACCTTTTTTTGTGGTAAGATTATTTGTAAGAGTTTCCCTAAAAGGGGAGGAACCGTTACACCCACACTGCTGGCCTCCCCTGTTGGTCTTTATCCGATACCCATCAGCCCACTGTGTAATAACAGAGGAGCTCTTTCCCACAGGACGCCCATAGTGATTAGATTGGTTTCGGGTAAAACATAACACTCCCTCAGTGAGTACTGCAGCTGAATACTCCTGGTCCTGATAGGTGGCCTGCTGTAAAGAGGTCTTATTCCAGAATGGCGAGTCCGTTCTTTCCTGCTCTTTGGTGGTGGCTAATTCTGCTAGGGTCAAGGGCAGCATGTCAAGGGGCATCCCCGTTTTGGGGGACAGTGGAGCCGGAGCACATACCCAGCAGTCTGTCTGGTTTGGTAAATTAGCAACATGGTGCACAAGCGAAACAAAGGAGTTATGCTCCCGATATGCACAGTTTGGAAATAACAATACAGAGAATAACAATGTTACCCAATTAATTATTACCAGAGTCTTCCCAACCCAGGGTCTTCAGTACCTGGGTGGGCCCATTTTAGCATTAAGGTGCCCGCTATTTGTGTCTTTTAAACAGTAGCTTTAGCCAGAGATTGTCACTAGATGAGGAGTCAGCAGGTTGGACGGTCCCCTGTCCTGCTGACGAGGGGGTGGGTACTGCCTTCAGACGAGAGTGATGGATCCGGTTCTTGTGTCTCTTGATTTTTGCTGCTGTTTGGGAGATCAGCAGGACGGCATAGGGTCCTTTCCACTTTTCCTGGAGAGGCTCGTTTTTCCAGGTGCAAACAAGCACAGGGTCACCGGGCTATAAGGAGTGGACGGGAGAGTCCAAGGGGGGAGGCTGGGAATTCTTGCTATACCTGTGAAGAGACAAGAGAACAGCAGACATGGAACACATATACTGTGACAACAAACCATTACCCAAGTCCCATTCCCCTGACAGAACCGGGGTGCCATTAACAGGCCATGCCCTTTTAAACATCATTTTAAAGGGACTAAGCCCTAATTTACTTTTAGGGAGAACGGGGATACGAAGTAGGACGAGGGGCAAAGCATCAGGCCATCGCAGTGAGGCTTCTTGGCACACTTTTGAGAGATGCCGTTTACGGGTCTGATTGGTCCGCTCCACTACCCCACTGGCTTGCGGTCTCCAGGGCCTATGGAGTTTCCAGGGGATCTGTAAGGCATGTGAGATGCTTTGAATGATTTTTGACGTGAAATGTGTCCCGTTGTCAGATTCCATCCACAGGGGGAGTCCAAAGCGAGGAACGATCTCCTTAACAAACTTGAGGGCCACTGTCCTGGCATTGCAATTAAGGCATGGGAAGGCTTCTGGCCATCCGCTGAACCGATCCACTATGACAAGGAGATATTTCAACCCTGGGGTCTGGGGAAACTCAGTAAAGTCTATTTGCCACACTTGTCCGGGGCCCGGAGTGGGTTCTAGGGCAGCTGGTGGCACAGGATGTCCCGGTCGGGGGTTATTCTTTTGGCAGACTAAGCAGTCCGCTTGTACCTGGGCAGCCAGGGGTCGGAGTCCGGAAGTGATAAAGTATTTTCCCATTAGCTGGATAAGTGCTTCCCTGCCAGCATGAGTGGTTTGATGTAGTTTCTGCAGCACTGGCCGGATTAGGCCCTTTGGTAAGAGGACCTTCCCTTCTGGGGAATGGAGCTATCCCTCCTTTTCCCAGAGACCGAGTTTGTCAGTTAGCTGTCTCTCCTCCCCAGAGTACTGAGGGGTTGGAAGCTCCCCTACTGATGGGATAAGGGCATGCATATGGGCGTTCTCAGCCTGAGGGGATGGCAGGGTGGCAGCATGCTTAGCCTCTCTATCTGCCCGGGCGTTACCTCTGGCCCCATCTTGATCCTCCCTTTGATGGGCTTTACAGTGTACCACCGCCACTTCCGAGGGGAGTTGTACAGCTTCTAGGAGCCGGAGGATTTGGGGCCCGTACTTGACTGGGGAGCCTTGGGCTGTCAGCATTCCCCTTTGCTTCCATAGGCCAGCATGAGCATGCAGCACACCAAAAGCATACTTTGAATTAGTAAAAATGTTGACCCGCTTTCCTTTTGACAGTTCAAGTGCACGGGTCAGGGCTATCAGTTCGGCAAGCTGGGCAGAGGTCCCAGCAGGCAAACCTTCAGCTTCCACAGTGTCATGGAGGGTCACAACAGCATAACCCGCCCTCCTTTGCCCATCTATTACAGTACTGCTACCATCAGTGTACCACTCATAATCTGCATTTGGGAGGGGTACATAAATCTGGACGGCTGGAGTACTGGGCATCTATGATCTTTAAACAGTCATGTTTCTGTTTCTCTGTTTCTGGCAAGAGAGTGGCTGGGTTAAGGGAGGGCCAAGGCTGTAGGGTGACTTCAGAGTTCTCTAACAGCTTAGCCTGGTACCGAGCAATCCGAGCCTGGGTGAGCCAAAGCCCTCCCTTTGCATCCAATAAGGCTTGGACCATATGGGGAGTATAGATTTGAATAATCCCTTCCAATGTTACCTTCTCAGCTTCCTTAAGCATTAGGGCAGTAGCTGCGACTGCCCGTAAACATGCCGGCCAAGCCTTTGCAACCTGATCCAGTTGCTTAGAAAAATAAGCCACGGGACGTCTCCATGCTCCTAACAGCTGTGTGAGCACTCCTAGGGCCACCCCCTTTTGTTCACGTACATACAACTGAAATGGCTTAGAGAGATCCGGCAGGCCCAGAGCCAGGGCTTCCATTAATTTCTTTTTTAAGATTTTAAATGCCCTGTCAGCCTCTGGGGTCCAATAGAAGGGGTCATGATTTGCTTCTTTTACACAGTCGTACAGGGGTTTAGCCCACAGTCCAAACTCTGGGATTCATATCCTGCAAAAGCCTGCCATACCTAGAAATGCTCTGAGCCGCTTACGATTACTTGGGGTAGGAACTTGACAGATAGCTTTCTTTTTTTGCTTGAAAGCTGACGCTCCCCCTGCTGTATGTGAAACCCGAGGTACCATACCTCTGGGAGGGCAATTTGAGCCTTACTCCGTGCTAGCCGATATCCCCGGAGTCCAATAAAATTCAGGAGGCTCACTGTGGCTTTAAGGCAGGGGGTTTGGCCCACAGTGGCAATTAACAAATTATTTACATACTGCAGAAGGAGGGCCTTCTCATTATCCCATTCCTTTAGGTCCCTGGCCAGAGCCTGGCCAAAGAGGGTGGGGGAGTTTTTAAATCCCTGGGCCAACACTGTCCAGCAAAGTTGCTTTTTAACCCTATTTCGGTCCTCCCACTCGAAGGAGAAAATCTCCTGTGACGGGGTGGCAACTGGGATGGTAAAGAAAGCATCTTTCAAATCAAGGTCTGAAAAATGGGTATACTGTCCCTTATAGAAGCCAATAAGGTATACGGGTTAGGGACAAGAGGGTGCAAAGTCTTAACCCGTTTATTGACTGCCCCTTAGGTCCTGTAGCCAATACATGCCATTAGGCTTCTGTACGGGTAGAATGGGAGTGTTCCAGGCTGACTGACATTCCCGGAGAATACCATACATTAGGAATCGATTTATAGTTTTTTGTAAACCTTTTTTGGCTTTTCTTTTGATTGGATACTGTTTTACTTGCACTGGGCCTTTCCCTGGTATGAGCTGAATAGTAATTGGGGTCTGGTGGGTGGCCTTTCCTGGGATTCCTGATGCCCACATGAGGGGGTACACCTGGTCTTCCCACGGGCTCCATTCTGGGGCTTCCATGGCTGAGGGCTCAACTGCAAGGGTCATGATCCAGGCATTCTCAGGGGGTAAGGTAAGGGTTATTTCGTCCTCAGTAAAACGCAGGGTGGCACCAAGGCGACAAAGCAGATCCCGTCCCAGCAGAGGTGTTGGACACTCAGGGAGGTATATCAGCTTGTGGGATATAGTCCTGTTTCCCAAAGCACATTCCGCTGGGGCATACACTGAGCACTTGGTGTCTCTGCCTGTGGCTCCCACCACGGTAAGGGAATCTGCTACTGGCAACTGAAGGGGTCGATTTATGGCAGTTCGGGCCGTTTTAGAGTCCACTAAAAAATCTATTTCTGAGCTTTTTACCTGCATCTTTACTTGGGGTTCTGGGGGTAGGGTGGTCCGTCTCCCCTGACACCCCTATTCCTGCTCCGCCATTGCCATTATAGAGGCACCCCCCTTTTCTTTTCTTTTTTTTTGGGCACTCATTTTTCCAGTGTTTCTCTTGTCGACACAAGGCACACTGGTTGTGACCCAGTCGTCTCTTCTGCAAGCCCGGACGTTCGCGTTCACGGCTTCTTCCTCCCTGGCCACTTCCCTTAGTGCTGGCCTGTACCGCCGTTACCATCAGTGTCACTTGCTTTTATTTTTGTTTTGTTTTTTTTAGACTATAAGCTTGGTTTGCAGTCTCTAAGATTTGTGCCATGGTCATGCCCATTAAATTTTTTTTAATATCAGGGGCTGCTCTGCTTGTAAAAATTCCCTTAATAATTGACTCAGTTGCCTGATCATCGGGGTCTGCATTAGTGTTCTGTTGAATTGTGTCCCGAATACGCTGTAGAAAGGCCCCTGGGCTTTTTTTTAAATCCTGCATTACTTCATATGGCTTTGCCCAATTATTATGTCGGACAGCCGAGTGACAGAGTCCATGCAAAAGCAACTTCTTATAGGAGGTAAAGCGGGTCATATTCCCATGATCATTTGGATCCCACCTGGGGTCTGCTCGGGGGACTTGTGCATCCGGGTCAGGGACATTAATACGATCCCGGTCGTACTGTTTCTGCGCCTTTTTCCTTGCCTTGGACACAACCTGTTGTCTTTCAACCTTAGACAATAGGGTTCGCAGGAGGATGTTACAATCATCCCGGTCCGGCTTGTGACTGCTGAGGCACCCCTCAAAGACTGATATAAACCTGCTCGGGTTGGTGGAAAACTCTCCTGCCTGTGCTTTGAAAGCAGCCAAATTCACAGGATTAAAGGGCACATGAGTATAAACCTGCAAACCACATGAGTATAAACCTGTGGCCGGACGACTGTCCGATCCAGACCGGGCAACTTTAGTTTTGGTGATTAAGGGGTATAGGCATTGGGGACTTACAAGGTGTGAGTGTAGGGGCCAAAGGGGACACCGGCTCTGTCATTACAGTGGGGGTGGGGGTCTGGGGACTAACATTAGCTGCTACCGAACCAGTCGGAGTCAGATTACAGTGCTGTAAAATATCTGGTCGAGTACATAAAGCCAGAAACAAATGCGCGTACATACGTTCATTCCATTTTTTTGTTTTTTGACAGAACAGGAGTAACTGAAGGATCGTGTTGTAATTAATTGACCCTCCTGGTGGCCACCACTCCTGGTCCTTTAGTTGATATTGAGGCCAGTTAACTGTACAGAATCATTTTAATTGGCTTTTAGTTATTGGATCCGCACCAAATACCTTCCAGTTTGCTAGAATGCATTCTAGGGGCGTACACCGTGCCCTAACCCCCGAGCTCTGTCCCTGTCCCATACCTACAGGGTAACTCTGGGTGTCCCCAGGTTCCAACAGAGCATACAATCCGGATTTTAAAAGGTTCCTACCTTATTCAAGGGACCGGTTCCTCACCGTTGTCCGCAGCTGCTTTTCCACTATATGAGTGCATTGCACCGTTGTGCCCTCCGGGGGCCGATCAAATCGCATTTTTTCCAAGACCCCTGATGAACTCACCGGTGCGTGCAGGGCGTCGGTTCTCACCGCAATCCTTGACCTCCAGGAGGGGTCCGGGCAAGGCTAAATAGCAGCCTCGTGGCCCACCCAGGGGTGCCAAAAGCTGTTGCCGGCACCCAGCGCCAAGAGGCTAAACAACAGCTGGGGTTGGTTTGCTACCCGGTGTGCGTCACCCAATAATCACAATGGGGTGGAGAAGCAGAAAAGTTTATTTGCAGCTGCAAAAAGGTATAGGGAGAATAAAATCTCAAATCCTGCACCCAGAGCAGGAAGTTACGCAGGTTTTATACATATTTTTTTTAGCATACTTATTTAATAGCAAGCTGCCCTAAGTATTTATATTGCCAGCCAATTCAGTTTTCAGCTAGTTTTTTTGTTTTTTGTATTATTTGTTAAACCATACATAAAGCTGCTTTATTTAGCATTGTTTTTTTATATTTGCCCTGTTTGGCCTTGCTTAGTTTTAGGCAGTCTGACTCTGCAACCTATTGTTGCAGATCCTCAGCATAACTGCTGCGAGTGCCTCCAGGCGGGGGGGCCAAGGACACTTGGGCCTAGTGCGAGGGGGCTTCATTGACACTCGTGGTTTTCCACTTTTTTGAGTTATTTAGTGGCCATGCCCCGAGACTCCCAGGAGCCCCTGGGGCAGGTGTCACACTCCCTGACCCCTTAGCGAGACTCCCATGAGCCCCTGGGGCAGCTGTCACACTCCCTGACCCCTCAGCGAGACTCCCATGAGCCCCTGGGGCAGGTGTTGTGCCCCACTCTCCCCTTCACCAGACTCCACATGAGCCCCTGGGGCAGGTATCACACTCCCTGACCCCTTAGCGAGATTCCCATGAGCCCCTGGGGCAGGTGTCGCCTTCCCCCCTTAGCGAGACTCCCATGAGCCCCTGCGGCAGGTGTCGCCCTCCCCCCTTAGCGAGACTCCCATGAGCCCCTGCGGCAGGTGTCGCCCTCCCCCCTTAGCGAGACTCCCATGAGCCCCTGGGGCAGGTGTCGCCTTCCCCCCTTAGCGAGACTCCCATGAGCCCCTGCGGCAGGTGTCGCCCTCCCCCCTTAGCGAGACTCCCATGAGCCCCTGCGGCAGGTGTCGCCCTCCCCCCTTAGCGAGACTCCCATGAGCCCCTGCGGCAGGTGTCACACTCCCTGACCCCTTAGCAAGACTCCCATGAGCCCCTGGGGCAGGTGTCGCCCTCCCCCCTTAGCGAGACTCCCATGAGCCCCTGGGGCAGGTGTTGTGCCCCACTCTCCCCTTCACGAGACTCCACATGAGCCCCTGGGGCAGGTATCATACTCCCTGACCCCTTAGCGAGACTCCCATGAGCCCCTGGGGCAGGTGTTGCCCTTCCCCCCTTAGTGAGACTCCCATGAGCCCCTGGGGCAGCTGTCACACTCCCTGACCCCTCAGCGAGACTCCCATGAGCCCCTGGGGCAGGTGTTGTGCCCCACTCTCCCCTTCACGAGACTCCACATGAGCCCCTGGGGCAGGTGTCATACTCCCTGACCCCTTAGCAAGACTCCCATGAGCCCCTGGGGCAGGTGTCGCCCTCCCCCCTTAGCAAGACTCCCATGAGCCCCTGGGGCAGGTGTTGTGCCCCACTCTCCCCTTCACGAGACTCCACATGAGCCCCTGGGGCAGGTGTCATACTCCCTGACCCCTTAGCGAGACTCCCATGAGCCCCTGGAGTTAGGTGTTGCCCTCCCCCGCCTTAGCGAGACTCCCATGAGCCCCTGGGGCAGGTGTTGTGCCCCACTCTCCCCTTCACGAGACTCCACATGAGCCCCTGGGGCAGGTATCATACTCCCTGACCCCTCAGCGAGACTCCCATGAGCCCCTGGGGCAGGTATCGCCTCCCCCCCTTAGCGAGACTCCCATGAGCCCCTGGGGCAGGTGTCGCCCTCCCCCCTTAGCGAGACTCCCATGAGCCCCTGGGGCAGGTGTTGTGCCCCACTCTCCCCTTCATGAGACTCCACATGAGCCCCTGGGGCAGGTATCATACTCCCTGACCCCTCAGCGAGACTCCCATGAGCCCCTGGGGCAGGTATCGCCTCCCCCCCCTCAGCGAGACTCCCATGAGCCCCTGGGGCAGGTATCGCCCTCCCCCCTTAGCGAGACTCCCATGAGCCCCTGGGGCAGGTATCGCCCCCCCCCCTCAGCGAGACTCCCATGAGCCCCTGGGGCAGGTGTTGCCCTCCCGCCCCTTAGCGAGACTCCCATGAGCCCCTGGGGCAGGTATCACCTCCCCCCCCCTTCGCGAGACTCCCATGAGCCCCTGGGGCAGGTGTTGCCCTCCCCCCTTAGCGAGACTCCCATGAGCCCCTGGGGCAGGTATCACACTCCCTGACCCCTTAGCGAGATTCCCATGAGCCCCTGGGGCAGGTATCGCCTCCCCCCCCCCCTCAGCGAGACTCCCATGAGCCCCTGGGGCAGGTATCGCCCTCCCCCCTTAGCGAGACTCCCATGAGCCCCTGGGGCAGGTATCGCCTCCCCCCCCTCAGCGAGACTCCCATGAGCCCCTGGGGCAGGTGTTGCCCTCCCCCCCTTAGCGAGACTCCCATGAGCCCCTGGGGCAGGTATCACACTCCCTGACCCCTTAGCGAGATTCCCATGAGCCCCTGGGGCAGGTATCGCCTCCCCCCCCCCTCAGCGAGACTCCCATGAGCCCCTGGGGCAGGTATCGCCCTCCCCCCTTAGCGAGACTCCCATGAGCCCCTGGGGCAGGTATCGCCTCCCCCCCCTCAGCGAGACTCCCATGAGCCCCTGGGGCAGGTGTTGCCCTCCCCCCCTTAGCGAGACTCCCATGAGCCCCTGGGGCAGGTATCGCCTCCCCCCCTTAGCGAGACTCCCATGAGCCCCTGCGGCGGGCAGCCGTTGGGCCGGGCTCCCAACAGCCCCTGCGGCGGGCGGTCACGAGCGCGGGGGGCGGCTCCCGAGGAGGCTTCAGGCCACGCGCCTCATTAATATTCATCGGCTCGCCCCAGCGGTCGGGCGGGAGCCGAGGAGCCGGAAGTTGCCCAGCCCGCAGGCCCCGCCCCCCTCCGGTCCCCCAGCCCCTGGGCCAATGGCAGCGCGAGGCTCCGAGCGGGCGGGGGACGGACGGCGCGGCGGGCCAATGGGCGGGGATAAGAGCGGGGCGGGGCGGGAGCTGACGGCGGGGGCGTGGAGCGGCTGGTGCTGCCCCGAGATGGTGAGGCCGAGACCCCCCCCCCCATGGCGCGGGCCGGGAGATTCCCCCGGGGGGGGGCGCGGGCCGGGACCCCGCCCCCCCATGGCGCGGGGCGGGAGATTCCCCCGGGGGGGGGCCGCGGGCCGGGACCCCCCCCCCATGGCGCGGGGCGGGAGATTCCCCGGGAGGGGGGGCGCGGGCCGGGACCCCGCCCCCCCATGGCGCGGGACGGGAGATTCCCCCGGGGGGGGGCCGCGGGCCGGGACCCCGCCCCCCCATGGAGCGGGGCGGGAGATTCCCCCGGGGGGGGGCCGCGGGCCGGGACCCCGCCCCCCCATGGAGCGGGGCGGGAGATTCCCCCGGGGGGGGGCCGCGGGCCGGGACCCCGCCCCCCCATGGAGCGGGGCGGGAGATTCCCCCGGGGGGGGGCCGCGGGCCGGGACCCCGCCCCCCCATGGAGCGGGGCGGGAGATTCCCCCGGGGGGGGGCCGCGGGCCGGGACCCCGCCCCCCCATGGCGCGGGGCGGGAGATTCCCCCGGGGGGGGGCCGCGGGCCGGGACCCCGCCCCCCCATGGCGCGGGGCGGGAGATTCCCCCGGGGGGGGGCCGCGGGCCGGGACCCCGCCCCCCCATGGCGCGGGGCGGGAGATTCCCCCGGGGGGGGGCCGCGGGCCGGGACCCCGCCCCCCCATGGCGCGGGGCGGGAGATTCCCCCGGGGGGGGGCCGCGGGCCGGGACCCCGCCCCCCCATGGCGCGGGGCGGGAGATTCCCCCGGGGGGGGGCCGCGGGCCGGGACCCCGCCCCCCCATGGCGCGGGGCGGGAGATTCCCCCGGGGGGGGGCCGCGGGCCGGGACCCCGCCCCCCCATGGCGCGGGGCGGGAGATTCCCCCGGGGGGGGGCCGCGGGCCGGGACCCCGCCCCCCCATGGCGCGGGGCGGGAGATTCCCCCGGGGGGGGGCCGCGGGCCGGGACCCCGCCCCCCCATGGCGCGGGGCGGGAGATTCCCCCGGGGGGGGGCCGCGGGCCGGGACCCCGCCCCCCCATGGCGCGGGGCGGGAGATTCCCCCGGGGGGGGGCCGCGGGCCGGGACCCCGCCCCCCCATGGCGCGGGGCGGGAGATTCCCCCGGGGGGGGGCCGCGGGCCGGGACCCCGCCCCCCCATGGCGCGGGGCGGGAGATTCCCCCGGGGGGGGGCCGCGGGCCGGGACCCCGCCCCCCCATGGCGCGGGGCGGGAGATTCCCCCGGGGGGGGGCCGCGGGCCGGGACCCCGCCCCCCCATGGCGCGGGGCGGGAGATTCCCCCGGGGGGGGGCCGCGGGCCGGGACCCCGCCCCCCCATGGCGCGGGGCGGGAGATTCCCCCGGGGGGGGGCCGCGGGCCGGGACCCCGCCCCCCCATGGCGCGGGGCGGGAGATTCCCCCGGGGGGGGGCCGCGGGCCGGGACCCCGCCCCCCCAATGCGCGGGGCGGGAGATTCCCCCGGGGGGGGGCCGCGGGCCGGGACCCCGCCCCCCCAATGCGCGGGGCGGGAGATTCCCCCGGGGGGGGGCGCGGGCCGGGACCCCGCCCCCCCAATGCGCGGGGCGGGAGATTCCCCCGGGGGGGGGCGCGGGCCGGGACCCCGCCCCCCCAATGCGCGGGGCGGGAGATTCCCCCGGGGGGGGCGCGGGCCGGGACCCCGCCCCCCCATGGCGCGGGGCGGGAGATTCCCCCGGGGGGGGCGCGGGCCGGGACCCCCCCCATGGCGCGGGGGGGTTGGGGCGCCTCCTCCGGGCCCCTCTCTCCAGCCTCTGCCCCACACACCTGCTGACCCCTTCCCCCCCCCCCCCAGACCACGGCGCTGACCCAGGGGCTGGAGCGGATCCCCGACCAGCTGGGCTACCTGGTGATCTGCGATGGAGCGGTGCTGGCGGTGAGTGGGGGGCCCGGACGCCTGGGTTCTCTCCCGGGCGCTGGGAGGGGAGTGGGGGCGGGTGGGTCAGAGCAGGGGGGGCTGGGAGCCAGGACGCCTGGGTTCTCTCCCCGGTGCTGGGAGGGGAGTGGGGGCGGGTGGGTCAGAGCAGGGGGGGCTGGGAGCCAGGACGCCTGGGTTCTCTCCTGGGTGCTGGGAGGGGAGTGGGGGCGGGTGGGTCAGAGCAGGGGGGGCTGGGAGCCAGGACGCCTGGGTTCTCTCCCCGGTGCTGGGAGGGGAGTGGGGGCGGGTGGGTCAGAGCAGGGGGGGCTGGGAGCCAGGACGCCTGGGTTCTCTCCTGGGTGCTGGGAGGGGAGTGGGGGCGGGTGGGTCAGAGCAGGGGGGGCTGGGAGCCAGGACGCCTGGGTTCTCTCCCCGGTGCTGGGAGGGGAGTGGGGGCGGGTGGGTCAGAGCAGGGGGGGCTGGGAGCCAGGACTCCCTTGCGCTGCTGACCTGCTGTGTGAATTTGGGGGTGGGGGGCTCCTCACGCTCTCTAACCTGGGGCTCCCCTGCTCCGCAGTCGGCTGGTGACCTGGAGAACGCCGAGCACACGGCGGGGGTGATCTCGGAGCTGGTGGCCACGGCATGCGGCTTCCGGCTCCAGCGTGGCCCCGACCCCCCCTTCAAACGCCTCTCCGGTGAGTCTGGGGGGAGGAGAATGCCGGCGGGGCGGGGTGTGTGCTGGCATGGTGAGGTGGGGGGGAAGGGGGCGCTGCTGCTGTAGGGCTGGGCCCTTTGTCCCAAGCCTTCCCCCCGCCCCCGTGCCCACTCCCTGTCTGTGACCCCCCAGGAGTGGTGTTACGCCCTCCGCTCCAGAACAGCCTCTGGGACCCCAAGGGGTCTCTTCCCCCCACTCCTGAGACTGACCCACTACAGGGTCCTCCCCTGCCTGACCCCCATCAACCCACTGGGGGGACAGAGGTTTCCTTTCGCTCTCCCATGAGCCTCTGGGGTAGCGAGGGTGGCCACCCCTGACTCTCTCTGTCCCCAGCCCTAGTGGGGGGGTCTCATGCCAAACTCTCTCCCCCCTTAGTGGTGTTCGGGGAACACACCTTCCTGGTGACCGTCTCTGGCCAGAAGATCTTTGTGGTGAAGCGACAGAACCATGTGCGGGAGCCGGTCGCTGTCTGAGCCGCGGGGGCAGGTTCCATATGCAAGTGCGGCTGGGTGAAATTGGGGGTGCTCCCCCCTCAGAGTTCTTGACCTGTGGGGGTCTCGCAGGGGCTGGTTGGGGACCCCCCTGGCTTTCCCCTTGCAGCACCTGCTCCCATGGCTGCCTGATTGAAGCCCCTACACCTGCCAGGCCTAGCTGGGCGGGGTCCCCCACTTCACCAGGGCCCCTGCTGGGGCAGGAGGGCTCCAGAGATGCCCCTGCAAACACACCCACCCTGTGGGGACAGGAGGGGAGGCTGCAGCGGTATCTGTGGGGCTTCCTGGAGATATGTGGGGGGAGAGAATAGGCTCCGGCCAGGGGCCTCACTGTAACTGTTCAGAGAATAAAGTGTTTTTCCTAGCTGGTCTATGGGGTCTCCTTCCGTGGGGAGAGGGAGGCTGTGGGGATCCTACCCCCGCCATGCTCCAGGGGAGCCCTTGATTTGCCATGGGTCATTGCTGCCCCTCCTCGCCCTCTGCAACTACAGCCGTGTGGGTCACCTGAGGGGAAGCTCCCCCCTGCTCGCAGGCATGGCTCAGGCTCCCTGCACATACAGCCCGTGGCACTGGGTCATTCCCAGGCGGTTGGCAGACCCCGCTCTCGGTGCGAGCGGCTCGGGCTCCCGGCAGCCCCGGTCGCACAGGGGCCGGCTCCCTGCCAGTCGCCCACTGCTCTGCTTTGGCCTGCAGCTGCCTAGACCATGTGTGTCTCTATGGGGCCCAGCCCTCTGCAGCAGCTCTGGGTGCAGCGCCTGGTACCCTCCTGATCTCTGTGGGGGGGGGGGGGGGGTCTGTGCTGTGCATGGTGTTATACCCTCCCCCAACACCCAGCAAAGCAGGGCCGGTTCCATCCCATGAGGTTTATTCACAGACACAAATAAAGCCAGTTCAGAGACAAATAAATAACAAAAAAATGTAAATAAAGTGCAGTGGGGGCCCCTGGTCCAGTAAGTCCCTGTAGCCACAGGGGGCAACCTCACCTGGGTAGCCCCCCCGCCCCCAACAGCAAGGGCTGGGGAACGTACCTGCAGTGAGGCATGTGGGGCTGGGATCTTCCATGGGGTGGCTCAGGGCTGCGCCAGGCACCTTCCTTCCCTTGGCTGGGATCGGGGCTGGCAAAGCTCATCTAGATAGCAGTGGGAGAGGGCAGCTGCAGGCGCTGAGGGGAGCCTGGCTCTCAGGGGATGCTGCCCCAGGGGCTGATAGGAAGGAAGGGGCTCACTCCAGCCCAGCCAGGGCCAAGCAGTACCATGGGTCCCTGCCCCCCAGCTCAGGGGGAATTTGCGGGGCCCCCAAATTAAAAAGGCAATGCAGGAAGCGAAGGGTTTTGTAAACAGTGACTGGGAACCAGCAATGAGATGTGTTCACCCCACCCACCCATAGCCACGGGTCCCACCCCTGGCACCCCCACAACTAACAGCAGGGAAACAGCAGCAGGATCACCCTGAAAATGGCACCCAGCCCACCCCCCCCTTCACAACACAGTAGCTGTGGCCTCTGCTGCCCCAGCTCCCCCCTCCCACCCCCCCAGCACAGACCCATAATGCAATTCTCTCCCACACACCCACCCATACTGGCCTGCAGCCTACCACATGCTGCTCCCCTGAGTCTGCAGTTCCCTCCCCCCCTTGGCACATGCCAGCCTCCCCCTGCACCCCATCCATGGTCCCAGGCCTCCAGCAACATGAGCCCGGGGGGAAGCAGCAGCGAGACGATGGGGGGCACCGGGAGGGACGTTTGGCCTCTTCACTTGATGGGCTCCACCACCAGAACCTTGCACTCGCGCTTGGCGATCTTGTCCAGCGACAGGACGCTCTTCTCGGGGGGCAGGTAGAGGGGGCGGCCCACGGGGGAGCCCACAGGCGGCGTGATGGCACGGCGCTCCATGACGCTACCCGACCTGCCGGGGGAGGGGGGCACCAAGTGTCAGTGCGGGGGGGGGGGTGTCGCTGATTCCTCCCCTGCCCCCCCAGACAGCTCCCCTGCCACCCCTTCCCTTTTCAACCCACTCCCCTCACAGAGCCAGGAGAGGGACCTAGGAATCCTGGCTCCCACCAGCCATGTGTATATGTGGGGGGGGGTGGGAAGCACAGATGCCCTCACCTGATTGGCCACCCTAGTGCAGACAGGTGAATGAAGGGGAGGGGCCCAATGTTAGAGCCCCGCCTCCCCCAGGCTCCACCCACTGGCCAGGCTCCTTCCCCCCCTTAAATACTCCGGAGCTTCTGGGTGAAGGTCTCCTCTGGGACTGAAGACTCCAAGCCTCCCCCAGTCCCCCTGGCCCTCAGCAGCCCCCCGCCCCGCCCCCTGCACACCTCATGAGGTGGCTGCGGGAAGGCTGCTGGTGGGAGAAGGACTGGGACCGGCCCAGCCCAGCCTGGTGCCGCTCGACCAGGTCCCGCACAGCCGGGCTGCCGGGGCTGCTCCTGCGCGAGATGGGCCGGGCGTCAGGGGGTGGGTTCGAGACGCTCGCCGTGAACTGCAGCTTCAGCTTCATGTGCTGGGAGAGCTGAGGGGAGGAGAGATGATAGCACAGAAACTGCCCCTCCCTGCACCCACCCACCCCCAAGAACCCAGGAGTCCTGGCTCCCAGCCCACCCTACTCTCAGCCACCAGCCCCCACTCCTCTCCCAGAGCTGGGGAGAGAACCCAGGAGTCCTGGCTCCCAGCGCCCCCTGCTCTAACCCACCAGCCCCCACTCCTCTCCCAGATCTGGGAGAGAACCCAGGAGTCCTGGCTCCCAGCCCCCCTGCTCTAACCCACCAGCCCTCGCTCTCCTCCCAGAGCCGGGGAGAGAACCCAGGTGTCCTGGCTCCCAGCCCCCAGGGAGGGCCAGGCGGGCGGGTACCTCGAAGAGGCCGGCGCGGAGGGCCTGGAAGGCGACCTGGATGGTCAGGGCGCTGCCCTTGCGGGAGTAGCCCAAGCTGTTGAGGGGCGTGTGGCAGACGATGGCGTCCAGGGCTGCCTGCGTGGCCCGGCGCTCCTCGCTGGACAGCTTCTTCCCTGGGGGTGGGAAGGGGTCAGAGCCGCCTGGAGCCCCCCGCAGCCCCCACAAGGCCAGCCCCCCGCCAAACTCCCACCCCCTCCCAGCGTTTCCCAGCCCCCCGCCGACCCCTCCCAGCCCCACCTGACCCCTCCCAGCGCTCCCAGCCCCCCACCAAACCCCCAGCTCCAGGCCACCTGAACCCGTTCACGGTCCCCACAGCTCCATCCTGCACCCCCCCCCCCATGCCCACCAGCCGTGGCCTTGCCCACATCACAACACCAGGCCCCTGCAGCCCCGCCCACCAGCCGCGGCGCTCTCCGGGGTCCAGACCAGCCGCACAGCCAGGAAGTCCTGCAGGTTGTTGAGCAGGGTGTAGGTGACGGTGAAGCGTCGGCGCAGGGGCACGGGCGACTCGCAGGCTGCCGTCATCACGAATCGCGGCCGGTCCAGCCTGATGCTGGGCAGCCTGGGAACAGAACATAAGAACAGCCAGACTGGGTCAGAGCAAAGGTCCATCCAGCCCAGTGTCCTGTCTGCTGACAGTGGCCAGTGCCAGGTGCCCCAGAGGGAATGGACCGAACAGGGAATCACCAAGTGATCCATCCCCTGTCACCCATTGCCAGCTTCTGGCAAACAGAGGCCAGGGCCACCATCCCTGACCATCCTGGCTAATAGCCATTGCTGGACCTGTCCTCCAGGAACGTATCTAGTTTTTTTTTTTTTTTTAACCCTGTTATGGTCTTGGCCTTCACAACATCCTCTGGCAAGGAGTTCCACAAGTTGACTGTGCGTTGTGTGAAGAAATCATAGAATCATAGAATATCAGGGTTGGAAGGGACCTCAGGAGGTCATCTAGTCCAACCCCCTGCTCAAAAGCAGGACCAATCCCAAACTAAATCATCCCAGCCAGGGCTTTGTCAAGCCTGACCTTAAAAACTTCTAAGGAAGGAGATTCTACCACCTCCCTAGGCAACGCATTCCAGTGTTTCTCCACCCTCCTAGTGAAAAAGTTTTTCCTAATATCCAACCTAAACCTCCCCCACTGCAACTTGAGACCATTACTCCTTGTCCTGTCATCTTCTACCACTCAGAATAGTCTAGAACCATCCTCTCTGGAACCACCTCTCAGGTAGTTGAAAGCAGCTATCAAATCCCCCCTCATTCTTCTCTTCTGCAGACTAAACAATCCCAGTTCCCTCAGCCTCTCCTCATAAGTCATGTGTTCCAGACCCCTAATCATTTTTGTTGCCCTTCGCTGGACTCTTTCCAATTTATCCACATCCTTCTTGTAGTGTGGGGCCCAAAACTGGACACAGTACTCCAGATGAGGCCTCACCAATGTCGAATAGAGGGGGACAATCACATCCCTCGATCTGCTCGCTATGCCCCTACTTATACAAATACTTCCTTTGGTTTGTTTTAAACCTGCTGCCTGTTTATTTCATTTGGTGGCCCCTAGTTCTTTTGTTATGAGAAGTAAACAACACTTCCTTATTTATTTTCTCTACACCCATCATGATTTTACACACCTCTCTCATAATATCCCCCCCTTTGTCGTCTCTTTTCCAAGCTGAAAAGTTCCAGTCTTATTAATCTCTCCTCTTACAGCAGCCGTTCCGTACCCCTAATCATTTTTGTTGCCCTTTTCTGAACTTTTTCCAATTCCAATATGTCTTTTTTGAGATGCGGCGACCACATCTGCACACAGTATTCAAGAGGTGGACATACCATGGATTTATATAGAGGCAACATGATATTTTCTGTCCTATCACCTAACCCTTTCTTAATGATTCCCAGCATTCTGTTCGCTTTTTTGATGGCCGCTGCACATTGAGTGGATGTTTTCAGAGAACTATCCACAATGACCCCAAGATCTCTCTCTTGAGTGGTAACAGCTAATTTAGACCCCATCATTGTATATGTACAGTTGGGATGATGTTTTCCAATGTGCATCACTTTGCATTTATCAACATTGAATTTCATCGGCCATTTTGTTGCCCAGTCACCCAGTTTTGAGAGATCGCTTTGTAACTCTTCCCAGTCTGCCTGGGACTTAACTATCCTGAGTAGTTTTGTATCATCTGCAAATTTTGCCACCTCACTGTTGACCCCTTTTTCCAGATAATTTATGAATATGTTGAATAGGACTGGGCCCAGTACAGACCCCTGGGGGACACCACTATTCACCACTCTCCACTCTGAAAACTGACGATTTATACCTCCCCTTTGTTTCCTGTCTTTTACCCAGTTACTGATTGAGGAGGGGACCTTCCCTCTTATCCCATAACAGCTGACTCTGCGTAAGAGCCTTTGGTGCGGGACCTTGTCAAAGGCTTTCTGAAAATCTAAGTATGCTACATCCACTGGATTCCCCTTGTCCGCGTGCTTGTTGACCCCCTCCAGGAATTCTAGCAGATGGGTGAGGCAGGATTTCCCTTTGCTAAAACCATGTTGACTCTTCCCCAACAAATTATGTTCATCTCTGTGTCTGACAATTTTGTTCTTTACTAGAGTTTCAACCAGTTTGCTCGATACTGAAGTCTGGCTCACCAGCCTGTAATTGCTCCGGGCGGAGGGGAGCCCAAGGCCAGGAAGGCGTCAAAGCTGGGGAGGGCCCAGGACAGAGGGCCAGGAAGGCGTCAAAGCTGGGGAGGGCCCAGGACAGAGGGCCAGGAAGGCGTCAAAGCTGGGGAGGGCCCAGGACAGAGGAAGCCCTGAACCATCAGAGTCGGGGGCGGGGGGTTCTCACCTGTAATGGGTGTAGATGCTGCTGGTGAAGGGGAGTTTGGGTGTCGACCACTGAACCACGGCCACCAGGGGGACCTCGAGACCCTGGGGGAGCAGGGGGCAGAGTGAGTAACAGCCCCATGGCCCTGCCCCCAGTCCTATCCCCTCTGCCTTCTGGCCCTTTCCCCTCCTTCTGCCCTGTGGCCCCACCCCCCATGGCCAGACCCCCTCACAGCCTGTCTCCGCCCCCTGCCCTCACCCCTTGCACCCACCTCCTTGGTGTCCTCCTGGGGCCGCTCAGGTGCCTGCAGCTGGAAGAGGAAGTTCTGCTCCTCCAGGGCACTCAGGGCGCAGGGGCAGCCGGAGCCGGCACCGGCCACGCGGCAGAAGGCGCCGACGGGCACCTCACCAGAGTGATGGCTGGGGTGGGGAAGGAGGGAGGGAGTGTTAGCCCCACAGATACCCCCTGCTCCTTCCCACGGCACTCCCCGACACTGACCCCCCCCCGCCCCCACTCACCAGACGTCGTCGACCAGCAGCACGGAGCCATCGGGCAGCATGGGCAGGTAGCTGGCGTTGAAGTTGGGCAGGATGCGGACGTCCCACAGGGAGATTTCCTCCTGGGAGCAGCCGTTCAGCACTGGGGAGGCGGGCGGGTCAGAGACACGGAGCCCCACGCTCAGACCCCCCCCTCCCCCCACGGCTCCAGGGCCCCCGCCGTCCTGCCATCCCTCCCGCCACGGCTCCAGGGACTCCCCCAGCCCCCCCCCCACGACCCCTGCCCCCCGTCCTGCCATCCCTCCCCCCACGGCTCCCCCGTTACCCTTGAGCACGGTGAGGTATTTCCCAGAGACGTTCAGCTGGCGGCACCTGAGCCCCGGAGGGGGCAGCACGGTCAGCATGGTGCTCACTGCGGGCGCAAAGGGCAGGGGTCAGAGCGGTCCCGGGGGGAAAGGTCGGAGGGGGGTCGGGAGTGATCCCGGGAGGGGCTGCGTCTATCGGCTGCCCCATGGGGCAGGCGCTGTCAGTCTGGGCTGAGGGGCGCTGTGGGGCGGGGCCGGGGGGCTGCACCTACCTTGGGCTTTGAAGGCCCCCTGCTCCTCGCGGAAGAGCTGGGCCGGCGCCCGGTTCTGCAGCAGGCTCAGGTACCCCCGTTCCCGGACCTCCGGCGCCTCCTGTTCCCTCTTCCACACCGTCACCACGATCTGCGGGGGGGTGGGGGGCGTCAGCACTGGGGGGCTGGCCCCACTCCCACCCCCCCACAGGTCCCCCCGCCCAGCCACCTTGTCCCACCCGGCCCCGGCCCCCCTCACTCACCTTGGCCTTGACAGTCCCGGGGGGCAGGTTGTCCAGGGAAATCGTCAGGGGGAAAATGACCTCGTCCGTGCAGACGATCGGCTCCTCCACCGGTATCTGGGGCGGGGGAGGGATGGGGGGTCAGTGCCACAGTGACCCCAACCCCGACTGGCAGCCCCCATGTCCCCCCAGGTGCCCCTCACTCCTGACCCACAGCCCCCCACCATGTTGATCCTCACTCCTGACCCGCAACACCCAGTACCCGCCCCTTGCTCCTGCTCGAGAACGCCCCCCGGGTTCCCCGCACTGCACCCCACAGCCCCCCCAAACCCGAGACCCCCCACCCCTGGGTGCCCCTTGCTCCCGACCCACAACCCTCCCCCGCTGGGTTCCCCTCGCACCCACCCCACAGCCCCCACCCGCCCAGCACCCCACGCCCCCTCTCACCCCAGCGGCCGGCCGCCCCAGGGGTCCCTGGCCGTGGGTTAGCAGGGGCCGGCAGTCCCGGAAGAAGCCGGGGGCCGGAGGAGCCGTGTCCCCGTCTCCCCCCGGCTCCTCGGGGGGCTCCCCGTCTCCCTCGCCCCCCGGGTCGACCGCCCCGGGGCTGACGCTGGCCAGGGCGGCCAGGGAGGAGCCCAGCTCCCCCCAGGGGGTGCGGGCGCCCCCCGGCCCCGGCCGGCCCCGCAGCACCAGCAGGAAGCGGACGGTCTCGCCCAGGTAGAGGTGGTTGCGCCGGGGCAGAGCCCGGTACCGGCCCGGCTCGCCCCGCAGCAGCTCCCGGGCCGGGAAGGGCACGGCCGGGAAGTACATGAAGTAATCGCACTGCGCCTCCATGGTGGGGGGGGGGATGGAGGGAGGATCTGGGGGGCTGGGGAATGAGGGGCTGGGGAACTGGGGCAATGGGGGGCTAGGTGGGGGGCCCCTGGAGGGAGGATCTGGGGGGCTGGGGAACTGGGGCAGTGGGGGGCTAGGTGGGGGGCCCCTGGAGGGATCTCAGGCAGTGGGGGGGGATCTGGGGGGCCGGGCTGGGGGGTCGAGGCCCTGCAGGGACTAGGCTGGGATCCTGGGGCGCTGGGGGCCTAGGGGGGGAAGGGGATCTGGGGCGGGCTGAGGGAGGGGCGCTGGGGATGGGATTCCAGGTGCTGGGGCAGTGCGGGACCTGGGGGGCCGTGAGGACCCGTGGGGGGGGCGCTGGTGGATCCGGAGGGAGCCAGGGGGGTCGCTAGGACCCGGGGCGGGCGCTGGGGCCGGAGGGGACCGGGGGGGGGCGCTAGGACGGGGGGGGCCACTGGTGGATCTGGAGGGGACCGGGGGGGCGCCAGGACCTGGGGGGCGGGGGAGCCGCTGGGGGGGGCGCTGGTGGATCCGGAGGGGACCGGGGGGGCGCCAGGACCTGGGGGGCGGGGGAGCCGCTGGGGGGGGCGCTGGTGGATCCGGAGGGGACCGGGGGGGCGCCAGGACCTGGGGGGCGGGGGGGCCGCTGGGGGGGGCGCTGGTGGATCCGGAGGGGACCGGGGGGGTGCTAGGACCCGGGGCGGGAGGGGGGGTTAGTGGGACCGGGGGGGGGTCCGCTGGTGGATCCGGAGAGGACGGGGGGGGCGCTAGGACCCGGGGGGGCGCTGGGGCCGGGCAGGTCCCGCTCTCTGGGGGGGTCCCGGGCCGGGCGCTGCAGCCGGGGCCGGGCGCGGAGGGGGCGGAGCCAGAGCGGCCGGCGGGGGGGGAGGGGGCAGGGTGCGCAGCCGAGCGCCGAGCGCATCGATCGGAGCGAGCACGTGGGGGGAGGTGCGAGCGGGGGAAACGGCCCCGCCCCCAGGGACACAGCGAAAGGGTGATGGACACAGCCAGTGACCAATCCCTGCGCTAGAATGAGGCGGGACTTCCTGGATTCCCCCCTCCCAACCTGGGATGTGACGGATGGAGCCGCTGCCCAACCCCGACCCTGGAAGGCCCTGAGGAGGCGGGACTTCCTGGTAGGCCGGGGCAAGGCCCAGGGAATGATGGACAGGTAAGGAGGACAAATCTGCTCCCGGGAGCTCCTCAGGGGGCGGGACTTCCTAGGTTGCGGGAGCCTGAGGCCCAGTGGGGGCGGGACTTCCTGGATTGCCGAGGGGCCCAGGGGAGGATTGACGGTTCCCAGGCCCAATAACTGTTGGGGCCACTGCTGGGGCCCTGCCCCAGGGAGCTTGGCCCAGCCTGGGCCTCTGGCCCTGGGCTGCCCCCCAACCTGCCCCCCACCCACTGGGTGGGGGCCGGGCTTGTGCTGCCGGACTGGGGGAGGGGTGGGGGGGGCTTCGGCTTCCCATTTCCCTCTTCTATGCACCCCCCTCCTCAAGACTCCTCCCACTTTATGCCCCCCCGGGGCCCCTCTTCTGTCCCCCGACCCCCCGGGGCTCGTTCCCTCTCTGCACCGCCCTCTGGGTTTCGGTTTGCAACTTATAATCGCCAGACCCGTTTCCTGATTTAATAACTTTATCAAAAGGAAACAAACCACGCGAAAGCGGGAACCGTTGAGCCGGGAATTTAACAAACGCAGTGGGGTGGTGAGGGGCGGGCGGGCGGGGGGAGGAGAGAGGTACCAAGGATCCCCCCCCTGCCGAGTACAGACCTCACCGGGCACCCGCTGCCCAGTTACAGGCCTGTGATAACAGACCAATAAATATTGTCCAGGTGGAGCCCGGAGACATCGGAGCTGGAGCAAGGCGGGGGCTGCGGCAGCCCCCCCAGCTTGAAGTGTGCAGGGTTTGGTTTGATGGCTCTCAGCCCCCCGGGCGCTGTACCCATTGTCCCAGCCGTCTGTCCATACCAGGAGCCAGGATATTGGGGGATCCCAGGGGGTTTTGTGCCCCATTGAACCCCCGTCTGTCTGTGCCAGGGGGCTGTGCCCCATATCTCCCTGTGTCTGTGCCGGGGGGCCGGATCTGTGGGGTCCCCACGAGGGTATGTACCGCGTCCCCCCCATCCTTCTGGGGCAGGGGGTCCGTACCGGGTGGAGGGGGTGGGGAGAGGCGGCCCCCAGCTACCTGCCCGCCCCTCCAGGCGCGCCCGCCGAGCCGTTGGCCCCGAACTGTCGAGCGTCCAGCCTGTCCTTGTACTGCAGCTCGGGGGTGACCAGGCGGGTGCAGAGCTGCTGGTCGACAGGCCCCAGCCCCGGCCGCAGCGCGTAGCCCAGGATCTGCGCCTGGCCGAACTGGAAGGGGCGGATCCGCTCGTCGGGGATGCCGGCCGCCTCCACGGGGCCCCCGCCCTGCAGGCAGCGCCTGGCCAGCTCCCGGCGCCGCTCCCGCAGCCTGGCCACCTCGGCCCGCAGCCGGGCCGGCCCGAAGGCCTCCACATGGCGCCAGAAGCTGCGGTTGAAGTGGGAGTAGAGCTGCCAGTCCAGGGCGTTCCAGGCCCGCAGCTGGGTGGCCTGGGCGGGGTCCAGAGGCCGCACAGCCCGGGGGCTGCGCTCGTTGTGCCGGAAGGCGTCCACGTCCTCCTCCGCCCAGCACAGCGCCTCCCGCAGCAGCACCAGCGACTCGTCGAAATGCTCCGTCAGCAGCACCAGCGGGAAGGCCCGGTCCAGCCGGGCCAGCGCCGCCCGCACGGCTGCGGGGCCCGGCGAGGCCGGCGGCGCCAGCCCGAAGTCGAACCACAGCAGGTTGCGGGCGTAGTGGTTGCCCCGCTCGGCCGGGTCGTAGAAGCGCACGGGCGCCTCCAGGAACTGGGCCAGCGAGCCCGCCCGGCGGAAGGCCGGCGCCACCCCCCGGTAGTAGGAGAAGGCGGATTCGGCCAGCGACCCCGGGTCTCGCACGATGGAGAAGTAGAAGCTGTCGGGGGGCATGACTTTCTGCACCTGGGGGAGAGGAACAAGGGAAGAGAGTGGGGCAGGGGGAGGGGAACCCCCAAATCCTTTCTCCTAGGGCCCCCATGCTCCCCCCTCAGAGCCCCCCCAGGCTCTCCCCCACACCCCCTCACAACTCCCCCCAGAGTCCTCCACGCTGCCCTCTCCCCTCAAGCTCTCCCAGCCCCCCCAGGTCCCCTCCCTGTGCTCCCCCCAAATGCACGGTCCCTGGTCCCCCCAAGCTCCCTCCCCCATTCTCCCCCCCCAAATGCATGACCCCAGCCCCCCTGAGTCCCGTCCCCCGTGATCCCCCTAAATGCATGGCCCCAGCCCCCCTGAGCCCCTTTCCCCATGCCCCTGAGCCCCCTCCCCAGGGCTCCCCCCGTATGCATGGCCCCTAACCCCCTGAGCCCCCTCCCCTGGGCTCCCCCTGAATACACGACCCCTGCCCCCCCAACCCCCTCCCAGCTGCCCCACTATCCTCCCCCCACCCCCCCCAGTCTCACCTCGGGCAGGTCGAAGCGCATGTGGTGACAGAGGATGTCGAAGCTGGGCCCCCCCGGCCGGTAGCCCTTCACCCGCCGGGCCTGGAAGGGGTAGGGGTACCCGAACTGGTAGCGGGGGGGCAGGGCGAAGCGCAGCCCCCGCGTCTCCCCGAACCGGTGCAGCAGGTTCACGATGGTGCTGCTGCCCGTCTTGTGCGTCTTCAGGAAGACGATGTGGTGCCGCGGCTGGCAGGGCCGGGAGGGCGAGGGGCCCCCCTCCTCAGCCCCACCCCCAGGGATCAGCCGCAAGTCGGGCAGCTGGTCCGGGGAGCCCCTGGAACAGAGGGGGGAAGTGAGAGACGGACAGAGACCCCGCTGACCCCCAACCATGGGGGATCCCCTCCCCCCACAGGGCTCACAGCCCCTGGCCCCCAACCATGGGGGATCCCCGCCCTCCCCAGGGCTCCCAACCATGGGCAATCCCCTCCCCTCGCAGGGCTCACAGCTCCTGACCTCCAACCATAGGGGATCCCCTCCCCACGCAGGGCTCACAGCTCCTGACCTCCAACCATAGGGGATCCCCTTCCCTCGCAGGGCTCACAGCACTCTCCAGACCTTGGAGGCTCAGAGGCCCCTGTAGCCAGACAGCCAGCCCCCCCCCCCACCCCGCCCCTCAGACCAGCATTGCTGGAAACACAGGAGGAAGCCGGAACAGGGCACTTAACATATATTCCAGCACAGCCTTTGAAGCTGTGAAAGCACAGGTGTGCTGCTACAATGTGCCTCTGGGAGCAGATACAAGGATTAAGCTCACAGCAGGCAGAGGCCCTGTGACAGACATGGCTCTTAGCCCCTACTAAATAGCGTGATGCACACACCCCAACATCCTAGGTGGGAAAATATTTACCCTGATAAAAGAAATGTCCAGTAGTCGAAACTTATTGTTTCTCTCCTTTGCAAGTGTAAACTACTCTTGCGAAAGCTGGCGTCACCCCGACAGACCAGCCTCAATTTGGCATAAGAAAGGAGAAAGAGAATAAAGGAGTACAGAGGTATAAGTAGGGGACCTACAGCACCATGATTTTTGAGTGCTTTTCACTATCTATCTGCTGGTCAGATAAGTGACAGCCTCCCAAGGCTTCTGCAGCTAAGAGGGTCCCTACGCCTTGTCCCTTATTCGTCTTTCTGCGGAATTGAGTGACCGATCCTGGCTTGGCACCGCTGGAATCGAGAGATGCAAGGAGGGTAAGAAGCACCCACACCTGATCTCCTATCTTTAGTGTACACATATTTTGAAATAGAGCTCTATACTTTGTTTTCTTTCTTTAGGATTGTGGCTTCAGTTTTGTAACTTGTTTGTGTGTGTAACATCTCTACATTTAAATAAGTAGGCACTAGCAATTTTGTAACCACATGATTAGAATCTAGCTTAATAAATTTTGGTAACCATTTATGCATAAGCCTGACTTGTTTTCTCTGGTTTACTGTAAAGCAGCCGACACAATTAAAGAACCTCAGCCGTTTTGGCTCTAAAGCCTGGCCATTAGGTGAGAGTACTAAGAGCCTAGCGTTGAGTTGTGCCGCCTCCATGGGGCAAACTCTTGGGGCACCTGTCAGTCAATCCTGGCTGCCCGCTGCGAAGGAGCTCTGAGCTCTAGCAGTTAAAGTCACGGGTGGTTAGGACCTTGGGGCATCCGTCAGCCTAGCCCGGGCTGCCCGCCGCGAAGGGACAGTGCGTCCTAGCGGTTAAAGTCACGGATGGTATAAACGGGCATAGCTGGCACCTCACCAAACATCCTTGGCCGTCGGCTAACAGCCCCCCTTTAGACTCCCTTCCCGCCCCCACCAGGGCTCCCAACCCCCAACCATGGGGGATCCCCTCCCCCCCATAGGGCTCACAGCTCCTGACCTCCAACCGTGGGGGGTCCCCTCCCCTCGCAGGGCTCACAGCACTCTCCAGACCTTGGAGGCTCAGAGGCCCCCCTCTGGACTCCCTTCCCTCCCCCACCAGGGATCTCCCAACCTGGAGGGGGGCATCCCCCTGCGCAGCCCTCTGGAGCCAGTCACCTCCTGCCCCTGTTAATACCCCTCCACCCCCCAGCAGGAGATCAGCCCTTTTGCCACCCGACCCACCCTAGCCCCCGGCTCCGTGTCAGCAGCGGGGCCGCCTCTAGCTGGAAGCCCCCGTTCATGGGGGCGCGTGTGATTTTCCTTCCCCGGGGTGGCCCTTGGCGCTTGTCTGTGCTGAGTTTTGCCATGTGGATTTCGGACCCCTCCTCTAATTTGTCTGGGTGGTTTTGAATTCTGCTTCTGTTTCCCTTGCTGGCTTCTGAGACTGTTCTGTGGGCCTGCCTCAAAAACCAGACTAAAAACTCGAGATCTAGCGAGTCTGCCACTTCCCCCCGCACCCATCAGGCCGATTGCCCCGTCAATGACAGAAATGACCCCGGGGTGTCAGGGTTTGTTTGTGACACACCAATGCTGGCTGCTCCTCGTCACCCTGTTCCCGTCCAGGGGCTCACCGCTGGCTTGTCATTCCCTGCGTCCCCTATGTTCCCCTTTGCAAGACCGGTGCCACATTTCCCCTTCTCCAGGCCGCTGGGCCTCCCCCGTCTTTCCAGGAGTTCTCCAAAATCGTCGCTAATGGGTCTGAGATAACTTCAGCTGGTTCCCGCAGTAGCCAAGGCTGAATTCAGGCCCTGCCGACTCGGTTACGTCCAACGTATCCACGGGGTCTTTAGGCTCTTCCTTCTCTGGTTCAGCCGGCGTTCCTTCCCTTGCTGTGCCCTGCAGCCTGGCAGAGAAGGGGTAGCTCTGTTCTCCTCAGGCTCTTGGGAATGCATTCGCTGTGGATGCTCTGGGGATGTTGGGGTCCGCCAGGGAACCACCCGGGTACAGCCCGGATGGCGGCTGGTTTCAGCGTCACCCCAAGCCGTGACTGGCGTTTGCCGGGATTGGGTCAGAGGCCCTGGAGCTTTTCTGCCTCTCTGCCGTCCCCGGCGCTGAGCGGACGCTGGCTGTTTCGGACGGCTCACCGCGGGGGAGAACACCTGTGTGCCAGCCGAGAGCGGCAGGACAGTGGAGTGTGGGTAGTTTGACCCGCGGGCCTGGCGTTAGCAGCGGGAACGGCTCACTCCAAGATGTGGTTATTGCTGCCCTGCTGGGTCAGGCCAAAGGGCCAGCACCAGAGCTTCAGGGGAGTTCTGGAGAGATCTGCCCCGACTGCCACAGCTGTCAGAGAGAGGTCTAGGGATGCCCAGAGCATGGGGCTCCGTCCCAGACCACCTCAGCTAGTAGCCATTGGTGGACCTCGCCTCCAGGAACTTACCCGGTTCTTGTTTGAACCCGGTTATACTTTTGGCCTTCACAGCATCCCCCGGCAAGGAGTTCCGCAGGTTAGTTGTGCGACAAAGTGCTTCTTGTTGGTATAAAGCCTGCAGCTTGCTAATTTCATCAGGCGACCCCTGGTTCTTGTGTTGTGTGAAGGGGTAAATAACACTTCCCTCTTCGCTTTCTCGGCACCAGTCCTGGTTTTATAGACCTGGATCGTATCCCCCCCTTAGGCGTCTCTTGTCCAAGCTGAACAGCCCCTGTCTATCTGCTCTCTCCTCGTACGGGAGCCATTCTGTACCCTGGATCACGTGTGCTGCCTTTCTCTGAATCTTTGCCAGCCCCACTTGCTCCCTTTACAGTGGGGACTGTGGCAGAGATTGTCCCGTTTACCCCGTCGTTCCTGCGTAAAACCTTCTGCAAAGTGGGGTTCCTGGGCGGGGCTCGAACAGGAGTTTTCTGGGGGGGGGGTACTCTGACCCAATCAAAGCTCAGACAGTGCCCTGGGCCATGTCTCTCTGTCTCACCCTGTGCACCGTTCCTAGGCCGTTTACTCCCCACGCGCAGACGGGCCGTAAACACTGCAGCCCTCTCGATGCCATGCATTCCCAGCTCCCCTTCCCCGCTACGCGGCGGGCCTCCGCTTTCCCCGTCTTCCTCCTGCTCCTGACGTCTTTAAAGCACCTTTTCTGCCTCCGGATCCTGGCCCGGGCTGGGTATAACTCATCCAGCGCCGGGGTCTGATTTCCTCCCGACCTGCCTTTCGTTTGTTTTCCTCTGCAGCAGTTGCCCCGGGTTTCCGCCTTGTGCGGGGTTCCCTTGGGATTATTAAGGCACTCCCGGTGGAAGCTTATTGGCCCCGTCCTAGTCTCCCCGCCCTCCTGTGGGAATGAAATTTCTCCCTCTTCTTTTCCCCTAGGGGCAGCCCAGAGGCAGGAGGCTGGATGGGAGTCGCGGGTTCAATGCACAGCGTGAGGAGCGCAGCACTCTCCCCTCGGCCCGGGAAGGACGGCAGTGGGCAGGGGGATTCGCAGGGTCTAAGGGCAGAGGGGACCGGCTGGCAGGCTCACCGGCTCCTAGAAACCTGGCAGAGATGCGCGGGCCCCCTCTCCCCCCGCCCATTAAGGTAGGTGCAGGCCCCGGTGGTTCCCCCCATGGCCAGCAGGTGGCGCCCCTGTTGCAGCTGCACCCTGGGGACTCACCTCCGCTGGAAAGGCACCCCCAGCAGCTGGAGGGTGAAGCCGATGGTCATGCACACGGCCAGGGCGGCCCCGAGGACCTGGAGCCGGCAGCACGCCAGGGGCAGCTTCATCCTTCTGCCGGAACCAAGAGGGGTCAATGGGACCCAGGTGTCCTGGCTCCCAGCGCCCCCCGCCCCCTGCTCAGACCCCCCCAGCCCTCCCTCCCTTCCCAGAGCTCGGGAGAGAACCCAGGCTCCCCACGCCCCCTGCTCTAACCCACCAGCCCCCACTCCGCTCCCAGAGCCGGGGGGAGAACCCAGGAGTCCTGGCTCCCTGCCCCCCTGCTCTAACCCACCAGCCCCCACTCCCCTCCCAGAGCCAGGAAGAGAACCCAGGAGTCCTGGCTCCCAGCCCCCTGCTCCAACCCACCAGCCCCCGCTCCCGTCCCAGAGCCGGGGCGAGAACCCAGGAGTCCTGTGCCGTTAGTAGCAGCTCCGCTGAGCCTCTCTCTGCCTCATCCCATCCTGACCTCCTCCCTTTCCTCCCCCACAGCCCGATGTGCTGTTGCCTGCCAGGGGAGAGCCCCCCGACCCCGCTCCCCGCAGCTCAGCGCCCCTAGCGCAGCACGGGGGCATCGGGACCAGCGCTGACTGAGAGGGCAGCCGTGGGACCTACTCCCTGCATTGCCCTGGCTTGTTCTCTGTGTTGTCTCCAAGAGATGCTGCTTCCCAAGCAGGATGTGACACCTTCCCAGATGGGTCAGACAGGCAGACGGACAGACAGCTCTGTCTCCTTCCTCCCCCCCGCCCGCCCCCACCTCTCTTCCTGGGTTTCCTCTGCCAGTGCCCCTCACTCCTGACTGGCCACCCCTGCTAGCCCAGCCCTGCCCCCCCCCAGCTCTGCCGGTGCCCCTCACTCCCGACCCACAGCCCCTGCCAGCCCAGCCCTGCCCCCCAGCTCTGCCGGTGCCCCTCACTTCTGCCCCGCAGCCCCTGCCAGCCCAGCCCTGCCCCCCAGCTCTGCCGGTCCCCCTCACTACCGACCCACAGCCCCTGCCAGCCCAGCCCTGCCCCTCACTCCCGACCCACAGCCCCTGCCAGCCCAGCCCTGCCCCCCAACTCTGCCGGTGCCCCTCACTCCTGACCCGCAGCCCCTGCCAGCCCAGTCCTGCCCCCCCCATCTCTGCCGGTACCCCTCACTACCGACCCTCAGCCCCTGCCAGCCCAGCCCTGCCCCCCAGCTCTGCCAGTGCCCCTCATTCCCGACCCCCAGCCCCTGCCAGCCCAGCCCTGCCCCCCCATCTCTGCTGGTACCCCTCACTACCGACCCGCAGCCCCTGCTAGCCCTGGGCTCCCCCCAGCTCTGCTGGTGCCCCTCACTCCCGACCCACAGCCCCCTGCTAGCCCAGCCCTGCCAGTGCCCCTCACTCCCGACCCACAGCCCCCATACTCTGAGACAGGGCCCCCCTCGGTCAGGCCGGCCAGCTCCTCCCAGGGCCTAGCAGGAAGGAAACCAGCCCTCCGGCTCCCGCAGAGGGAGTGACAGATTCAGGTGCGTACTGGACAATGGTGGCCCATGTGGCTTCCTCCTCCTGCTCATTGGGGCCAGAGCGGGGGCTCCAGGGGGCTGGGTCAGGGTTCGGGGCTGGAGCGGGCCCTGAGCACTGTGTCTGTCCCAGGCTGGCGGAGGGGTCCCCCTGTCTGGCTGTCCCTCCCACGCCTGGCGTCTGACAACCGACCCCTAATGCAGCGCTAAGCTGCGGCTGAGCGGATTAGCTGGGCCCTGCCCCCCAGCAGATGGGAGAGGGGGGCAGGGGGTGAGGGAAAGGAAGTGAGGGGGCGCTGTCCCATAGGGGGCTCTGTCTGCTGGCACACAGGGCTGGCCCCAGTGCAGGGAGTGGGGCAGCACTAGGGGGCGCTGGGCTATAGGGAGGGGGGATGGGGCGGCGCTAGGGGGGCTGCGGTATAGGGAGGGGGACGGGGCAGAGCTAGGGGGCACTGGGCTATAGGGAGGGGGGATGGGGAAGCGCTGGGGGGCGCTGGGCCATATGGAGGGGGGATGGGGAGGCGTTGTGGGGCGCTGCGCTATAGGGAGGGGGGACGGGGAGGCCCTGGGGGCGCTGCGCTATAGCGAGGGAGGATGGAGGGCTGCGCTATAGGGAGGGGGGTGGGGCGGCGCTAGGGGGCGCTGCGCTGTAGGGAAGGGGGACGGGGCGGTGCTAGGGGGCGCTGCGCTATAGGGAGGGGACGGGGCAGAGCTAGGGGGCCCTGGGCTATAGGGAGGGGGGACGGGTCGGTGCTAGGGGGCGCTGCGCTATAGCGAGGGAGGATGGGGGGCGCTGCGCTATAGGGAGGGGGGATGGGGCGGTGCTAGGGGGGCTGCGGTATAGGGAGGGGGACGGGGCAGAGCTAGGGGGCCCTGGGCTATAGGGAGGGGGGATGGGGCGGCGCTGGGCTATAGGGAGAGGGACGGGGCGGCGCTAGGGGGGCTGCGGTATAGGGAGGGGGACGGGGCAGAGCTAGGGGGCCCTGGGCTATAGGGAGGGGGGACGGGGAAGTGCTGGGGGGCGCTGGGCTATAGGGAGGGGGGATGGGGCGGCGCTGGGCTATAGGGACGGGGGACGGGGCGGCGCTAGGGGGCGCTGCGCTATAGGGACGGGGGACGGGGCGGCGCTAGGGGGCGCTGCGCTATAGGGAGGGGGGACGGGGCGGTGCTAGGGGGCGCTGCGCTATAGCGAGGGAGGATGGGGGCGCTTTATAGGGAGGCGCTGGGGGGCGCTGCGCTATAGGGAGGGGGGACGGGACGGCGCTGTGGGGCGCTGCGCTATAGCGAGGGAGGATGGGGGCTGCGCTATAGCGAGGGAGGATGGGGGGCGCTGCGCTATAGGGAGGGGGACGGGGAGGCGCTGGGGGGCGCTGGGCCATATGGAGGGGGGACGAGGGGGCGCTGCGCTATAGGGAGGGGGGACGAGGGGGCCCTGGGCTGCGGAGCAGGTTGGGGGTTTGTGGGTGGGTGAGAGCTCGGATTCAGGGGGGCAGGGGCAGGGTGGGGCCCCGGCCGGCGGGGGCGTCGGCCGCATTTGGCGGCTGTGGACGGGGGCTCCGGCCAGCTGGCCCCGGGCCCCGGCCTCTCCCTGCCCCATCTGCATCCCATTAGCGAACCGCAGCCCCAGACCCGCCCCCACAGACAGGCAGGCCGGCCTCAGGGTCAGCCTCCTGTCCCGCCCAGCCCCACGGCCTGGGGCACCCACCCCGTAGGCAGGGAGCAGCGTGGGAGACTGGGGGGGCAGTGTGGGGAGAGGGGGCAGCGTGGGGGCTGGGGGGCAGTGTGGAGAGATGCGGGCAGCTTGGGGTCGGGGGGGCAGCGTAGAGGGCAATGTGGGGAGATGGGGGGCCATGGGGGGAGATGGGGGCAGCGTGGAGAGATGGGGCACCGTGGGGGCTGAGGGGCAGTGTGGGGAGATGGGGGGCAGCGTAGAGGGCAATGTGGGAAGATGGGAGGCCATGAGGGGAGATGGGGGCAGTGTGGTGGGCTGGGGGGCAGTGTGGGGAGAGGGGGACACCATGGGGAGAAGGGGGTAGGATGTGGGGCTGGGAAGTAGCATGGGAAGGGGGGGCAGTGTGGGGCAATGGCGGGCAGGACGGGGCTGGGAACTGCTTCTCCATCCCCGCCCCTCAGCCCCCCATCGCTCTCAGCAGTGTCTAGCCCTTCCCCACCCCCCAGATGTTTATCTCGGTGAGTCATGGCTAAGTTCATGGGGGGGGTCCTCGGGGTGTGTTTCACCCAGCCGGGGGGGGCGAGGGGACCCGTGTTCAGGGCGGGGTAACCCAGGGGTGCCTGCCTTTTGAGTCATGGGGGACAGTTAGGGGCCCCCAGCCCCCCATAGGCCCCTCCCTGCCCCAAGGGGGAGCCCCCCGAGTCCCCCTCACTCTGAAAGCGGATGCCCTGGGCTGTGTGTGCCCCCGGAACCTCCAACCCCCTCCCAGACCCTGAATCTCCCCGAAAACCCAGCCCCACCCCAATCCCCAGCCCCCCACTGCGCCCCCTGGCCGGGTTCCGTGCACCCCCCCCCGTGTCTGTCTGCTCCCCCCCAGGTACTCACCCTGCGTTGGGGGGGACGACCGGCGGAGTTTTCTTCAGTCCCACTCCCAGCAGCCGGGACCCCCCATTCCTGGGGGGGGAAACTATCCCCGAGACCCCCCCGGTCTGTCCCTGAGCCCCGAGACACAACCCCCCGTCCCCGGGGCGCCCCCCCCAGTCTGCCTCACTCCCTCCAAACTTCTTCTCTCTTCTCTAACTTTTCTTCTCTGCTCCCTTTGTCTCGCCCCCCCCATCCCCCGTCTCCACCCCTCCCCCTTCTCCACCCCCAGCCCTCCACCCCCCCCCCCACGTCTCCACCCCTCCCCAGGAGCGATGCCTTTCCCAGCTCTTCCCAGGATCCTTCACAACAAAAGTCCCATTCACCGGGATGGGGGGGGTGCATGGGGGGGAGTCTCTGACATGGGGGAGAAACAGCTGCCCCCCCCAAAAAAACTCCCCCAGTCCCAACCTAGGCTGCTTTTCTCCCCCCCCCGCCCCCCCAGCTTGTCCCGACAGACCAGGCTGGGGTGGGAGGGGAGGAGTTGGCAACCGGAAATCAGGGATTGGGAGGTGAGAATCCACCAGCCCCATCTGTCTGCCCCCCAACCCCCCCTGCTGTCCCCCCTTTCCAGGTTTAATCCTCAGAGCAGCCGGCAGCTGGGGGCAGATCTGGGCGCCGGGGGCTCAACACCTAGACCGTCCCCCCCAAACCAAAGGGAACAAAGCCCAGAACAGGCCAGAGACCCCCAAGAAGTGGCCCCCGGGTCCTGCCCCCTGCATCCTCCCAGCCCCACAGAGACCCGCGGACAGACACAGGCCCCAACACGCAACCAAGACATGCAGATACACAGACACACGCAACATGGGCCAGCCCGGCACACGCCTCCGGGCGCAAGCTGGCAGCCAGATCACAGAGTCCCACACAGAGACGCTGGTCCGGGAGCTGGGTCATCGCACACCACACGGACACGCCACGGCACACACACAGACACACATAATACACGGACACACCCACAGCACATGGACACACCCAGGGGATGCACACATGACACACATGGGTGACACACACGCACACGACTCACGGACACACCCAGGGGATGCACACACGCCTCACGGACACACCACGTCACATGCACACGCACGTCACATGCACACGCACGGGGGACACACACACATGGTCACACACAGGGGAGGCACACACAACCTGACACACACGGGATCCTCACACAACACCACACACACCCAGGGATGCCCACCGGCAGAGAGGTCCGGGCCAGTCCCCTGTGTGTAGCTCCCCAGTCTCAGCAGGGCGCCCCAGCACCGAGCCCAGCCTGGCGGAGACCCAGGGACAGGCCCCAGCCACGGTGATCAGGCTGCGAGTTCATCCCAGAGGTGGCCGCATCTAGGTGCTGGGCGAGGGATCCCTGGGTCACCAGCCGCCCCGCCCCAGAGGTGGCCGCGTCTCGGCATCAGGGTCCCTGTGTCACTGGCTGCCCTGCCCCAGAGGTGGCCGCGTCTCGGCATCTGGTGAGGGGTCCCCGTGTCACTGGCCGCCCCGCCCCAGAGGTGGGCGCATCTCAGTGCTGGGCGAGGGGTCCCCGTGTCACTGGCCGCCCCGCCCCAGAGGTGGGTGCATCTCAGCGCCGGGCGAGGGGTCCCTGTGTCATCCGCCGCCCCGCCCCAGAGGTGGCCACGTCTCGGCCCTGGGCAGAAGCCCTGTGCATGACACAATTCTCCCTGTGGGTCCGTGGCTCCATCCTGGGAGATGCTGTTTCCTGACCAGCTGCAGGTTCGGGAAGTTCGAAGGGGCCTGGCTCCATTCCCAGGTGATGCGTAGGGTGCATTGACGCCAGCCCAGAGAGCCAGCCCTGGGCCATGCCCCATACCCTGGCACCCCCTGCCCCGATCCCCAGCTTCCCCCTGTCCCTGCCCCGGTCCCTGCACAAATGGGGCAGAGGGAACCAGGCCCTGTACCCACAAATCTTACTCCCCAGCAGGGACCCCTCACCTGGCGCCGAGATGCAGCCCCCTCTGGGATGGGGCACGGGGGCTGTTCATACAAGCCCCCCTCGCCGAGCGCTGGATCATGCCCTTCAGCCCTTTCTGCCCCTAGCTGCGCCCCGCTTTTGGCCCCCTGCACCCGGAGAGCCAGAGCCAGTGTGCCACGCCGCCAGCACACAGACAAGGGCCCTTTGTTCTTTGTCCTGCTGCAGGGATTTGGTGACACCAGACTCCGGCGAGGGGGGTCTCTGGCTTTTCACTGGGTGGTGACCTTTAGCTTCCGCTATGGGGGGCTCAGAGTTGAGGGGCTGCGCCCAGCCAGGTACCAGCCCCGCCCCGGGTTCGGATTCCCCAACCCCCTGGTGCTACACAGGCATGGTCGGGACACAGCTGGGAGAGCGGGAAAGGGAGTGCCCCACAAGGCAGGGGGCAGCGTGGGCATTGGTGGGGAGAGTGTCCCCTGCTGAGCCCCCACCCCTTGCCCCACAGTGCCCCAGCACAGTGCTAACCCGTCCTATTTCCACCCCACACTATCTATCTATTTATCCATCCATCCCCATCCACCCCCTCTATCTATCTATCTATCCCCAGACACCCCAACTAATCTAATCTATCTATCTAACCATCCCCAGACACCCCTCTATCTAATCTATCCATCCCAGACACCCCCTCTATCTAATCTATCTTATCTATCCCTATCCACCCCCTTTATCTGTCCCCATCCACCCCCCTATCTAATCTATCTATTCCCATCCACCTCCTCTATCTATCTACCTATCCCCAGACACCCCAACTAATCTAATCTAATCTATCTATCCCCAGACACCCCTCTATCTATCTATCTATCCATCCCCAGACACCCCATCTATCTATCCCCACCCACCCCCTCTATCTATCCATCCACATCCACCCCCTCTATCTATCTATCCATCCCCAGACACCCCCTCTATCTATTTATCTATCCCCAGACACCCTAACTAATCTAATCTATCTATCTAACCATCCCCAGACACCCCTCTATCTAATCTATCCATCCCAGACACCCCCTCTATCTAATCTATCTTATCTATCCCTATCCACCCCCTTTATCTGTCCCCATCCACCCCCCTATCTAATCTATCTATTCCCATCCACCTCCTCTATCTACCTATCCCCAGACACCCCAACTAATCTAATCTATCTATCCCCAGACACCCCTCTATCTATCTATCCATCCCCAGACACCCCATCTATCTATCCCCACCAACCCCCTCTATCTATCCATCCACATCCACCCCCTCTATCTATCTATCCATCCCCAGACACCCCCTCTATCTATTTATCTATCCCCAGACACCCCAACTAATCTAATCTATCTATCTAACCATCCCAGACACCCCTCTATCTAATCTATCCATCCCAGACACCCCTCTATCTAATCTATCTATCCCCAGACACCCCCTCTATCTATCCATCCCAGACACCCCTCTATCTAATCTCTCTATCCCCAGACACCCCCTCTATCTATCTATCTATCTATCTATCTATCCCTATCCATCCCCTTTATCTGTCCCCATCCACCCCCTATCTAATCTCTCTATCCCCAGACACCCCCTCTATCTAATCTATCTATCAGGATATTTGGGTGAGTGGCTGGGGGTGTCTGGGAACAGGTATGTAGAGAGGGGGTGTATGGAGGGATGGGGGGTGTATGGCGAAACGGGGGTATAGGGCTGGCTGGGGCTCGACAGGAACAGGCAGATAAAGGGGAGGGGGATAGATGGGAACGAGACACCGCCCTGGACTCCTTCCCCCCCCCGCGACCCCCTCCCATCAGTGACAGACCCTCCAGCCTGTGCACCAGATGCACAAGCAGCTACCAGCTGTACCCCCAAGGGGACATGGGCAGCTCTGGGTCCTAATGCCTGCATGTGCAGGCCGGGCTGGCAGGGGCTGCGGGGCGGGAGTGCGGGGCACCGGCGGGGCCGCGGGGGGCAGGGGCTGCGGGGCGGGAGTGCGGGGCACCGGCAGGGCCGGGCTGGCAGGGGCTGCGGGGCGGGAGTGCGGGGCACCGGCGGGGCCGCGGGGGGCAGGGGCTGCGGGGCGGGAGTGCGGGGCACCGGCAGGGCCGGGCTGGCAGGGGCTGCGGGGCGGGAGTGCGGGGCACCGGCGGGGCCGCGGGGGGCAGGGGCTGCGGGGCGGGAGTGCGGGGCACCGGCGGGGCTGCGGGGGGCAGGGGCTCCGGGGCGGGAGTGCGGGGGGCAGGGGCTGCGGGGCACCGGCGGGGCTGCGGGGGGCAGGGCTAGCGGGGGGCTGGTCTCGCCGGCGGGCGCTAGGACCCGGGCCCCGGCGCCATTGTCTCCCGGCGGCGGCGGCCGGCGCTAGGGCCCCGCGGACGCCCCGCCGGCCGCTCCGCTCCCATTGTCTCGGCTGCTGCCGGCGCCGGGTGCGGGCTCGGCGGGGGACGCGGCGGCTCCGTTCTTCTCCGGGCCGGGCCGCCTCGCCGCCGCCGCGCGCCGCCCTCCCCGGGCCGGGCCGCTCTTCCCCCGCCCGCGGGGCCCTGCACCTCGCGCCATGGCGCCGCCGCTGCTCCTGCTCCTGCTGCTGGGGGCGGGCGGGCCGGGGGCGGCCGCGGGGGCGCGGGGCTGCGCCGAGGCGCGACGGGCGCTGGGCGCGCGGGGGCTGGGGCCGGGCGCGGTGCCCCCCGCGCTCATCTCGGGTAAGCGGGGCCCCCTGCGGCCGGAGCGCCCCCCGCCCCGCCCCCACGGGCCCCCTGCCCTGCCACCCCACGGGCCCCCCTGCGGCCGGAGCCCCCCCTGCCCCGCCCCCACGGGCCCCCCTGCGGCCGGAGCGCCCCCCGCCCCGCCCCCACGGGCCCCCTGCCCTGCCCCCCCACGGGCCCCCCGGCGGCCCCACGGGCCCCCCTGCGGCCGGAGCGCCCCCCACGGACCTCCCTGCGGCCGGAGCGCCCCCCGCCCCGCCCCCACGGGCCCCCTGCCCTGCCACCCCACGGGCCCCCCTGCGGCCGGAGCCCCCCCTGCCCCGGCGGCCGGAGCGCCCCCCTCGCGCCCCCCTCCGCGACCCCCGCCCCGCCCCCCCCACGGGCCCCCCTGCGGCCGGAGCGCGCCCCGCCCCGCCCCCACGGGCCCCCTGCCCTGCCCCCCCACGGGCCCCCCTGCGGCCGGAGCGCCCCCCACGGACCTCCCTGCGGCCGGAGCGCCCCCCGCCCCGCCCCCACGGGCCCCCTGCCCTGCCACCCCACGGGCCCCCCTGCGGCCGGAGCCCCCCCTGCCCCGCCCCCCCCCGCGCCCCCCGGCGGCCGGAGCGCCCCCCTCGCGCCCCCCTCCGCGACCCCCGCCCCGCCCCCCCACGGGCCCCCCTGCGGCCGGAGCGCGCCCCGCCCCGCCCCCACGGGCCCCCTGCCCTGCCCCCCCACGGGCCCCCCTGCGGCCGGAGCGCCCCCCACGGACCTCCCTGCGGCCGGAGCGCCCCCCGCCCCGCCCCAACGGGCTCCCTGCCCCGCCCCCCCCGCGCCCCCCGGCGGCCGGAGCGCCCCCCTCGCGACCCCCGCCCCGCCCCCCCACGGGCCCCCCTGCGGCCGGAGCGCCCCCCGCCCCGCCCCCACGGGCCCCCTGCCCTGCCCCCCCACGGGCCCCCCGGCGGCCCCACGGGCCCCCCTGCGGCCGGAGCGCCCCTGCCCCGCCCCCCACGCGCCCCCCGGCGGCCGGAGCGCCCCCCTCGCGCCCCCCTCCGCGACCCCCGCCCCGCCCCCCCACGGGCCCCCCTGCGGCCGGAGCGCCCCCTGCCCTGCCACCCCACGGGCCCCCGGCGGCCCCACGGGCCCCCCTGCGGCCGGAGCCCCCCCTGCCCCGCCCCCCCCGCGCCCCCCGGCGGCCGGAGCGCCCCCCTCGCGCCCCCGTCCGCGACCCCCGCCCCGCCCCCCCACGGGCCCCCCTGCGGCCGGAGCGCCCCCCCGCCCCGCCCCCACGGGCTCCCTGCCCTGCCCCCCCACGGGCCCCCCGGCGGCCCCACGGGCCCCCCTGCGGCCGGAGCCCCCCCTGCCCCCCCCCCCCGCGCCCCCCGGCGGCCGGAGCGCCCCCCTCGCGCCCCCCTCCGCGACCCCCGCCCCGCCCCCCCACGGGCCCCCCTGCGGCCGGAGCGCCCCCCGCCCCGCCCCCACGGGCCCCCTGCCCTGCCCCCCCACGGGCCCCCCGGCGGCCCCACGGGCCCCCCTGCGGCCGGAGCCCCCCCTGCCCCGCCCCCCCGCGCCCCCCGGCGGCCGGAGAGCCCCCTCGCGCCCCCCTCCGCGCCCCCCGCCCCGCCCCCCACGGGCCCCCCGGCGGCCGGAGCGCCCCCCACACCCGCCCCCCCACGGGCCCCCGGCGGCCGGAGCGCCCCCCTCACGCCCCCCTCCGCGCCCCCCGCCCCGCCCCCCCACGGGCCCCCCGGCGCCCCTCGCGCCCCCCGCCCCGCCCCCCCACGGACCCCCCTGCGGCCGGAGCGCCCCCTGCCCCGCGCCCCTCGCGCCCCCTGCCCTGCCCCCCCACGGGCCCCCCTGCAGCCGGAGCGCCCCCCTCGCGCCCCCCCCGCCCTGCCCCCCCACTGGCCCCCCAGCGGCCGGAGCGCCCCCTGCCCCGCGCCCCCTGCCCTGCCCCCCCACGGGCCCCCCTGCGGCCGGAGCGCCCCCCACGGGCCCCCCTGCGGCCGGAGCGCCCCCCACGGGCCCCCCTGCGGCCGGAGCGCCCCCCACGGGCCCCCCTGCGGCCGGAGCGCCCCCCACGGGCCCCCCTGCGGCCGGAGCGCCCCCCACGGGCCCCCCTGCGGCCGGAGCGCCCCCTGCCCGGGCCCCCCTGCGGCCGGAGCGCCCCCTGCCCGGGCCCCCCACGGGCCCCCCTGCGGCCGGAGCGCCCCCTGCCCCGCCCCCACGGGCCCCCTGCCCTGCCCCCCCACGGGCCTCCCGGCGGCCGGAGCCCCCCCTGCCCCGCGCCCCCCCGCCCCGCCCCCCCACGGGCCCCCCGGCGGCCGGAGCGCCCCTCCCGCGCCCCCCGCCCCGCCCCCCCACGGGCCCCCCGGCGGCCGGAGCGCCCCTCCCGCGCCCCCCGCCCCGCCCCCCCACGGGCCCCCCGGCGGCCGGAGCGCCCCTCCCGCGCCCCCCGCCCTGCCCGCCCACGGGCCCCCCGGCGGCCGGAGCGCCCCTCCCGCGCCCCCCGCCCCGCCCCCCCACGGGCCCCCCGGCGGCCGGAGCGCCCCTCCCGCGCCCCCCGCCCCGCCCCCCCACGGGCCCCCGGCGGCCGGAGCGCCCCTCCCGCGCCCCCCGCCCCGCCCCCCCACGGGCCCCCCGGCGGCCGGAGCGCCCCTCCCGCGCCCCCCGCCCCGCCCCCCCACGTGCCCCTCTGCGGCCGGAGCGCCCCCCACCCCGCCCCCACGGGCCCCCCGGCGGCCGGAGGCCCCCTGCCCCGCCCCCCCCGCGCCCCCCGCCCCGCCCCCCCAGGAGCCCCCCGGCGGCCGGAGCGCCCCCCGCGGCGCCCCCCCCAGGAGCCCCCCGGCGGCCGGAGCGCCCCCCGCGGCGCCCCCCCCAGGAGCCCCCCGGCGGCCGGAGCGCCCCCCGCGGCGCCCCCCCCAGGAGCCCCCGGCGGCCGGAGCGCCCCCCGCGGCGCCCCCCCCAGGAGCCCCCCGGCGGCCGGAGCGCCCCCCGCGGCGCCCCCCCCAGGAGCCCCCCGGCGGCCGGAGCGCCCCCCGCGGCGCCCCCCCCAGGAGCCCCCCGGCGGCCGGAGCGCCCCCCGCGGCGCCCCCGGCCCTGCCCCCCCCGAGGGCCCCCCGGCGGCCGGAGCGCCCCCCCGTGCCCCCGTCCCTGCCCCCCCAGGGGCCCCCCTGCGGCCGGTGGGCCCCCCGCGCCCCCGTCCCTGCCCCCCCCAGGGGCCCCCCTGCGGCCGGTGGGCCCCCCGCCCTGCCCCCCCAGGGACCCCCCTGCGGCCGGTGGGCCCCCCTGCCCTACCCTCCCTTGTGCCTCCCTCCACCCCATGTGCCCCCCTGCAGCCGGTACACCCCCCTGCGCACCCCTGCCCTGCACCCCCATGTGCCCCCTGCACCCCCCATGTGCCCCCCCTGTGGCCGGTGGCCCCCCTGCACCCCCATGTGCTGCCCTGCAGCGAGTGCCCCCAGTGCACCCCCTGCCCTGCACCCCCATGTGCCCCCCTGGAGCTCCCTGCAGCCAGCGCCCCCAAAGCATCCCCTTGCCGCCTCTTCTCTGAACCCCCCCCCCGGTGCTCCCAGGTCCCCTGCAGTTAGCGCACCCAATGCACCCCCCGCCCTGCACCCCCATGTGTCCCCTGCAGCCAGAGCACCCAGTGTCCCCTCTGCAGCCAGTGTGCCCCCGGCGCCTTCTGGGGTCCCCCCCCCTGCAATCTCCCTGTGTTCTCTTCATTGCACCCTCATCTGCAGCCAGCGCACCCCCCTGTGCCGGCCCCTCCCCCCCACACCCCCTTCTCTGCTCCCCCACTGTGCTCCCTGGGCTCATGCCGGTAAGGGGGGGCACGCTGCATCCTGCTCCCATTGGGGCTTGAGCCCCAGCCCCAATCCCCCTCCGACACCCCCTGCTGGAGGGGCAGCGGCCCCCATAGGGCAGGTCCAGTGGTGGGGAACGAGCCTGCAGCTCCCATATGAGCTAAATCCTCACCCAGTGGCCCCCTGCACCTCCAAGCATCTGACACTGGTTCCCCCCCGATCCTTAGACACGCGCGACGTCCGCTCCCTGGGTGTGGGAACCAGGTGGTGGGGCTGGGGACAGCGGTGGCTCTCTGGGTGTGGCAGGCGGGGGTCGGACTGTGTGTGGGGGGGGATCCTCGGGCCCCCCATGGCCAGGCACTGAGTGGTGGTGCCTTTCTCTGTCCCGCCCAGGGGAGCACCTGCGGATCTGCCCCCAGGACTACACCTGCTGCTCCAGTGAGATGGAGGAGCAGCTCAGCCTGCGAAGCGACAGGGACTTCCGTGCCCTGGTGGAGGACGGCGCCAGCTTCCTGTCCAGCACCCTGGCCTCGCGCCACCGCCGCTTCGAGGGTGAGAACCCAGGAGTCCTGGCGCCCAGCTCCCCTGCTCTAACCCCCCGGACCTGCCTCCCTTCCCAGAGCCGGGGGGAGAGCCCAGGAGTCCTGGCGCCCAGCTCCCCTGCTCTAACCCCCGGACCTCCCTCCATCCCTCCCTTCCCAGAGCCGGGGGAGAACCCAGGAGTCCTGGCGCCCAGCTCCCCTGCTCTAACCCCCGGACCTCCCTCCATCCCTCCCTTCCCAGAGCCGGGGGAGAACCCAGGAGTCCTGGCGCCCAGCTCCCCTGCTCTAACCCCCGGACCTCCCTCCATCCCTCCCTTCCCAGAGCCGGGGGAGAACCCAGGAGTCCTGGCGCCCAGCTCCCCTGCTCTAACCCCCGGACCTCCCTCCATCCCTCCCTTCCCAGAGCCGGGGGAGAACCCAGGAGTCCGGGCGCCCAGCTCCCCTGCTCTAACCCCCGGACCTCCCTCCATCCCTCCCTTCCCAGAGCCGGGGGAGAACCCAGGAGTCCTGGCGCCCAGCTCCCCTGCTCTAACCCCCCGGACCTCCCTCCATCCCTCCCTTCCCAGAGCCGGGGGAGAACCCAGGAGTCCTGGCGCCCAGCTCCCCTGCTCTAACCCCCGGACCTCCCTCCATCCCTCCCTTCCCAGAGCCGGGGGAGAACCCAGGAGTCCTGGCGCCCAGCTCCCCTGCTCTAACCCCCCGGACCTGCCTCCCTTCCCAGAGCCGGGGGAGAACCCAGGAGTCCTGGCGCCCAGCTCCCCTGCTCTAACCCCCGGACCTCCCTCCATCCCTCCCTTCCCAGAGCCGGGGGAGAACCCAGGAGTCCTGGCGCCCAGCTCCCCTGCTCTAACCCCCCGGACCTGCCTCCGTTCCCAGAGCCGGGGAGAGAACCCAGGAGTCCTGGCGCCCAGCTCCCCTGCTCTAACCCCCCGGACCTCCCTCCATCCCTCCCTTCCCAGAGCTGGGGGAGAACCCAGGAGTCCGGGCGCCCAGCTCCCCTGCTCTAACCCCCGGACCTGCCTCCATCCCTCCCTTCCCAGAGCCGGGGGAGAACCCAGGAGTCCTGGCGCCCAGCTCCCCTGCTCTAACCCCCGGACCTCCCTCCATCCCTCCCTTCCCAGAGCCGGGGGAGAACCCAGGAGTCCTGGCGCCCAGCTCCCCTGCTCTAACCCCCGGACCTCCCTCCATCCCTCCCTTCCCAGAGCCGGGGGAGAACCCAGGAGTCCGGGCGCCCAGCTCCCCTGCTCTAACCCCCGGACCTCCCTCCATCCCTCCCTTCCCAGAGCCGGGGGAGAACCCAGGAGTCCGGGCGCCCAGCTCCCCTGCTCTAACCCCCGGACCTCCCTCCATCCCTCCCTTCCCAGAGCCGGGGGAGAACCCAGGAGTCCTGGCGCCCAGCTCCCCTGCTCTAACCCCCGGACCTCCCTCCATCCCTCCCTTCCCAGAGCCGGGGGAGAACCCAGGAGTCCTGGCGCCCAGCTCCCCTGCTCTAACCCCCGGACCTCCCTCCATCCCTCCCTTCCCAGAGCCGGGGGGAGAACCCAGGAGTCCTGGCGCCCAGCTCCCCTGCTCTAACCCCCGGACCTCCCTCCATCCCTCCCTTCCCAGAGCCGGGGGAGAACCCAGGAGTCCTGGCGCCCAGCTCCCCTGTTCTAACCCCCGGACCTGCCTCCCTTCCCAGAGCCGGGGGAGAACCCAGGAGTCCTGGCGCCCAGCTCCCCTGCTCTAACCCCCCGGACCTGCCTCCCTTCCCAGAGCCGGGGGAGAACCCAGGAGTCCTGGCGCCCAGCTCCCCTGCTCTAACCCCCGGACCTCCCTCCATCCCTCCCTTCCCAGAGCCGGGGGGAGAACCCAGGAGTCCTGGCGCCCAGCTCCCCTGCTCTAACCCCCGGACCTCCCTCCATCCCTCCCTTCCCAGAGCCGGGGGAGAACCCAGGAGTCCGGGCGCCCAGCTCCCCTGCTCTAACCCCCGGACCTCCCTCCATCCCTCCCTTCCCAGAGCCGGGGGAGAACCCAGGAGTCCTGGCGCCCAGCTCCCCTGCTCTAACCCCCGGACCTCCCTCCATCCCTCCCTTCCCAGAGCCGGGGGGAGAACCCAGGAGTCCTGGCGCCCAGCTCCCCTGCTCTAACCCCCCGGACCTCCCTCCATCCCTCCCTTCCCAGAGCTGGGGGAGAACCCAGGAGTCCGGGCGCCCAGCTCCCCTGCTCTAACCCCCCGGACCTGCCTCCCTTCCCTCCCTTCCCAGAGCTGGGGGAGAACCCAGGAGTCCGGGCGCCCAGCTCCCCTGCTCTAACCCCCCGGACCTGCCTCCCTTCCCAGAGCCGGGGGAGAACCCAGGAGTCCGGGCGCCCAGCTCCCCTGCTCTAACCCCCGGACCTCCCTCCATCCCTCCCTTCCCAGAGCCGGGGGAGAACCCAGGAGTCCTGGCGCCCAGCTCCCCTGCTCTAACCCCCGGACCTCCCTCCATCCCTCCCTTCCCAGAGCCGGGGGGAGAACCCAGGAGTCCTGGCGCCCAGCTCCCCTGCTCTAACCCCCCGGACCTGCCTCCATCCCTCCCTTCCCAGAGCCGGGGGAGAACCCAGGAGTCCTGGCGCCCAGCTCCCCTGCTCTAACCCCCCGGACCTGCCTCCGTTCCCAGAGCCGGGGAGAGAACCCAGGAGTCCTGGCGCCCAGCTCCCCTGTTCTAACCCCCGGACCTCCCTCCATCCCTCCCTTCCCAGAGCCGGGGGAGAACCCAGGAGTCCTGGCGCCCAGCTCCCCTGCTCTAACCCCCCGGACCTGCCTCCCTTCCCAGAGCTGGGGGAGAACCCAGGAGTCCTGGTGCCCAGCTCCCCTGCTCTAACCCCCCGGACCTGCCTCCCTTCCCAGAGCCGGGGGAGAACCCAGGAGTCCTGGCGCCCAGCTCCCCTGCTCTAACCCCCCGGACCTGCCTCCCTTCCCAGAGCCGGGGGAGAACCCAGGAGTCCTGGCGCCCAGCTCCCCTGCTCTAACCCCCGGACCTCCCTCCATCCCTCCCTTCCCAGAGCCGGGGGAGAACCCAGGAGTCCTGGCTCCCAGCTCCCCTGCTCTAACCCCCGGACCTCCCTCCATCCCTCCCTTCCCAGAGCCGGGGGAGAACCCAGGAGTCCTGGCGCCCAGCTCCCCTGCTCTAACCCCCCGGACCTGCCTCCCTTCCCAGAGCCGGAGGAGAACCCAGGAGTCCTGGTGCCCAGCTCCCCTGCTCTAACCCCCCCAGACCTCCCTCCATCCCTCCCTTCCCAGAGCCGGGGGGAGAACCCAGGAGTCCTGGTGCCCAGCTCCCCTGCTCTAACCCCCCAGACCTCCCTCCATCCGTCCCTTCCCAGAGCCAGGGGGAGAACCCAAGCATCCTGGTGCCCAGCAACCCCTGCTCTAACTCCCCAGACCTCCCTCCCTCCCTTCCCAGAGCCGGGGGGAGAACCCAGGAGTCCTGGTGCCCAGCCCCCCAGGTCTGGAGCCCATGCATCCCCTGGTGGGGTGCTGAGCAGTCTCTGCCTGTCAGTGGCCTGGCTGGGCATCCCGGTCCCGAGCCGGGGTCTGACCCGTTTCATTCAGGGCTGGGGTCGGACCGGGCACCCTGCCCTTACAGTGCGATGAGAGCGGGAGGCGTGTATGGGGGGCAGGGGCTGAGGGTGCCTTCAATCTGCCTTGACATCTCATGGAGCTTTTCCCCGTTCTCTGGTGCAGAGTTTTTCCGGGAGCTGCTGGCGGCCGCTGAGCGGGGGCTGCAGGCCATGTTCACGCAGACCTACGGCCGCCTGTACGCCCAGAACGCCCGGCTCTTCCAGGGGCTCTTCACCGAGCTGCGGCGCCACCAGCAGGGCGCCCGGCTCAGCCTGGACGAGGCGCTGGGCGAGTTCTGGGCCCGGCTGCTGGAGCGGATGCTGCCCCTGCTCAACCCCCAGTACCAGTTCCCCCCTGAGTACCTGGAGTGCGTGGCGCGCCAGGGGGAGGCGCTGCGGCCCTTTGGGGACGTGCCCCGCAAGCTGCGCCTGCAGGTGAGACTCCGGCCCTGCCCAGCGCTGCCAGCTGGGGCTGTGCGGTACCTGGGCCCCAAGGGGGCTGAGCTGGGGGGAGACCGTGGTGTCCTCTCCCACAGCTCCCCATGCCAGGGCGGGGGGCTCTTGGCCAGGGTCCCTGGGAGGCCGGGGGTCTGGGGCGCGGCCAGGGTCCCTGGGAGGCTGGGGGTCTGGGGTGTGGCTGGGGTCCCCGGGGGGCTGGGCTCTCTGGGCTGGGGGGATCTCTGGGGGGCTTCCCTCACCCCTCCTGTCCCCCCCAGGTGACGCGGGCGTTTGTGGCAGCTCGGGCCTTTGTGCAGGGACTGGCCACCGGGCGTGATGTGGTCACCAAGGCCTCCAAGGTGAGTGGGGGGGAGGCATGGGAGGGCAGAGGGGGTGTGGGGGGCTGCATGGGGGGGCGGAGGGGCTGCGGGAGGAGGCATGGGAGGGCAGAGGGACTGTGCAGTGGGGATGCAGAGGGGATACTGGGGGAGGCGTCTCTCTGTCCTTCTGGCTGCCCTTTGGAGTCGACCCAGAGCCTGGAGACCCCCCTAGATTTTCCTCTCACACCCCACAAAGCCTGAGGGGCTGCTTGGGGCTCCCCTGTCGACACCGCTGGGGTCCCCAGCAGAGAATGCCAGCTGGGGAGTGGGTCCCCTCTCTTCCCTCATGTCCCCCCAGTGCAGTGTCTGGAGGGGGCGGGTTCCCTCTCTGCTCCCCGTGTCTCCCCAGTGCAGTGTATGGGGGGGTCCCCTCTCTGACCCCCGTGTCCCCCCCAGCTGCCCCCCAGCGGCGAGTGCCTGCGGGCCGCCATGCGCATGTCTTCCTGCCCTCTGTGCCGTGGGACCCCGGCCCTCAAACCCTGCAATGCCTTCTGCCTCAACGTCATGAAGGGCTGCCTGGCCCGCCCGGCCGAGCTGGACCCCGAGTGGAACCGCTTCCTTGGTGAGACCCCGGGGCGCTGGGGGGTGGCACAGGATGCTGGGTGGGCGGCATGGGGCTAGAGGGCAAGGGTGCTGGGGGGGAGAGTGTGGAGGAGGGTGTCTCCGCAGGGGACTCTCCCCACCTGGGCTTTGCCCCCCTACCAGCTTATGTGGGTCCCCCATGGGGCTGGCACTGGTTGGGGGCTGTGAGCCCCACGGGGGATCTCTGGGAGGGGCTCCCCCTTCCCCATGGTGTAACTCAGCCTCCTGCCCCTCTCCCCCCGCCTCCCCAGATGCTCTGATCCAGGTGGCCGAGCGGCTGGAGGGGCCCTTCAACATGGAGCTGGCTGCCGACTCCATCGGGGTGAAGATCTCGGAGGGGATCATGTACCTGCAGGAGAACGGGGTGCAGACCTCTGCCAAGGTTAGGGGCTCGCGCTGCCAGGGGGGGCGGGGGTGCTGCTGGAGGGATCTCACAACACTGCGGGTGGGGGCTCTGCGAGGGGAAGCTACTAGCGTGGGGGCAGGGGCGCTGCTAAGGGGGAAGCTCGCAGAACCAGGTGGGGAGGGTCTGGCTGGCTCTGAGCTGGCCCCGCCCATCCCCATCTCCCCCCCTTTGCCCCTACCCCCAGGTGTTTCAGGGCTGCGGGACCCCCCGCCCGGCCCCCGCCCGATCCCGCCGTGCCGCCCGGGATGACACCAAGCGTCGCTTTCGCACCTACCTGCCCGAGGAGAAACCCACCACAGCTGCAGGGACCAACCTGGATCGACTGGTACGGACCCCCCGAGGCCTCCCCCCCCGCTGCTGCCCCCCGAGTCCCCTGTTGCCCCTGCCCCAATCTCCAGGGTCTGACGACACCCAAGCTTCGGAGCAGGCCTGTGGGGGAGCCCAGCAGCGTGCCATATCCTCCCCAGAGCAGCCACCTGGCCTCTGTGAAGGAGCCTGGGGGCTCCTGCCCCCCCCCACGAACTCTTCCCCACTGAGCCAGCCGCCTGGAAGAGCCTCTCCCCCTCTGCAGGGAGCCTGGCGCCCAGCACAGTGGGGGCCGTTGGTCGCCTGCACCTGCATGGGCAGCCGGCAGGGTGGCACGGAGGCGAGGAGGTGCCCCTCGGAAGGCAGCACTTCACCCCGACACTCTTCCCTGGGCGCTGGGGCTGGGGCCGGGCCTGCCTGCCGAGAGGCGGGGGACGGTCTCCGTCCTCTGGGGCACTGAGGGGGCAGATGGGACGTTCCCCTCCTCTCTGTGGGGTTCTCCGTCGAGACGGGGTCACCAGCACTCACCCCAAGAGCAGACTTAACCCTTTTACACCCGCGTGGAGCAGTGCCAAGCGCAGAGGGAAACTGAGGGATGCACAGGCTTTGCAGGCATGTTTCAGAAAACTTCCCCCCATCACACCTTGGCCCCAGCCCTGCTCCCTGGAAAGACTGGTGTGGACCCCCTGGGGTGGGGTATAGCGGCTCACGTCCCCCAGCCAGCCCTGAGGAGCTGGCCCGTGGGCGCTGATCCCATCTGCCGCCCCCTGCCCCCAGGTGACGGACGTGAAGGAGAAGCTGCGGCTGATGCGGGGGTTCTGGGTCACCCTGCCCCACACGCTCTGCAGCGACGGGAAGGTGGCGGCTGATGTGACAGACGAGGACAAGTGCTGGAACGGGCAGGCCCGGGGCAGGTGAGGGGGACAGGCTCAGCTGGGCAAAATGGGGGGGATGGGGGACAGGGGGAGCTTCCCCAATAGCCAGCGCTCCTGCCCCATGGCGCCCCCTTCTCGGAGAGGCCAGGGCTTGGGATGCCAGGAGGACACCCCCCCACGCACACACGTACATACACACATTGGGAGAGGCTGGGCTGGGGTACCCGGGCGCTCCCTCCAGCTGGTGCTCCACCCATCCCCCACCCGCCGTGGGGAGCGGCGCTGTCTCTGACCCCCTCTCCCTAGGTACCTCCCGGATGTGACGGGGGATGGGCTCGTGAATCAGATCAATAACCCGGAGGTGGAAGTGGACATCGGGCGGCCCGACCTGCTCACCCGCCAGCATGTCCTGCAGCTGCGGGTGGCCACCAGCCGCCTGCAGGGGGCCTACGGGGGCCAGGACCTCGACTTCCAGGACACCTGTGAGTCTGGGGGGTGGGTGGGGGCCCCCTGTGGGCTGGAGGGGGTGGGGGGGACCGCTCCCCTACTACAAGGCTGTGCGTTCCTTGGAGGGGCTCTGGCCCCCTGCCCATGTGGGTGATGGGGATGGGACCCGGGCGGCGAGTGCCTCGTCACCTGTTCTCCTGGGGTCCAGGGCTGGGGGGGTTGATCCCCATGTGTCCCCCACAAACACCCTCTCCAGGCCCTTGCAGCCCCCCCAGGGAGGCGTGGCTGGAGGGGCCCCCCATGTCTCTGACACCCCCCCCCTTTGCTCTGGATGCAGACGAGGACGGCAGTGGCTCAGGAGGGGGCGAGCGGTACAGCGAGGACTGGCCGGCTGGAGGGGGCAGCGTCAGCAATTCGGGGTCCCGCCCCCCGGACTCCCGTTCGCCCCGCAAGGACCGGCCTGGCAAGGGCTCCAGGCAGAACCACCGCGTGGGGGGCAGCAGCAGCCGTGCCGCCTCCTGGGGGGGCCCTGCCCTCCCCCTCCTGCTGCTCCCCGTCCTGATGCTGCCTCTGCTGGGGCGGTAACTCCCCAGGCGCCTTGAATGTAGGGGGGATCCCTCACTTGGGGTGCAGCTGGGGGGGACTTGCATCTTCCAGGGGCTCCCCCGCCAGCCGGGGGAACTGGGGGGGGGGCGTTGGGGGTGGAGAGCGAGATGGGAAGTAGCATTAGGGGAGGAGGGATGGTGGGGGGTAGCAGGTGAGGTTTATCTAGCCCCCCAGGGGGAATTGCCAAGGGGAGGGAAGGGGGGCTAGGTTAGTTAGGCCCTGAGCCGGGGCTGAGCATGGACGAATGTACTGGGGGGGCAGGGTGTGGGCCCCACACAGAGCTTTTATTTTTTTACTTTGGTTTTTTTTACAGGGTGTATTTATTTGGGGGGTTGTTTTTTAATGAGGCAACGGCCAGGTTAATTTTTTATAGGGTGGGTGGTGGGGGCAGGACTGATTTATTTCCTAGTCTCTTTCCAGAACACACATTTCCCCCCCCCAGCTCGCCCTGCCCCGGTGGCCCAGCTCTGAGCAGCCCCAGCGAGTCTCGGTCTCTCTCCCCCCGCCCCAGTATCCACCCTACAGCAGGGCAGGGAATGGGGCGGGAGCTCCTGGCTTCCCGCAGCAAGGAGTGGTCCTGCCCCACTCCCCGCAGTGCCCCTGCTGGGGGAGGCCGGGTCTGGAGAAGCCGGGCACTCCCCTCCAGCAGGGGGGCAGCGTCCCCAGGGCTGCTGGGCGTGGGGCGACTTTCCCGGGCCTGGCACAAGGGGTTTTGTAGCACAATGTACAGTAGATGCCGATCTGGCTTTTTAAGGGAACGAACCTTTTTTTAACGAGTTTGGACGACTTCTCCGTGTTGGTTTTGTCTTTTTTTTTAATCACACAATAAAACATTTAATTTATTGACTCTCATTCTGGTAGGATCTTATGCAGGGGTGGGGCGCAGGGGGCTGTTTTCATGGGGCCGCAGCGCTGGGACGTGGCCCCTCTGGGGTGGGGTGCGGAGGCAGGGTACGGGGGAGCCCCTCGCCCACTGCTGGGACGTGGCCCCTCTGGGGTGGGGTGTGGGGATGGGGTACAGGGGCACCCCTTGCCCAACACTGAGATGCAGCCATCTCTGGGGTGGGGGAAGCTCCTGGGAGATGGGGGGGAGGATAGCAGTCAGGGAAGGGGCGTGGCTTCTGATTTAGAGCCCTGGCAGGGGCGGGTCTAATCTGCAAGGGGTGGGGCCAGGGGAGGGGGCGGGGCTTACCTGACACAGAACCCCGGCAGGGGCGGGGTCTAATCTGCAAGGGGTGGAGCCAGGGGAGGGGGCGGGGCTTAGCTGACACAGAACCCCGGCAGGGGCGGGGTCTAATCTGCAAGGGGTGGAACCAGGGGAGAGGGTGGGGCTTCTGGGGGCAGGGCTGGCTGGAGAGGGGGAGCTTCTCCCCCGAGGGTGGGGGGCGTCTCAGAGGCCGGCGGGGGCGTGGTCTCCGCTCAGGGGGCGGGGCGCGATGGGCGGGAGCGGCGGGAGGAGGCGGGGCTAGGCCACAGGGAAGGAGGGGGCGGAGGGAGAGCGGTTCCGCGCCTGCGCAGTGTTGGCGCGCGGGCTCCTCGTGCTGGGCGTGGCCTGAGCGTTTCCCGCGCTGGGCCGAGGCTGAGGAGAACGCGGCCGGTAGAGCGGCGCGCGCGACAGCGGCCAGGCGGGTGAAGGGAGCGCGAGACTCCACCCCACGTGACTCCCCTCCCCTTATTCTAAGTGGGCGATAGAAGGGCGCGAGCCCCGCCCACCCAGCTGCCGTTGGGGGCTCGAGACCCTTCCCCTCGCGTGACGCCCCCCCAACGGCCGTGAGGTGCAGGGCGGGGGTCTCAGTGAGGAGCAGCCCCGCCCCTGTGTTCTGTGGGGGGCGGGTCCCCTCAGTGTGTCCCGGGGGGGGGGTGACTGCCCCCTGGCGGGACCCTGTGTTCTGTGGGGGGTGACTCCCCTCAGTGTGTCCTGGGGGGGGTGACTGCCCCCTGGCGGGACCCTGTGGGGGGAGGGGGTGACTCCCCTCAGTGTGTCCTGGGGGGGGGTGACTGCCCCCTGGTGGGTCCCTGTGGGGGGTGGGTCCCCTCAGTGTGTCCCGGGGGGGAGGGTGACTGCCCCCTGGCGGGACCCTGTGGGGGGAGGGGGTGACTCCCCTCAGTGTGTCCTGGAGGGGGGTGACTGCCCCCTGGCGGGACCCTGTGTTCTGTGGGGGGTGACTCCCCTCAGTGTGTCCTGGGGGGGGTGACTGCCCCCTGGCGGGACCCTGTGGGGGGAGGGGGTGACTCCCCTCAGTGTGTCCTGGGTGGGGAGGGTGACTGCCCCCTGGCGGGACCCTGTGGGGGGTGGGTCCCCTCAGTGTGTCCCGGGGGGGAGGGTGACTGCCCCCTGGCGGGGCCCTGTGGGGGGAGGGGGTGACTCCCCTCAGTGTGTCCTGGGGGGGGTGACTGCCCCCTGGCGGGACCCTGTGGGGGGAGGGGGTGACTCCCCTCAGTGTGTCCTGGGGGGGAGGGTGACTGCCCCCTGGCGGGGCCCTGTGGGGGGAGGGGGTGACTCCCCTCAGTGTGTCCTGGGGGGGGTGACTGCCCCCTGGCGGGACCCTGTGGGGGGAGGGGGTGACTCCCCTCAGTGTGTCCTGGGGGGGGTGACTGCCCCCTGGCGGGACCCTGTGGGGGGAGGGGGTGACTCCCCTCAGTGTGTCCTGGGGGGGGGTGACTGCCCCCTGGTGGGTCCCTGTGGGGGGTGGGTCCCCTCAGTGTGTCCTGGGGGGGGTGACTGCCCCCTGGCGGGACCCTGTGTTCTGTGGGGGGTGACTCCCCTCAGTGTATCCTGGGGGGGGTGACTGCCCCCTGGCGGGACCCTGTGGGGGGAGGGGGTGACTCCCCTCAGTGTGTCCTGGGGGGGGGTGACTGCCCCCTGGTGGGTCCCTGTGGGGGGTGGGTCCCCTCAGTGTGTCCCGGGGGGGAGGGTGACTGCCCCCTGGCGGGGCCCTGTGGGGGGAGGGGGTGACTCCCCTCAGTGTGTCCTGGGGGGGGTGACTGCCCCCTGGCGGGACCCTGTGGGGGGAGGGGGTGACTCCCCTCAGTGTGTCCGGGGGGGGGTGACTCCCCTCAGTGTGTCCTGGGGGGGGGTGACTGCCCCCTGGTGGGTCCCTGTGGGGGGTGGGTCCCCTCAGTGTGTCCCGGGGGGGAGGGTGACTGCCCCCTGGCGGGGCCCTGTGGGGGGAGGGGGTGACTCCCCTCAGTGTGTCCTGGGGGGGGGAGGGTGACTGCCCCCTGGCGGGTCCCTGTGGGGGGAGGGGGTGACTCCCCTCAGTGTGTCCTGGGGGGGGTGACTGCCCCCTGGCGGGACCCTGTGGGGGGAGGGGGTGACTCCCCTCAGTGTGTCCTGGGGGGGGGTGACTGCCCCCTGGCGGGACCCTGTGGGGGGAGGGGGTGACTCCCCTCAGTGTGTCCTGGGGGGGGGTGACTGCCCCCTGGTGGGTCCCTGTGGGGGGTGGGTCCCCTCAGTGTGTCCCGGGGGGGAGGGTGACTGCCCCCTGGCGGGGCCCTGTGGGGGGAGGGGGTGACTCCCCTCAGTGTGTCCTGGGGGGGGGTGACTGCCCCCTGGCGGGACCCTGTGGGGGGAGGGGGTGACTCCCCTCAGTGTGTCTGGGGGGGGGTGACTGCCCCCTGGCGGGACCCTGTGGGGGGAGGGGGTGACTCCCCTCAGTGTGTCTGGGGGGGGGTGACTGCCCCCTGGCGGAACCCTGTGGGGGGAGGGGGTGACTCCCCTCAGTGTGTCCTGGGGGGGGTGACTGCCCCCTGGTGGGTCCCTGTGGGGGGTGGGTCCCCTCAGTGTGTCCCGGGGGGGAGGGTGACTGCCCCCTGGCGGGGCCCTGTGGGGGGAGGGGGTGACTCCCCTCAGTGTGTCCTGGGGGGGGGAGGGTGACTGCCCCCTGGCGGGTCCCTTTGGGGGGAGGGGGTGACTCCCCTCAGTGTGTCCCGGGGGGGAGGGTGACTGCCCCCTGGCGGGGCCCTGTGGGGGGAGGGGGTGACTCCCCTCAGTGTGTCCTGGGGGGGGGAGGGTGACTGCCCCCTGGCGGGTCCCTGTGGGGGGAGGGGGTGACTCCCCTCAGTGTGTCCTGGGGGGGGTGACTGCCCCCTGGCGGGACCCTGTGGGGGGAGGGGGTGACTCCCCTCAGTGTGTCCTGGGGGGGGGTGACTGCCCCCTGGCGGGACCCTGTGGGGGGAGGGGGTGACTCCCCTCAGTGTGTCCTGGGGGGGGTGACTGCCCCCTGGTGGGTCCCTGTGGGGGGCGGGTCCCCTCAGTGTGTCCGGGGTGGGAGGGTGACTGCCCCATGGCGGGTCCCTGTGCGGGGCGGGTCCCCTCAGTGTGTCCCGGGGGGGAGGGTGACTGCCCCATGGCGGGTCCCTGTGGGGGTGGCTGGCCTGGCTCAGGGCCAGTCTCCGGGGGGTGTCTGTAGAGCAGGGGTAGGTGACTCTGCAGGTGGTTTCCCCTTGTTGGGCTTTGGGGGGGCCACGCTCTCCATCCCCGTTATCCCGTCACATGTGCTGTGCTCTTCCCACAGGCTGCTCCCGGATCCAGGCCTCGCTCCCTCCCGCCATGTTACTGCGGAAATCCTCCCGCGTTCTTGACTCCCCAGGCAGCTCCAGTTCCTCCCTGGTGCAGCCGCAGGGCATGTGGGCCAGCTCCAGCTCCTCCGTGGCACAGGGGGATGCGGAGATGGGCTCCCTGCCAGCCTCCGGGGTGCCAGATGTCCCGTGAGTGGGGTGCAGAGCACGGTGCAGGCTGTCTGGGAGCAGGCGGGGGGGCAGCACTGGAGGACTGCTGGTGTGGGGACAGAGTTGGGGAAGGCTGGAGGGTGATGGGTCAGGCGTTAGCACTGGGTAATGACATAGACTGCACACTTACACAGCTTGCGGATGGTACCAAGCAGGTTGCAAGGGTTAGAATTCCAAATGAACAAACAGGAGAAATGGTCTGAAACAAACAGGGTGAAATTCACTCAGGACAAATGCAAATTTCTACCCCGAGGGACAAATACACAATGCACAAATACAAAATGGAAGTGTGAGTGCCGAGAGAGGAGCACTTGAGGCAGGCGTCTGGGGGTTGAGGTGGATCCCAAAATAAATGAGCAAAAATGTGCCCAAAAAGTGAACATCATTCTGGGTTGTGTTAGCAGGAGTGATCTAAGCATGACACGCTCCACTCAGCACTGATGAGGCCTAAACTGGAGTACTGTGTCCAGGTCTGGGCGCCACGCTTCAGGAAAGAGGTGGACAGATTGGAGAAAGTCCCGAGGAGGGCAACAAAAACGATGAATGATCTAGAAAGCACAAGCTATAAGGAAAGATTGAAAATATGGGGTTTGTTTAGTCTGGAGAAGGGAAGACTGAGGGGGGGATGTGAAAACAGTTTTCAAATGCATAAAAGGGGGTTATAAAGAGGAGGGTTATGAATTGTTCTCCTTCAGTCCTGAGGACGGGACAACAAGCAAAGGGCTTAAACTGCAGCAAGGGAGGGTTAGGTAAAACATGAGGAAACCCTTCCTAGCTGTCCAGGTGGTTAAGCCTTGGAACAAATTGCCCAGGGAGGCTGTGGTATCTCCGGCACGGGAGGTTTTTAAGGTCAGGTTAGACAGACACTTGTCAGGGATCGTTTAGTTGAGTGGTTTTCAAACTTTTTAGGCTGCATACCCCTTTCCAAATAATCGAGTGTACCGCGTACCCCCATCTGAGAGAGGGTTATAATATACCTGTGAAAGCAGAAACAAAGGTTGGTAAGGAATAACACGGTGCATTGTCTGCCACCACAGGATTTTTCTCATGTACCCCCTGACGAGAGCTCGTGTACCCCAGTTTGAAAACCACTGGTTTAGATAATACTTAGTTCTGCCTCACTGCAGGGGTCTGGACTAGTCTCGAGGTCCCTTCCAGTCCTACATGTCTGTCACCGGGGAGTCCTCAGACCACAGAGGTTGCTGGGGTGGTGTGGGCGTGCCAGATGGCATGGTGGGAGCCCTGGGGCTGTGAGGAGGGCAGCTGGGGGAGGGCAGTGAGGCCATGGGGGCTGTCTGCTCAGGACGTGTGCTCTGCCCACAGGGACCTGAGCAGCAGTGAGGATGGAGGTGGCTCCGACTCAGGCAGTGACTTTGAGGACACGCTCTGGAAGGGCGGCAAGCGGGGCACTAGGACCCCTCTTAGCCACACCCTGGTATGCATGGCCCTTGCCTGTCTCCTCTCCAGTCTCCCAGCCCCCTGAGCCGCACACTGGTACACCTCCAGGCTCCCCAGCGTCCCCTCATGTGGACACCCTCAACCCCCCTTGAGCTTCAGCCTGGTCCTCTGTGCCCCCCTAGCCTCTCTTTGCCCCCACTCAGTCTGATCCCAGCTCTTCTGCTTCAGCCAGCTTTGTGCCATGGAGCTGATGGGATGCAGGTGCAGCAGAGCCCAGGAACTTCTGACTCTGGTCCCAGCCTCCCCCTTCCCCCTGTTGTGGCCAGCCAGGGCAGGAACCCCAGCCTCACCTGGCTTTCGGGTCCCTGCAGCATGGGTTCAGTGTTGTCTCTCAGGCACACTTCTCATGAAGCTGTGATATACTCGAACACAGGGCTCAGGCTGTGTCTTTTCTCCTCCCACTCCTCCCCCAGACAGCCAAGCGACCCCGGAAAGATGCCAGCAGAGATGGGGGTAGCCTGGCTGAGAGAAACCAGGAGCCCAGCAACCTCTTTGAGGTAGTGAGGCTGGCTAAGAGTGCCATGGAGGTAATCACACCCTCTTCATCCCCCTGTTTCCACCCTCCCCATGTCACTGCACGGGAGTATCACTGGGACTCCTGGGTTCTCTCCCCAGCTCTGGGAGGGGAGTGGGGGCTGGTGGGTGAGAGCGAGGGGGCTGGGAGCCAGGACTCCTAGGTTCTGTCCCTGGCTCTGGGAGGGGAGTGGGATCTAGTGGTCAGAGGGTGCAGGGAGTCAGGACTCCTGGGTTCTGTCCCCGGCTCTGCTGACTCACTGCTTGACTTTGGGTGCTCAGGCCCTATCTCTGTATCCCATGCCCTGCGTAACCCCTACTTCTCCTTCTGTCTCTTTCCTCACGTCTCCTGTACCTTAAGTCTGTGGTGGACGACTGGCTGGAGAGCTACAAGCAGAACAAGGAAGCTGGGTTCCTGGAGCTCGTCAACTTCTTCATCCACTCCTGTGGCTGCAAAGGTGAGAGGCCCTGGGCCTGCATCCTGAGATCCCTGGCCCAGCTCTGTACCCATCTGTGTCTGTGTGGCACAGCTCAGCTCCAGGCGCTGGTCCCCACCTCTGGATTTGTCCCCAACACCTCTTTTTAGGGTGAGCTCCAAGCCCCATTTCCTGCCTTTTCCGGGGGAGGAACCACTGAGAGATCCCTGGGTAGTCTGTGGGGAGCCCAGGGCAGGAGTCCTGGCTGGTTGTCCCCTTGCCACCCGTTCTCACCTCTCTCCCCATGGCAGGTGTCGTGACCCCGGAGATGTTCAGGAAGCAGCAAAACTCGGAGATCATCCAGCTGCTGACGGAGCAGTTTGATGAGGTGCCCAGTGTGTGGGGCAGGGGAGGGAGGAGCTGTCCAGGCAGGGCTCCCAGGAGGGTAGGGGTAGTGCATATAGGCCCAGCTCATCCCCTGTAAGGGTGGCTGGGAGGAGACAGAGGAGCATGGGGTCTGGCATAGGGGGCAGTGGGCGGTGCCCCCCCATACCTGTTGGTAAATCGCTACCCCCTGCTTATGGTGTATGAGAGAGCCTCGTCTGTGCCCAGTGGGGGTACACTCTCACAAAACTGCTGGTAGCACAAGGGTTCCACTCTGGGCTGTCACAAGTCCCCTCTTTCCCAGTGCGGGCTAGCAATCCACATGCCCCACTTCATTACACTCGAGTGCCCAGCCCCTTATCTTCTGGACACCTGCAATGCACACGGGTCTGCTGCCCCATGGAGCACCACGCCCCACTCCACCAGCCTCTCCTCTGTTCAGCACTCCTGAGCACAAGGCTCTTAGGCAGGTGTCTAGTAAAACCGGAGTGAAGTTGATTTAACAAAGCTCAAGCTAAAGATTCAAACAAAAGCCAGGAAATGGATTTGGAAACATATGGTGTCACGGAGTGTGGGGGAGTCCAGGCCCTGCACCCCTCTTCCTGGGATTCACTGTGACTCTCAGCCAGCCAGTAAAACAGAAGATTTATTGGACAATAGGAACACAGTCTAAAACAGAGCTTGTGGGTACAACCAGGACCCCTCAGTCAAGTCATTCTGGGGGGCAGGGAGCTTAGACCCCAGCCCTGGGGTTCCCAGCGTTCCACCACCCAGCTCAAAACTGAAACCAAAGCCCCTCCAGTAGGCTCTCTCCTGCAGCCTTTGTCTAGTTTCCCTGGGCGGAGGTGTTACCTTCCCCCCACCCCACCCCCCTCCTGGCTCAGGTTACAGGCTCTCAGGTATCCCATCCCCAGTGACAGGTTTCAGAGTAGCAGCCATGTTAGTCTGTATTCGCAACTCCCCTGCCACATTCCCAGGTCAACACTCCCCCCTCCCTACTGCGTCACATCAGGGTACAGGGAAAAGAAACGCTTGACTTGCAATCTGTAGCCTTTAGAGTAGCAGCCGTGTTAGTCTGTATTCACAAAAAGAAAAGGAGTACTTGTGGCACCTTAGAGACTAACCAATTTATTTGAGCATGAGCTTTCGTGAGCTACAGCTCACTTCATCGGATGCAATCTGTAGCCTGTATTTACTGACCGTCTCATAAAGTGTTTCTAACCCAATGATCCGTCCCTACAGCATTTGTCCAGTCCAGAAAGCTGGGATCTGCTTTTCACTGAATGCATCCGATGAAGTGAGCTGTAGCTCAGGAAAGCTTATGTTCAAATAAATTTGTTAGTCTCTAAGGTGCCACAAGTACTCCTTTTCTTTTTGCGAATACAGACTAACACGGCTGCTACTCTGAAAGCTTTTCATCAGACACTCATGCTGATGGAGTGTTGCCTGCAGAGTGGATCACCTCTTGTGCCCATCCTTCTCCCAGACTTTCTGTCTCTTTTCATAATGAGGGCATTTCATTAACCTCAGCTTAGCCCTGAGGGTTCCCTACTCAGAGGGTTTTCTTGGGGTTCTTCTGTCTAAATGCTCGGGCCTGCATATTGCTCAGACAGTAAACACAGGGTGGGGCTGTGTTGAAAGTGGTTAATTATTCTCTCTCTTAGCTGAGTTAGCTCTGAGGCGCACCCTGCTCAAGATGATGTGCTTCAGCTCCAACGGTTTTGGAACAGAATGAGTCTATATTATACATCTCACTTAAAATAGTTCCTGTACAAACATCTTTTCTTTTTGTGAATACAGACTAATACGGCTGCTACTCTGAAACCAAACATCTCTCAGTAACCATGGCCATCCACTAATCCTTAGCTTTCAGTGGAGACCACACATGACCCCCAGCCTTTGGTGGAGTATCGAGAAAATGGTCAGACATAGGTGTAACTGGGCACGTCTACGTCACGCCTGTCTCACCCCTCGTGCCTTCCCTCTCCTCCCCTCTGCAGGACTCTGCTGAGTACCCGCTGGTCCTGACCACCCAGCCCTGGCGAAAGTTCCAGGCGGGATTCTGTGAGCTGGTGACAGTGCTGGTGCGACGCTGTCAGTACAGCATCATCTACGACGAGTACCTCATGGACACACTCATCTCCCTGCTCACTGGCCTCTCCGACTCCCAGGTGCGCGCCTTCCGCCACACCAGCACCCTCGCAGGTGAGTCCCGCCTCAGGGACGCGAATGGCATCTGCCTTAGCATTGCAACCGCAAGGTAGCAGTTAGAGCAGTGTGCCTGGGTCAGGGGTATCTGGGGAATCCTGGCTTTCTGCTGGGCTGCAGTGCTTTCCTGTATGGGCTCAGAGGGCTGGGAGCCCACGGATGGCCTCTCTGTAGGGGAGAGTGGGAGGGTAACTTGTAATATTGTTGTCCTGTTTGTATCTCAGTTTCCCCTATTGCTGCATTGTTACCCAGGCTGGTAGGGGGGTGGTGACCACTGTTCCCTCTAAGCTGTGCGAGTCCTAAACCCTGCGCACACAGTGCAACACCGCGCATAGAAAAATTTGCACAGAAGCACAACAATTTGCACAGAAGAAATTTTTTGCGCACCTGGCCTGTCAAAAATTAGAGGAAACATTGGTGGTGGCTGTTTGCTCTCGGGGCAGGCGAGGAGACAGAGGGGTAGGTGCTCGCTGTCTGGGCCTTAGGTCCCATATCAGTGGCGGTCTTGAGAACACAATGGCAGATCCAGTCACCAAGACCTAGCAAGCCAGGACCCAGAGGGAGATGGACTTAGCCTCCCTGCTGAGAGGTGGGGAATGGTGTGACGATGTGACTCAGCAGGGAGGGGGGAGTGTTGACCTGGGAATGTGCCCTGGGGAGGGGAGACCTGAGAGCCTGTCACCTGAGCCAGGAGGGGGAGGGGGAGGTGACACCTCCGCCCAGGAATGTGAACAGAGGCTGCAGCAGGGAACCTGCTGGGTGGGTTTAGTTTCAGTTTGGGGCTGGGTGGAGGAACACAGGGAACCCCAGGGCTGGGGTCTAAGCTCCCTGCTCCCCCAGAAGGACGTGATTGAGGGGTCCTGGTTGTACCCACAAGCTCTGTTTGGGACTGTTCCTGTTGTCCAATAAACCTTCTGTGTTACTGGCTGGCTGAGAGTCTCAGTGGATCCCAGGAAGAGGGGTGCAGGGCCTGGACTCCCCCACACTCCGTGACAACTGGTGGCAGCGGTGGGATGTACTGCACCCCGTGAACGGCGCTTCCTGCAGTAAGTGACTGGGGAGCAGTAAAACGAAGGGGAATTGACGGGGACCAGGCGTGCTGAAGATTCAGAGAGAGACGGTTTCGGGGGGCGGTTAACCCCTGGGAATGTGTGACCAGAGAGAAAGACTTTTGCAGTAACAGGGTCCCCCAGGGGATTGCAGCGAGCGGTCCCAGGGGCGGAGGAGTCTGCAGCTCGACCCTGGCAAAGAGTCGGTGACCTCAAGAAGGACGGGCACACGAGGGGCTTTTCCTGGAAACCGTGGGAAGCTGCCCGGCCTGCGAGTGGCCAGCAGGGAGATGTACGCTAAACGCCTGAAGAGCGACCTGGTGGAGCTGTGCAGGCAGAGGGGGCTGCGCATCGGGAGGTCCACCAAGGAACAGCTGATTGCCCAGCTGGAGGAGAGGGATCGCTTGGATGACCCGATCCCTGTCCCTGAGGGAAGCTGCCCGGGGGACGCAGCGTGGGCCCTGGGGCCTGACCGGGCTGGGAGGGGTCAGACTGCTGCTGAGGACATCCCGAGACCCTTCCTACCTATGTCCGGGGGAGGGGTTGGGGGAAGCCCAGCGAATACCGAGGGCACCCTGACCCCGGCACCCAGCAGGGGATCCTCCCAGCGGAGCTCCCCATCCCTGGAGCGGAGGCGGCTGGAATGGGAGAGGGAGATGAAAATGAGGGAGCTGGAGGATCATGAAAAACAACGTCAACATGAGGAGAAACAACGTCAACATGAGCAGGAGGAGAAGGAGAAACAACGTCAACATGAGCAGGAGGAGAAGGAGAAACAACGTCAACATGAGCAGGAGGAGAAGGAGAGGGAACGTCAGGAGAAGGAGAAACAAAGGCAGCATGAACTGGAGCTGGCCAGGCTGAGGAGCAGTGGGGCCCCGGCTGCGGTGAGTGCGGGGGGACCCAAGACTGCAAGGAACTTTGATAAGTGCTTCCTGGCCCAGCGGAAGGAGGGGGAGGACATAGATAGCTTCCTGACGGCCTTTGAGAATGCCTGTGAGCTGCACAGGGTTGACCCTGCAGACAGGCTCCAGTTCCTCACCCCCTTACTGGACCCCAAAGCCGTGGAGGTGTACAGCCGGATGACAGGGCCGGAGGCAGGGGACTATGAACTGTTCAAGCAGGCCCTGCTCCGTGAGTTTGGGCTGACCCCCGAGATGTACCGGAGAAGGTTCCGGAGTCAGCGTAAAACGCCTGAGGTCACCTACCTACACCAGGCCAACCGGATGCAGGGGTATGCCCGCAAGTGGACAGCTGGGGCCCGAGCTAAAGAGGACCTGCTGGACCTAATCGTACTGGAGCAGCTGTATGATCAGTGCCCGTCCGACCTGAGGCTGTGGTTGGTGGACAAAAAGCTAGAGAACCCCCAGCGCGCAGGGCAGCTGGCCGACGAGTTTGTGAACAGTCGGTCAGGGGGTAGCCGGGAGGAGCCCCAAAAGAACAGGCCCCCCCCGATGCAGAGAGAGAGTCACCAGGGGGCCTCCCAGCGGGGAAATAGGGAGAACCCCCTCCCAAGGGGAACGCCTGGCGTCGGGCCCCTCCGACCTGCTCGAGGGGACCAACGTGACCTGAGCTGCTATCACTGTGGCCAGAGAGGCCACGTACGGTCCCAGTGCCCCGGGCTCAGGGACAGACTGAGCAGACCCAACCTACCCAGGGTTAACTGGGTAGGGACCCAGCTGGACGAGGGGCAGACGGCCCAGGCAAGGGGGGCTACCAGTTTACCACCTGCCCCGGAGGGAAGAGTACCCCAGGCCAGCTCCACCAGAGGGCTGGAGGCTCTGGACTCAGGGTGCTCAGTTTACAGGGTGGGCGCGGGGCTGTCCCTCCGGAGAGAGTGCCTTGTTCCCCTGGAGGTGGATGGGAGGAAGGTCAATGGATACTGGGATACGGGCGCGGAGGTGACGCTGGCCCGGCCCGAGGTGGTGGCCCCAGATCGGGTGGTGCCCAACACCTATCTGACCCTGACAGGGGTGGGCGGGACCCCATTTAAGGTGCCCGTGGCAAGGGTACACCTGAAATGGGGGGCCAAGGAGGGCCCCAAGGATGTGGGGGTACACCACCATTTGCCCACTGAAGTTTTGATGGGGGGAGACCTAGAGGACTGGCCAAGCAAGCCCCAGGCCGCCCTGGTTGTGACGCGTAGCCAGAGCCGGCGAGGGGCACTGCTCCCTGACCTCGGGGAGGGTATCACACCGGAGGCGCAGGACCCTACCCTGGTGGGGAGGGAGGGCCGAGGGGCACGGCTTAGAGAGGCGGAGGCCTCAGACCTGGCCAGCGAGAGGGAACCGGGCCCCGTCCCTGCCCCAGCTGCTGAGTTCCAGGCCGAGTTGAGGAAAGATCCCTCCTTGCGGAAGCTCAGGGACCTGGCCGACCTCAGGGTGGGACGGACCATGAGGAGAGGCTGCCAGGAGAGGTTCCTGTGGGAGAAGGGGTTCCTGTACCGAGAATGGGCTCCCACAAGGGAAGTAGAGTCCTGTGGGATCAGGAGGCAGCTGGTGGTCCCCCAGAAGTATCGCCGCAGGCTCCTGCACCTGGCCTATGACATCCCCCTCGCAGGGCACCAGGGAATCCGGCGCACCCGGCAGAGGTTGCTACAGAACTTTTACTGGCCCGGGGTCTTTACCACGGTCCGGCAGTATTGCCGATCCTGTGACCCCTGTCAGAGGGTGGGGAAGGCCCGGGACAAGGGGAAAGCGGCTTTGAGACCTTTGCCCATCATAGAGGAGCCTTTCCAGAAGGTGGCCATGGACATCGTGGGGCCTCTCAGCAAGACGACCCGGTCGGGGAAGAAATACATTCTGGTGGTGGTAGATTTTGCCACCCGCTACCCCGAGGCAGTGCCCCTAGCTTCCATTGAAGCCGACACCGTGGCCGATGCGCTCCTGACCATTTTCAGCCGAGTGGGGTTCCCCAAGGAAGTCTTGACAGACCAAGGCTCCAACTTCATGTCGGCCCTGCTCCGGTGCTTGTGGGAGAAATGTGGGGTCCGGCACGACTGGGCCTCAGCGTATCACCCCCAGTCCAATGGGCTGGTGGAGAGGTTTAACGGGACGCTAAAGATGATGCTGAAAACCTTTATGAACCAGCACCCGCAGGACTGGGACAAGTACTTACCTCACCTGCTGTTCGCGTATAGGGAGGTGCCCCAGGAGTCTACCGGATTTTCGCCTTTCGAACTGTTATATGGCAGGAGGGTGAGGGGCCCCCTGGACCTGATGAGAGACGAATGGGAGGGGAAGGCCACTCCCGATGGAGAGTCAGTGGTGGAGTATGTCCTGATCTTCCGAGAGAGACTGGCTGAACTCATGGGCCTGGCCAGGGAGAATCTGGCCAGAGCCCAGAGGAAGCAGAAGGTCTGGTATGACCGCACGGCACGGGCCCGTGCCTACGCCACCGGGGATCAGGTGATGGTTCTCATCCCAGTGAGAAAGAACAAACTACAGGCCGCCTGGGAGGGCCCTTTCAAGGTCGTCAAGCAGCTCAATGAGGTAAACTATGTGGTGGAGCTGTCAAACCGGGCGCACCACCGCCGGGTGTACCATGTGAATATGATGAAGCCATATTATGCCAGGGGGAATGTGGTGTTGGCCGTGTGTGGACAGTGGGAAGAGCAGGGAGATGACCCTTTAGTAGATCTATTCCCTGGGACCAGAGCTGGTTTCCCCCTGGAAACAATTCCCCTCTCGGATCAGCTAACCCCTGCCCAGCAAGCTGAGGTCAGGGAGGTGCTGCATCCGTACCGACAGCTGTTTTCCAACCAGCCTGGACGCACTAATCTGACTGTCCACCGGGTGCAGACAGGGTCACACCCGCCGATAAGATGCTCCCCCTTCCGAGTCACAGGGAAAACTGCTCAGGACCTGGAAAGAGAGGTCCGGGACATGCTGGCTTTGGGGGTGATCCAGCCATCTGCCAGCCCTTGGGCCTCGCCGGTGGTGCTGGTCCCCAAAAAGGATGGGTCGGTCCGGTTCTGTGTGGACTATCGGAAGCTCAATGCCATCACTGTATCTGATGCCTACCCCATGCCCAGGCCGGACGAGCTCCTAGACAAGCTGGGAGGAGCTCGGTACCTCACCACCATGGACCTTACAAAGGGCTACTGGCAAGTGCCGCTGGATGCAGATGCCCGACTGAAATCGGCCTTTATCACCCCTCTGGGGCTCTATGAGTTCCTGACCCTGCCTTTCGGCCTCAAGGGAGCGCCGGCCACCTTCCAGCGCCTAGTGGACCAGCTCCTGAGGGGGATGGAGAGTTTTGCCGTGGCGTATATTGATGACATCTGTGTCTTTAGCCAGACCTGGGAGGACCACGTGTCCCAGGTTAGACAAGTGCTGGACCGACTCCAGGGGGCTGGGCTGACTGTAAAAGCGGAGAAGTGCAAGGTGGGGATGGCGGAAGTATCTTACCTGGGCCATCGGGTGGGGAGCGGCCGCCTAAAGCCGGAACCAGCCAAGGTGGAGGTGATCAGAGACTGGCCCGCTCCCCACACCAAAAAGCAGGTCCAAGCCTTTATTGGGATGGCAGGATACTACCGAAGATTTGTGCCCCACTTTAGCGCCATAGCCACCCCCATCACTGAGCTATGCAAGAAGGGAAAGCCAGACAAGGTGGTCTGGACCGAGCAGTGCCAGGAGGCTTTCCGGGCGCTGAAGGAGGCTCTGGTCAGTGGCCCAGTTCTGGCAAACCCAGACTTTGACAAGCCCTTTGTGGTGTTCACCGACGCCTCAGACACGGGACTGGGGGCGGTGTTAATGCAGGAGGATGAAAAGGGGGAGAGACACCCCATCGTGTACCTGAGCAAGAAGTTGCTACCCCGGGAGCAACACTACGCGGCCATCGAGAAGGAGTGCCTGGCCATGGTGTGGGCCCTCAAGAAACTAGAGCCCTATCTCTTCGGGCGACACTTCACTGTCTACACCGACCACTCTCCCCTGACCTGGCTGCACCAGATGAAAGGAGCCAACGCCAAGCTCCTGAGATGGAGCCTGCTCCTGCAGGATTACGACATGGACGTGGTCCACGTGAAGGGAAGTGCCAACCTGATAGCGGATGCGCTGTCCCGGAGAGGGGGCCCCGAACTTCCCCAGGTCACTGGTCAGCGTGACCCCGCTCAGTTCAGTCTCGAAGGGGGGAGAGATGTGACGATGTGACTCAGCAGGGAGGGGGGAGTGTTGACCTGGGAATGTGCCCTGGGGAGGGGAGACCTGAGAGCCTGTCACCTGAGCCAGGAGGGGGAGGGGGAGGTGACACCTCCGCCCAGGAATGTGAACAGAGGCTGCAGCAGGGAACCTGCTGGGTGGGTTTAGTTTCAGTTTGGGGCTGGGTGGAGGAACACAGGGAACCCCAGGGCTGGGGTCTAAGCTCCCTGCTCCCCCAGAAGGACGTGATTGAGGGGTCCTGGTTGTACCCACAAGCTCTGTTTGGGACTGTTCCTGTTGTCCAATAAACCTTCTGTGTTACTGGCTGGCTGAGAGTCTCAGTGGATCCCAGGAAGAGGGGTGCAGGGCCTGGACTCCCCCACACTCCGTGACAAATGGCATTTCACCAGCTCCAGAACAGTTAGATGAGGTGGGGGGACAAATATTGGCTGCTGGAAGGTGTCAGGGCTCTCAGCTGGAGTCTGGCCCAAGAGGTCGGATAGACGGGCAGACAGCTTGAACCAAGGAGTTCCCTACAACGTGGCTGGGCTCTGGGCTACCCAGAATGGAGGATGCTTTAACCTTCATTTCTCTAGACTCCCCTGAGCTTCCTGTGTGCTATGTGCCACTTAACGAATAAACCCAGCTGTTCTGACAGTGCTGTGTGAGTGTCACAGCGAATGCCAGGCGAGGGGTGTGTTAATCCCTGCAGAGCGGGCGAGTCTCCCCCAGGGTCTGTCTCTGGGACTCGCTGAACAGAGCTCTTAGAACCCCAGTCTAAGGAGGTGGTGAAACCGTGTGGCTTCCCCTGAAAGAAGAGGGAGACCCCTCGGGGGTCTGGCACACTGATGGGTTCCTCCTAGAGACTGTTCCAAAGCAGGGGCCGTAGCCCCGATCCTGGGGATCCATAACCGGGTTACATGCAGAGCTCCCCACTTTGCTCACTCCATGCTCTTTGCCAGCCATGAAGCTGATGACGGCGCTGGTGAGGGTGGCGCTGGGCGTGAGCCTGCACAAAGACAACAACCAGCGGCAGTATGAGGCTGAGAGGAACAAGGGGCCAAGCCGCAGGGCCACGGACAAGCTAGAGGCACTGCTGGAGAAGCGCAGGGAGGTGAGCAAAGGCTAGACCCTGGACTGGCAGGGGCAGTGCTAGGGGACACTGGGTTGGTGGGGTGGGGCATGGTGCCAGGGAGGGCTGGACTGGTGGGGATGGGATGGGAGTGTTGGGATGGTGCTGGTGGGGACGGGTGCTGGGCTGGTAGGAGCAGGGCCTGCAGGAGTGCTGTGGGTGGCACCTGTGTCTGTCTCAGCTCCAGGAACAGCAGGAGGAGATCGAGAACATGATGAACGCCATCTTCAAAGGGGTCTTTGTGCATCGCTACAGGTGAGTGCGGGGAGGGGAGGTCAGGCTGGGAGGGGCCCCCGCCAGCTGGGTGTGGCTCTGCAGGGAGTCCCTGTCTTTCCCTGGGACCTGCACTTGAGGCTGGGGGCGGGCCAGGGCTCACACATGCTGGGGGGACAAGGGGCAGGCGTCGCAAGGGCATGCTGCGTGTCTTGTCTGGCAGGGACGTGGTGTCTGAGATCCGGGCCATCTGCATAGAAGAGATGGGGAACTGGATGCAGAGCTACAGCGCCTCCTTCCTGACAGACAGCTACCTCAAATACATCGGCTGGACCCTGCATGACAAGGTGGGGAGCAGGGGCTCGGCGAGGGCTGGGGCCTTGGTGTTGGAGGGGAGCAGGGAGATCCAGAGGCGGGGCTCTGACCTGTGACACAGGGAAGGGACGGAGGCTGGTGCTGGCCTGGCTCTCAGCTTCTCCATCCCCACAGCAGCGGGAGGTGCGGCTCAAGTGCCTGAAGGCCCTGCAGGGGCTGTACCGCAGCCGGGAGATGGCTGCCCGCATGGAGCTCTTCACCAGCCGCTTCAAGGTGAATGCCCCACCCTGCTGCCCGCCTGTCCCTGGGACGCCCCCACTCCTGGGGAGCCTGCCCTGCCGCCCGCTCTGCTGCTGGGACCCCCCCCCGGGGAGCCCCGCCCTGCCGCCCGCCTGCCCCTGGGATGCCCCCCTCCTGGGGAGCCTGCGCTGCCGCCCGCCTGTCCCCCTGCAGCCCACCCTGGGAGGCCTCCCTCCTGTGGGGCCCTGTTGCCCACTTACCCGTCCTGCGACACCCCCTCCCGTGATTGACTCTCCGTTCTGTGGCTCTCAGGGTCGCATGGTGTCCATGGTCCTGGACAAAGAGCCCGACGTGGGTGTGGAGGCGGTCAAGCTGCTGACCCTGATCCTGCAGTGAGTATGGCGCTAGGAGCCAAGCAGGGACATAGGGGAGGCCAGGCACATGCAGGGCATTTCAGGAAGCTGGGAGGGGCACGTAGTGAGCCCCATGGTGTGGGGCAGCTGGAGACCCCTCTCCCTGCTCAGGCTGAACCTCTCCTGCTCTGTGGGCAGGAACATGGAGGAGATGCTGACAGATGAGGACTGCGAGGCCGTTTACCCCGTGGTGTATGCTTCCAACCGGGCGCTGGCTGCTGCGGCCGGGGAGTTTCTTTACAGGAAGTGAGTGAGCGAGCGCGGTCACAGCACCGCCAGCAGGGGGCATGGGACTGCCAACAAATATACACCTTCCTCCCCCTGGGGTATAGGGCTCCCCCAACAGCCACTCCACACAGAGGAGTTTCACCTCCCTCTTCCCTTCAGGCCTTAACCTGCAGTCTCAGCCTGTGCTTTTCACAGGTGGCTGAGATACAACATTCCCTCTCCTCTGCTCCAACCCACCAGCCCCCACTCTTTTCCCCGAGCTGGGGAGAGAACCCAGGCATCCTGGCTCCCAGCCCCAACTGTTCTAACCCACCAGCCCCCACTCCCCTCACGGAGTCGGGGAGAGAACCCAGGCATCCTGGCTCTCCCCTCTCTAATGTGTGTGTGGTTTGCAGGCAGTTTGACTTGGATTGGGAAGCCGTGAAGGAGAAGGGGCGCCGTGGGGGGAGCAGGGACTTCTTTAGGCTGCTGCTGGCTTTCTTCATCGAGAGCGAGGTGAGGGGCGCAGTGGGGTCGGGAGCAGCGTGGGGGGTCTGTGTGAGGGCTAGTTTCACCAAGTCTCCCCTCTCCTCCCCCAGCTCCATGAGCATGCGGCGTACCTGGTGGACAGCTTGTGGGACTGTGCTGCCCCCCTGCTGAAGGACTGGGATGGGCTGACCCACCTGCTGCTGGAGGAGTCCCCAGAGGAGGGTGAGTGAGGGAGGGGAGGCTGTGATGCACGGGGTGAGAGTCACAGCTGCCTGGCAGCCTTTGGGGCTGGTCCTGGTCCTGGTCCTGGTCCTATTCCCTCTCCCCCCAGCAGGCTGGGGCGACCAGCAGGAAAACGCCCTGATTGAGATCCTGGTGTCCAGCATGCGCCAGGCCACGGAGGGGAAGTCGCCCGTCGGCAGGGGCCCTGGCAAGAAGGTAAAAGTGCCCGAGAGAAGGGAGGGGAGCGCTGTCCATCAGCTCCCCCGGGGGGTTCAGTGGCTCTGGGTGACATGTCCCCATGGGCCCGGAGACTTCAACACTCACCCTCCGCACTCCCCCAAGGGGGTAGGCAAGCTGGGTCCCTGTGCTGCTGGCCGGAGGTGTGCACGCTGCACCATCTGCAGCCACCGGGCAGGGGAGCCAGCTCTCACAGCACCATCCCCTGCGCCAGGTGCTCTCAGCGCGGGAGCGGAAGGCCCTGGAGGACGACAGGGAGAAACTCACTCAGTACCTCATCCCGCTGCTGCCCCAGCTGCTGGCCAAGGTAAATGGAGGGGAGGTGCAGGGGGGGGACCTCCCAGAGGTGGGTCCCGGGGGGAAGTAAAATGCCCCTTCCTGCCTCTGCTCTTCACCTGCAGCTGGGGAGGGAGGGGGCCATGATGAAGCAGGAACCCTGGGTCTGGCCTTTGCCCTTCCCTGGGCACCCCAGGGCCTCACGTGCCATAATCTGGATGATCTTGCTGTGAGGCCGTTCCCAGCTAGGTCATACGTAGTGGGGGGTACAAGGGGGGAGTGTCTGCCCCATCCTGCTGCCTCCCTGCTTGAGTGACACCTGCTCTGTTCCCGCAGTTCTCAGCTGATGCGGAGAAGGTGGCGCTCCTGCTGACGGCGCCGCGCTGCTTCAACCTCAGCCTCTACAGCAGTGGGCGGCTGGAGAAGGTACTGAGGGTGGGTCTTAGCAATCCTGGCTCCCAGCCCCCCACGTCCCTCCCAGAGCCAGGGAGAGAACCCAGGAGTCCTGGCTCCAGAGCTGCCAGTCCAGGAGCAGGGGAGACCCAGGTGCTCTGGGGCCTGTAGTGCCATGGGAACAGGAGCATCTGGGGTGGGGAGGAGGGGACCCCATTAGCTGCTTCCTTTGAGGTGCTGGCTGAGTTGCACTGTGCTGTCTGGGGACCCCTCCCATCCAAGTGATGCAACTAGTGCTGGGGGTCCCCTTGGACAGGGGTACAGTGAGTCACAGCCTGTGAGCCCTTCTCCTCCCTCTGCAGGAGCTGGGGATCCCCCTTTTCCTTCTCCAGAGTCTGCCTGTTCCCCTCCACCACCTTCCCAGGAGCTCTCCCCCCTCTGCCCAGCCCCACCATACCCTCTCTCCCCACAGTACCTAGAGCAGCTGCTGGCCCAGCTGCGGGAGGTGGTGGAGAAGCACACTTGCCAGGAGGTGCTGGAGGCTGCCTCCCAGGCGCTGTACGTGCTCTGCAACCCAGAGTTCACTTTCTACAGCCGCGTGGACTTGGCCCGCAGCCGCCTTGTGGACACACTGACTGACAAGTTCCAGCAGGAGGTGGCGGAGCTCCTCCAGGTACCTCCCGGGGCTGCGGCCGGGGGCTAGGGTTGGGACCCTGTGGGAAGGGGATGTCACTGCAGGGAGAGGGGGGATTGCTAGGGTCTGGAATGGCAGCCAGGCAGGGGAGTGGAGAGAGCATCTCTCTGTGAGGGTGGGGGGCCACCAGTATCATGGATTCACAGCTGCAGAATGGTCTCTAGGAGGGATCCTTCAGTGGGCCACACCCCCAAAGGGTCTCCCTCTTCCTCCAGGGGAAGCTATGTGGCTTCACCGCCTCCTGAGGCTGGACTTCTGGGCCTGCAGCCCCCCTGTTCTCCCCCCCCCCACCGTGAGCTCCGTTTAACAAGTCCCGGGGAGACTTGCCCGCTCTACAGGGATTCACACCCCTCGCCTAATGCTTGCAGTGACACCCGCACAGCACTGTCAGAACAGCCGGGTTTGTTCATTGAGTGGCGCACAGCACAGGAAGCTTAGGGGAGTCTAGAGAAATGGTTAAAGCATCGTCCATTGTGGGTAGCCCAGAGCCCAGCCACTCTGTGGGGAACCCCGTCAGTCTGTCCATCCGACCTCCTGGGTCAGACTGCAGGTCTGAGCCCAAACGCCTTCCAGCAGCCAACACTTGTCCCCCCACCTCATATGCCTCCAGTCCTTTGTTCTCCAGCTGGGGAAATTCGGCTCTTCTTGGAGTGGTTGCTCCTATCGATTCCAGTTAGGTGTGCGCGTGCCACATGCACCGTCATCGGAAGGCTTTTCCCCTAGCAGCGAAGACGGCACCAAGGTCCCTGGCCCTTCGCATTAAGCCTTCGATTCCGCCATGGGCAGCGCAGTCCCGGGGAAAGCCGGTGATGATCGGCCCTTCGACTCGGCCTGCAGAGGGGAGGTACCACTCGGAGTCCCGGTGCTGATCAGTCTCATGGCACCAGTTGCACTTGTGGCCAGGTCTGACTCGCGGCACCGATCCAGGTCCCGCCAGCACTCCCGCTCAGGCGCAGATCACCTTTGTGCAGTAGGTCCTGATCTTGGCACCGTTTGTATCGGCACCAGTCCGACTCTGCGCAGACCCCACTCATGGCACCACTCCCCAGCCTTGCGGCACTGCTCCCTGGCTCAGCTGCGTTTGGCACCGCCACGGCCATCGTGGTCCCGGTCCCCATTTTCGGACTCGGAGATGGGGTCCAAATATTGGCAGCAGCCCCGGCAGAAGTTGGCACGGGACAGACCTGACATCGGTGCAGGGCAATGGCAGTGAGCATTTTGGACATGCTACCACAGGAGCATGGGCCAGAGCAGTGAGCATTTTGGACCCCATGGGCGTACCACCAGGCCCAGGGTGCCCAGTCCAAGGCCTCATGCTCAGTGGCGTCTGAGCCTAGGGGGCCAGAGGCAGCGGCCACTCACCCCACCCCTAGGGGAGCAGAGGAGCCGGCGGGCGCACCACCTCCTCCGGAACCCACCCCAGTTCCTGAGCCAGACCCTGGAGTGGCTGGCACGGAGATAGAGGCGGGACAGGAGGTCCCCGAGGACCGAGAGGGTCAGAAGGACCCAGTTTCCCCACTAGTGTCCTCCTCAGCCAAGGCAGGATTTTTACAGGTGCAGGGGTAGGAACGGCAGGCGTAAGCCTTCCCATTCCCCATCCGGGCAGGGCCAGGGCCCGACTAAGCCTTCGTCAGGCTCAAAACAAACATTTTGAAGGTGTGCCCAAGGACGGAGCACCTGTCTCAACGCCGGATCCTTCCCCGTGTTTTTTGAACTGTCTATCCCACTTCTACCATGCATGGTCTCAAATAACACCGGACCACTGGGTTCTTCACATGGTGGGAGTGGGATATTTTCTCCAATTCTGCTCCTACCCTCTTCCCGTCCCTCTTCAGGGACCCTTCTCATGAGCAACTCCTTATCCAGGAGGTGCAGGCGCTCCTCGCCATAGGAGCGATGGAGGAGGTTCCTCAGCAGCTAAGGGGCAAGGGATTCTACTCCCGTTATTTCCTAATCCCCAAGCCAAAGGGGGCGAGGGGGTCTCAGGCCCATTCTAGACCTGCGAGGACTCAAGAAGTTCCTGGTAAAGTTGAAGTTCTGCACAGTCTTTCTCAATACAATCATCCCTTCCTGGGATCCAGGAGACTGGTTCGCTGCTCTTGACATGAAAGATGCATACTTTCACATAGTGATTTGCCCTGCTCACAGACGCTTTTTAAGGTGTGTGATCGACCAAAAACATCAGTTCACGGTCCTTCCCTTCGGCCTGTCGACAGCTCCACGAGTGTTCACCAAGCGTGTTGTGTAAAGCCTCCGCTCAATCCAGTAGAATGTGATTGTAAGATTTGTAGTCTTTCAGTCATTGCTAGTATGATCATTAAGTTCTGTAACCTTTTGCAAACTTTGTAACATGTAGTCATTGTTAGCATAGCCTTTTAAATTTTGTAATTTTTGCAAGCTTTTGTAACCTTGTATAACCTCCAAGCTTTGCAATATTCCATCAGGGAGAGTGTGAACAAGGGAATGTGTGTGGGAGAGAAGGGAGTGTGAACAAGGGAGTTGATGTTGGGACTGGGTGGAGAGGAATTGCAAGGGGAAAAGAGCCAGGAGACAGGTGTGTCTGATGTAATCTGCCCTGAGAAGGCAATCACAGGGTGCTGTAAAGAAAATAATAACCTGCTATGCATGAAAAGAATGTCTGCAAATGCTGTGATGGACACAGAAGGAAAACTCAGTGTACGTGACAGAAGCCGTCCAGTTCCAATAAAAGGAAGACCGCACGCTCACAGCTGTCTCTTCTTCTTGGCCTGCTTGCCGGCCCGGATCCATGACCACAGGCAGACACACCAGATCTGCTATGCTTTGGCTTCTCGGCTTCCTCAGCTGTTTCCCGTAACTCTCTACCTGCATGAATGTGGGGGTGCATGAGGGTATGAATGCGTTGAATGTGTGCATGCATGAATAAGCTCTATCCCTTTTCTGTTTGATCCAATAGCGGCATTTAATAAAACCAATATAAGTGTAACCCTGAGTTGGTTTCTAGTGAAACTGCGGTAACAAAGTGCATGTCGGTGGTAGCAGCTTTCCTCCGAAGGAGGCAGGTGTAGGTATACCCCTACCTCAACAACTGGCTACTCAGGGGGCACACCAGAGAGCAGGTGGAGTTGCAGATCAGTCTGGTCACATCCACGTTTGAGAGACTGTCTCCTCTTCAGTGTGAACAAGTCAACCTTGTTACCGACCCAGAGAATAGAATTTATTGGGGGCAGTGTTGGACTCAGTCCAGGCAAGAGCACGTTTGCCAGAGTCCTGATTCCAAGCCATGTCATACATCATTTGATGTGTGAGAGAGTACCCAACCGCTACAGCAAGGAATTGCCTCAGTCAGAAGGCCACCTGCATGTACATGGTCCGGCATGCCAGGCTGCGGCTCAGGCCTCAACAGACGTGGCTCACCTTGACATACGCCCTGGGGTGCAGCAGCCTGAATTTAGTGGTCATGGTGCCACAGAAGGTATGAGTCACTCCAGTGGTGGCTCAATGCTCAGATAGTCTGCGAGAGAGTCCCCTTCAGCAGCCCTCAACTCTCTTTCTCTAGTTGCGGACACGTCAGCTCTAGGGTGGGGCGCACATCTGGGAGATCTCCAAATGCAGGGCCTCTGGGCACAGGACGAGCTCTCTCTCCATGTCAATATCAAGGAGCTCAGAGCGGTGCGACTCGCATGCCAGGCTTTTCAGTCTCAACTGCAAGGCCAATACGTGGCAGTCATGATGGACACCGCTGCAATGTTTTACATCAAAAAGCAGGGTGGAACCCGGTCCCCACCCCTCTGCCAGGAGGCCCTCGGGCTCTGGGAATTCTGTATAGCCCACTCCACCTGGAAGCATCATATCTGCCAGGAGTCCAGAATATACTGGTGGACTGCCTCAGCAGGTCCTTCCACAACCACGCATGGTCCAGCCAGCCAGACATCGTTCACTCCATTTTCCAGAGGTGGGGTTTCCCCAGGTCGACCTGTTCACCGCTCAGAGCAACAGGAAGTGCCCAGCGTTTTGCTCCTTCCAGAAAAGCAGCCTGGGCTCAATTGCGGCCACATTCCCGCTACCCTGGGGAGGCCGCCTGCTCTGCGCCTTTCCCCTGAGCCCTCTCGTGCACAAGGTCCTGCTCAAGGTCCACAGAGACAGTGTGACGTTCCCTGCTGGTGGTATCTGGACTGGTGATCTGCTAGGCCACTCCAATCCTTGACTCTGGGAGCCAGCCTGACCCTGCTCTGCTGTGAGAACCCCCTGAGCACCTGATGGGTGCTGCTGGAGGAAAAACTTTCCAACGACTGCACACAGCAGACACACACCTAATTGGAATGGATATGAGCAACACATCTCGAAGAACAACAATTACGAGAAGGTAATTAACCGTTTTTAGCCTGCCTGCTGAGAGGGGAAGTCCATCTCCCTCTGGATCCTGGCTGGCTAGGTCCTGGCGATTGGATCTGATTTAATTGGGGATTGGTCCTGCTTTGAGCAGGGGGTTGGACTAGATACCTCCCGAGGTCCCTTCTAACCCTGCTATTCTATGATTCTGTGATCTGCCATTGTGTTCTCAGATGCTCCATTGACATGGAGACTAAGGCCCAGGCAGATATGGACACCCACCTTTCTGTCTCTGAGAACAAACACTCCTTTTCCACCCACGGGGTAACACTGCCGCATATGGGGAAACAAGTCCAAACAGGACTACAAAAATATTACAAAATATTCCCACTTTATCACAGCCGGGCGTTCAGGGAGTGGGGTATATGGGCATGTTACTGCAGGCACTGGGGGTTAGGGGGGCCAGGCATTCAGGGAGTGGGGTGTATATAGCATGTTACTGGGGTTTGGGGGCACCAGGTTCTCAGGGAGTATGGTGTATGTAGTGTGTAACTGGGAGCCGGGGGTGCCAGGCCGTCAGGGAATGGGGCGTGTTACTGGGGGTGTGGGAGCGGGTACCAGGCACTCAGGGATTGGGGTGTATGGGGCATGTTACTGCAGACATTGGGGACACCAGGTGCTCAGGGAGTGGGGCGTGTGACTGGGGGCAGTGGGGGCACCAGGTGCTCAGGGAGTGGGGTGTACATAGTGTGTAACTGGGAGCATGGGGGGCGCCAGGCACTCAGGGACAGTGCTGGGGGTGCTGTAAGACTGGTACCTAGGGGCCTGCCCTGCTGAGATGTCTCGGTCCCCCCTCAGGCCTCATACCTGGACGAAGACGAGGTTTACAGCATGGCTGCCACTCTGAAGCGCATTTCCGTCCTCCACAAGTGAGTGCCAGACTGCGTCTCCCCGTCCCCCCCCCAAGCTCCGTCCGGACAGCAGGGCCCGGTCACACAGCTCTGCCCTTCCCGTCCCATCTCCTGGAGGGTGTCCCTGCCTGCCCAGGGAGCGCAGAGTGGGGAGCAGCCTCCCCTGCTCCCTGTTCACATGGGTCCCTTCGTCCTTGCCCTGCGGTGGGAGGGGGTCGGGGGCCAGGACACTCCTGTGAGCGAGGCGCGCTCTCTCTCTCTCTCTCTCTCTCTGCAGTGCTCACGACCTGACCCCATGGCAGCTCTATGAGCCCTGCAGCCTCCTCCTCCAGCGAGCTGTGGACACAGGCGAGGTCCCCAAGCAGGTACTGGGGGGCCTCTCGGGGAGCCAGGAGCCTGGCCACCTCCTCACAGCCGGGAACCCAGGTGGGGCCTTGCCCTGTCGGGCAGTGTGGGGGACTGTGGGCGGAGGATGCCCTTGTCTGGACCCAGGGGAGGGGAGGCAGAGGAAGCAGCGATGCAGTGGGGCAGCTTGGGACTGAGGGGGACTGCTACCCCACATGCTCACTCTGGGCTTCCATTGCAGGTGGTCATCCCCACCATGACCTGTCTCCACTTCAGCATCCTCTGGGACCTGGCTCATGTCTCCGGCACCGTCCCTGCACAGGTGAGGCCGATGGGGAGGTCCCTGCCAAGAAGGGCAGCGTGGGGGGCAGCCCTGGCCCTGCCTCTGGGGCCTGCGGGTTCCTGCCCCTCACAGCCTCCTCTGCTCTTACCCCAGAAGGAGCTGCTGGCCCTGAAGCGCAAAGTCGCCTCCTTCTGCTCCCTCTGCCAGAGCTGCCTGACCGACATGGACTCCAGTGTCCAAGAGCAGGTGAGAGGTGGACAAGGGCTGGGAGCCGAGGGCTGGACAGGCTGCAGCTCAGGCATGCTGGGGGAGGGGGGCTGGGAGCCCCCGCCAGCAGTGCTGTTTGTGGGTGATCATTCTGCCTCTTGTCTGTCCAGGCCTTTGTGCTGCTGAGTGACCTGCTGCTGGTATTCAGCCCGCAGCTGGCTCGAGGCGAGCGGGAGGCGCTGGAGTTGCTGGTGTACCGGCCCGAGGTGGCCCTGCAGTCCCAGCTGGCCGGATTCCTCATGGATCACGTCTTCAACCACGCCGAGCTCGTGGGCAGTGGTGCGCACTCGCTCCATGGGGCCGGGGGGCAGTGGCGGGAGAGTGGACAGGCAGGCTGGGGGAAGGGGGCTGAGTAGGGAGGGAGGAACAGAGAAATGGGGAGAGGGATCTGTGGGGCAAAAGCCTCACCCCCCACCCCTCCTCTGCAGATGAGGAGGACAGTGAGGGGAGGATCGAGAGGCTACACCAACAGCGCAACCTGCTGGCCGGGTTCTGCAAACTCATCCTCTACAACGTGCTGGAGCTGAGCGCTGCCTCCGACGTCTTCAAGCACTACGCCAAGGTGGGGGAGACACGGGAGGGACCCCACGGCACAGGGCGGGGGTGCTCCTACCATACTAAGGGGTGGGCAGCTAGAGCTTGGGGTACGGATCGGGGGGTGGACTCTCAAATGTCTGGGACTGCGCCCGGCTCCCTGCTGCAGGTGTTGTGACTCACCCGGCACACGGGGCCGCAGCATTGCTGAGGTTTGGCCTGGCCTGCGCCCGACCCCTTGTGCCAGGTTGCAGTGCCCAGAGTGGGAAGCTGAACCCAGCCCTGCAGGCAGGCGCCGCTACTGCAGGCGAGTTTTTCTTAAAATCCTGGCCCCAAAGGAAAGTCACAGCAGCCGTGACAAGCCCGCAGCCACCGGCGGGGCTGGGCAGTCGGGGCCCCCACCACCCTGCTCTCCCTTCCAGTTCTACAAGGATTACGGGGACATCATCAAGGAGACGCTGAGCCGGGCGCGGCAGATTGACCGGGATGAGTGGGCCCGCACCCTTCTCCTCAGCCTGCAGCAGGTACCAGGGAGGGGGTTGTGCCCAGTGCTGCCTGGGGAAGAGGGGAGCCCCTGTCACTGATCCATATCCGTGTGTATGCTGTGGGGAGGCTGGGGAGGCCCTTAGGTTGGCCCATCCCTGTGTGTCTGTGTAGGGAGGTGGCTGGGGGATGGGGTTCGGGCTGCCATGCGGCCCCATGTCTGACTCTCTGTCCCCTGCGCAGCTGCTGACAGAGCTGCTGCTGCAGCAGGGCCCAGACGCAGTTTACAGCAAGGCCTTCCTGGAGATCCGGGACCTGGCACGGCGCTTCTCCCTGTTCTTCAGCCTGCACCAGCTGCACAATCGCCGGGCGCTGGTCGCCCTGCACAAGTGAGACGGGGGCTGGGCGGGGAGCAGAGCAGAGCTGTGGGGCATGCTGGGATCCGGGAGCCTCTAGGAATTGGGGAGGGGCATGCTGGGGTCCGCACTTCACGTGGGGGTGGGATGGCTGGCACTTGGACTTGCAGGGTTTGATGTGTGTCTCCCCACCATCCTGCTCCCCGTCTCTCTTTCTCTCTCTTGCCCAGGGCTGGGATCAAGTTTGCCTTCCAGGAGCCAGCACCCTCAGGCTCAGAGTTGGGGCCCCTCAACTTGCCCTTCCTGGAGGTGTTGAGCGAATTCTCTCCCCGCCTGCTGCGCCCGGACAAGAAACTGCTGTGAGTGCCCAGGGTGGTGGGCCAGTGGGGGTGGGAGTTCCTTGGGGAGGGGGGACAACTGGGCTTTCAGGAGTGCTTGGGGGGGGTGATTGCAGTGGCCCCCATGCTGTAAGGGTTAACCTGCCTTTGAGGGGGTCAACAACCACGTGGACAAGGGGATCCAGTGGATATAGCATACTTAGATTTTCAGAAAGCCTTTGACAAGGTCCCGCACCAAAGGCTCTTACGCAGACTCAGCTGTTATGGGATAAGAGGGAAGGTCCCCTCCTCGATCAGTGACTGGGTAAAAGACAGGAAACAAAGGGGAGGTATAAATGGTCAGTTTTCAGAGTGGAGAGTGGTGAATAGTGGTGTCCCCCAGGGGTCTGTACTGGGCCCAGTCCTATTCAACATATTCATAAATTATCTGGAAAAAGGGGTAAACAGTGAGGTGGCAAAATTTGCAGATGATACAAAACTACTCAGGATAGTTAAGTCCCAGGCAGACTGGGAAGAGTTACAAAGCGATCTCTCAAAACTGGGTGTATGGGCAACAAAATGGCAGATGAAATTCAGTGTTGATAAATGCAAAGTGATGCACATTGGAAAACATAATCCCAACTACATGTATAAAATGAAGGAGTCTAAATTAGCTGTGACCACTAAAGAAAGAGATCCTGGAGTCACTAGGGATAGTTCTCTGCCAACATCCACTCAGCATGCAGTGGCAGTCAAAAAAGCAAACAGAATGTTGGGAATCATGGAGAAAGGGAGAGATAATAAGACAGAAAATATCATATTGCCTCTATATAAATCGGTGGTACCCCCACCTCTTGAATGTGCAGATGTGGTCGCCCCATCTCAAAAAAGACATATTGGAATTGGAAAAGGTTCAGAAAAGGGCAACAAAAATTATTAGGGGTACAGAATGGCTGCCGTATGAGGAGAGGAACTTTTCAGCTTGGAAAAGAGACAACTAAGGGGGGGTATGATTGAGGTCTATAAAATCATGACGGGTGTGGAGAAAGCAAAGAAGGAAGTGTTACTGACTCCTTCTCATAGCACACGAACTAGGGGCCACCCAATGAAACGAACAGGCAGAGGGTTTAAACAAACCAAAGGAAGTATTTCTTCACACAACGCACAGTCAGTCTATGGAACTCCTTGCCAGAGGACGTTGTGAAGGCCAAGACTATAACAGCATTCAAAGAAGAACTAGATACGTTCCTGGAGGATGGTCCAGCAATGGCTATGAGCCAGGATGGGCAGGGATGGTGTCCCTAACCTCTGTTTGCCAGAAGCTGGGAATGAGCGATAGGGGATGGATCACTTGATGATTCCCTGTTCTGTTCATTCCCTGTGGGGCACCTGGCATTGGCCACTGTTGGAAGACAGGATACTGGGCTAGATGGACTTTTGGTCTGACTCAGTATGGCCGCTCTTATGCCTTCCCTCGCACAGCCTGTCCTACCTGGAGCAGACCTGCCAGGCCAGGCTCTCCCCACAGCAGAGAGGGAAGGCCTGGAATCCACTCCTGACATATCGCCGCTCCCTGAGATCCCTGGATGACATGGGCTCTGATGCCAGCCGGATTGCAGCTCCCCGATCCCGGAGGAGACCCAGCACCGCAGCCAAGAGGAGGCATCTGGATGGTGAGGGGCAAATGCCACACGCTGCTGTCCCTGCTAGGAAATGGCAGGTGTAACACTGCTTGCAGTGACTAGTCCGAAGCGTAAGCTCCAGTCTCAGGGCAGCTCCTCAGGCAGGGTAACAGTCACAGAAAGGCCCCTCAGGGACAGGTGGGCTTAGCTATGTCACAGAATCACAGCAATGTTCAGGTTACTGCCACTCCTGAAGGGCCAGTCCCTTACCCCAGGTCAGTTCCACCTGAGGGCTTGCACCAAGGATAAGGCCTGTAGCCATGATAAACTGTGTGTGAAACTGGGAAAGGAAACCAGGGAGTTATTTACAAGGCTAAAGCAAGTCCACAGAGAGCCACACAGATGAGTTACAATCTTAAATTTCAAAAGGTAATGAAAGCTGCTATAGTCTGCAAGCTCTGTAAGCCAGTCATGCCTACAAACACACTCTTCGCCTCCAGCGTAATCAGTTCCTTCTTGTCAGGGGCTTTATTCCCCTCGGGCCATGTTCTGAGCTGCAAGCTCACCTGCTGGGAGTCCGCTTGCATGACTCTCCTTCCTGGGGAAGAGTGCAGAACAGTAGAAGTCTCGTGTCCTCTTGCTGACAGTCCCTAGGGAAGTTCCAGTTGCACCGTCCCAGCCCCTAGCGCTAGTTAATGTGTCTCTCCTGTCTGGTGGTTTACAGTCACAGGCCCAAATGCTACCATGCAACGTGGGACATGGATGGTACATGTGAGATTAATACAGGCAGCCGCTCACAAGCATAGTCTAAACATATTCTTACCATTCTAATACCAGTTTCACCAGTACTAACGCACAGGTGAGCCGGACAGCTTCCAGCTGTGTAGCTGTCAGTGTTTGACTGAGACATGGGCACGTTGGTCTGCTGGCACCACAGTGGGGGGCTGCGGGTCAGGATTGAGGTGCACTGGCAGACCGAGTGGGGGGTGGAGAGCCCAAGGCTGGGATAGCAGGGGATGTGGGTCAGGATTGGGGGGCACCAGCAGAGCGGGGGGGACAGTGGGGTGACTCCGGGGCCAGGACTGGATCACCTGGCATATGTCTCTCTCCTGTTCCAGACTCGTCTCAGCGAGGGCATTCCAGCCTCCAGCTGAGCAGCCGCCTGGAGACCCCGATGCTCACATCAACGGTGCTGAAAAGGGGGCGCCAGCCGGGCAGCCCGGCGCAGCTGCAGGAGGAGGAGGGGTCCGAGTCGGACTTCGTGCAGAGGTGAGACCCATGGGGGGCAGGGCAGAGCCAGCGGGGATGGGGGACGGATTAACCTGCTCTGACCCTGCTGCCCTCCTGTCCCTTGCAGCCAGCCCTGGTTCAGCTCCCAGCGCTCCCGAGAATCGCCCGGCCGGCAGCAGCTCCTGGTCCCCCGGAGTGCCTCGAGACCTGGGCTGGGCAGCAGGATGGACCGGTGAGGAGTAGTCGCTGTCCTGGGGGGCGGCTCTCCCTCTCTGGACCAGAGCCCCCTTGACCCTGCCCTGTGTCCCCTAGGCTCAGCCTGATGGAGGAGGAGGAGGAGATGGTGATCCAGGAGGAGAGCAGTGATGAGGAGGATCCCCAGGGACTGGACATGGTGAGGGGAGCCCTGGCGGGAAGGGCTATTGGTGATGTGTTGAGGGCCTGTGAGCCCCGGCCTGACTGGGGCAGGCCCCTTCCACACAGCCTGGCTGGGGATGACCCTAACATGAGCTGCGTCCAGCGGGGCGTCCGGGGCCTGGCTCCCCACAGCCCCTTCCCCTGGGGCGCTCTCTACCTTGCAGCCAGGACTCTGGCTGGCTTGCTGGTGGCAGGAGGGGCTGGGCTGGGGGGCACAGAGGGCACTAAGGTACTGGCGTTTGCCTCTCCAGCCGCTGATCCGCTCGCACAGCTCCCAGGGCGAGCAGCTCCGGGACCTCTTCGACTCCACCATCCTCGGCATCGAGGTGAGCGCACGGAAGTGTGAGAGCCGGGGGAGTGGGGGCACCTGCCGTGTTGCAGTGGGGGGAGCCAAGTCTTACTGGGAATCTCTTCCCCCGCAGGATCCCTGATGTGGCTGGAGCAGGCGGGAGACCACCCGTCCGGGAACGGGGCCTCTCTCAGGGAATTACACACCAGGTCCTTTCTCTGTGGCCCGGCTCCAGGACCGGCCTCCCAGTGGGGGTGAGCACCCTGGGGAGTCTGGGTCGACGGGTCTAGGCCAGGCTCTGTCGGTGCCCTGACCGGGCTGCTGTTCCAGATGTTAGGGGGTTGGTTCTACTCATAAATAAAGTTGTTTATTGCCAGAGTCCTGCGTGCGGGGAGGTGACTAGCCTGGAAGAGCGCAGCGCCGAGGGGACGCCCTAGGAGTTACTGCACAATGCCGTGGGGCAGGGGATGCAGGCCAGGGAGGTGGATGAGAGAGCCGTTGCTGAGGATGACCTAGCACACTCAGCGGTGGGGCTGCGCTCAGAGGCGGATGACGGAGGAGTCGCTGTGGGTCACGTAGCGCAGCCAGCGGTAGGCTGGGCTCAGAGGCGGATGACGTAGGAGTCGCTGTGGGTCACGTAGCGCACCCAGCGGTGGGGCAGCCCAGCTGGGGGGGCCGTGAAACGCAGGAAGCGGATCTGCAAGCCAGAGCAGGTGTGCATGGGCAGCTCGAAGGACATGTTCGCCGGCCCCACTTCCAGCAGCGAGGAGCTGCTCAGTCCTGGGACCTCCAGCTGCAGAGAGAGTCGGGGCGTTATTGCCCAGGGCAGAGCAGGGCCCGCCCCCCCCCTTCTGAAGGGTGGGGTTGGGACCCCTCAAACCCCATCATCGACGGGGAGCCCCAGCCTGCTCCTTCACCCCCTTGCCCCTGCCCCTCATCCTCTTTGCAGAGGGCAGGGGCTATCCACTCTCTCCCCAGCACCGGGGTGTGCCCCCCTGCCCCACCCCTCCCCATTCTGGCCAGGGGCCGTCCCCCCTCCCCGCCCCAGGCCAGGCTTTACCTTGAAGAGGGCGGAGAGCTGGGAGCCCCCCTGGACGCGCGGGATCACCCAGCGAATGGCCTTGAGGGTGGGCTGCAGCTCCACGGTCTGCTCGGGGCTGCTCAGCTCCTGGGACAGGCTGGGGGAGAGGACAGAGCCAGGGGTGGGGACTGACCCTGCCGGAGCCAGGCCCCAGTGAGGTGTCTCTGGGCCCAGGCCCGCCAGCCGCTGGAGAAGGGCTGCCCACCCACCCCCCGCCCCGCCCCGCCCCGCATGCAGCTCCCCATACTAGAGGGGAGACCCACCGGGAGCCCATGTCACCCACCTGACGACCCCCTTCGGCACCGGCAGCTGGACTCGCACGTTCAGGGCCTGGCTGGAGGGAAGGGAAAGCGGTGAACTGGGGCCAGGAGGGCAGCGGCTCCCCGCAGCCTGGGAGCCAGCTCAGAGGCTGGGGGCATGGATGGCAGGGGCCATCCCCACCCCAGGGAGCCCCCCAGCTCACCGGGCTCTTACCTTCTGGGCGCCAGATCACAGCGGAGCTTGAGGTAAACACGGAGCCTGTGGGGAGATGGGAACGGTGAGTGCCGAGGGGCTAGGCCGAGGGGCATTGTGCTCCCGGCTGCAGCCTCACTCACCTGCCCGTGGGGTCCCGCTCCAGGGTGGGGAAGAGCTGGAAGGGTAGGGCCGAGGGGATGTCGTCTGACAGCTGGTACTGCATCAGTGGGAGCTGGGGAGAGCAGAGCAGGGTCAGGCCGGGCCCCCCAGGGCCACACCGGGGGCCGGGCCCCCAGCTGCAGGCCGTGGGGCTGCAGGGAGGGGTCAGGCCAGGCTCTGGGGCTCACCTCCCCCTGGCTGGGATTGACCTTCAGGATGCGGCTGCTCTCAAACTCGTCCAGCTTCACGGAGCTGTGGAAGGCGCATTGGTCGGCGCGGACGGCGGTGCCGTAGCCTGCGGGGGGAGGGGGGGTCAGAGCCGGCGGGGGGGGTGTCAGAGCCAGGGCCCCCACACCAGGCGGAGCAGAGACCTGCGTCCGGCCACTCACCTCGCAGCTCCGACTTCCCCACACAGAACTCCTCCGTCAGCCCGATGCGCAGCTCTGCGGGGAGAGGGGCGAGCGTCAGGGGAGAGCTGCCCCACGCCCTGCTCCCGCCGCGCAGGGGGTATGTCTACACTGACGTTAAACCCCCACGGCTGGCCCGCGTCCGCCAACGCAGGCTCACGGGGCGGCAGGCGTTACTCACCGGAGCAGCTGGGCAAGTAGCTCTTGAGGCGGATTTCTCCCTGGATGTCAGCCTTCATGGGGGTGCCCTGGGCAGGAAGCAGGGGACGGGGGTGAGTCCCAGACAGTGAACCAGCGTGGTGGGGACAAGGCCCCAGCTGGGGGGTGGGGGGCTGGGGCATTACTAAGACCCTGTGGATCCATGATGTGGGGCTGCGGACTGGGGCCCAGGACTCCGCTGGACACCTCCCCCTCCTGCCCCTGACTCACGTTGGCCGCGATGATGACCGTCAGCCTCTCCACCACGTCCAGAAACACCTCGTTCCTCGCGCCCTGGGGGGAGAGATGGCTGGGCATTGAGCGACCGCTGTGGGTGGGGCCCTGCCCCCCCACCATGGGGAAGGTGGATCCGTGCACCCTTCCCCTGCCCCCCACGGAGGGGCTGGTGTGACGTAGGGGGGATTTTCCCTTATGTTGTATGTGAGCCTATGTGAATCTTACTGTTTCGCATGAATGCTGTGTGCGCCTCGGTTTCCCTGTGTATTGCACCAATGTCTAGAGAGTGGGAATAAGGGGGTGTGACTTCTGTGGGGGCTCCTCCAGCTGCCTGCAGGGAGGGATGCTGTGGCTGCCTCTTCGTCACCTGAGACCCAGGAGGGGGATGCAACCAGGTGACTCTTGGCCCAGGAAAGGGAGACAAAGGCCGGAGGAGGAGCAGCGGGCCGGGCAGGGGCCAGGCAGCTGGAAGGAGTCGGTCTCGGCTGGCTTGGGGCGCGGCGGGAGGGCAGAGGCCTGGCTTTGGGCTCCCTTCACCCCAAGGCGGACTTGGCTGAAAGTCCCCGATTTCTGTGCTAACGAGCTCTGCCCTACGCTGTGTCCCTGTCGTCTAATAAACCTTCTGTGTTACTGGCTGGCTGAGAGTCCCGTCTGACTGCGGAGTTGGGGGGCAGGACCCTCTGGCTTCCCCAGGACCCTGCCTGGGTAGACTCGCTGGGGGAGGCGCACGGAGGGGCAGAGGAGGCTGGAGGCTCCGAGGTCAGACCCAGGAAGGGGGAGGCCGGGGGAGCTGTGTGTCCTGCAGACAGGCTGCTCCCCGAGGGGAGACTCCCCCAGAGTCCTGCCTGGCTTCGTAGGGAGCAGCTCCAGAGCATCGCCCGGGGACCCCACGACAACTGGCCTGTTCCGTGCCGGAGGAAGGGGTAGTGCTCACTGTTGGGGGGTTTGGGGGGTGTCTCACCTGGTCCCCGTGGGGGGGCAGCACAGGGCGGCTGGCGGCCGAGCTCGGAGCCACTTTGCTTTGCTGCGTCTCTGCTCCAAACTGAAACCAAAGGGGCCAGGGTCAGAGCAGGGCCCCAGGATGGAGCCCTGGGGCAGGAGGGGCCCTGGGGAGTGCTCAGGGGCACCAGGTACCCCATGGCCTGACCCCTCTCAGGGTAACATTTTCCCTAGAGGAGCCACTGCCCTGAGCTCAGCCATGCGGGGGAGAGACCCCCAGTCTGGGGAGGGGGGGTGGGATCAGGCAGTCACTGTCTGGGGGGATTTGGGGCCCGGGCTCACAAGGCAACACTGCCCAGGGGGTGCTAAGGGGGGAGAGGGGACAGGGGGGAGGACTCGGGGACTGGGTTCCCCAAGCCCAGGGGGTCTGGGGGGGGGAATTCGGGGGCTGTTCTCACCAAGCCGACGCTGCCCAGGGGGTTCGGAGGCTGTGCTCACCAAGCCAAGAGGGGTGCTGAGGAGGGAGAGGGGACGGGGGGAGGACTCAAGGACTGGGCTCCCCAAGCCCAGGGGGTGCTGGGGGGTCGGAGACACGGGGGGGGAATTTGGGGGGGCTGTTCTCACCAGGCCGACGCTGCCCAGGGCCAGCAGGCTGAAGCCCTTGCTGTGCACAGGCTCTGTCTGGATGAAGTTGCACAGCACATCCGGCGCCGTGGTCTGCACGTAGCCGTAGTCCTGGGGGGGAGGGGGGGCACAGCGTGAAGCGGAGGGGCTGGCTACGCCCCCGCCCCCGGCAAGGGAGGCCAGTGCTGCGTGCTTCCCCGCAGCAGTGCCCCAGCTCGGGGGTCTGACCCAGGGACCTTCCCTGCGGCGGCAGCGCCCCCCCACCCCCCCACACACACCAGCATCTCGTCCAGCAGCTCGTAGATGAGAGCGAAGTTGAGGCTGACGGTTTTCTCGCTGAGGGAGCCACAGTAATCGCGGACCAGCGTCACCAGCCTGCGGGAAGGGAGGGAGACGGGGGTGAGGACGCGGACGGCTGCTGCCCCCAGTCACTGCCCCAGGTCCCCCTGCCGGCACCCACACCTGGGGCTGTGGCTTGTCCCCCCGTCTGCCCCCTCCCCAACCCGGGGTCACTCCCACCCACCCCCCCGACATGCCCGCCTCACCGGTTCAGGAACTCGATGATGGTGAAAGGGGAAACGTCGTGCCCCGTCGTGGCCACGAAGTAGAGGCCGGCGTGACGCACGTGGACGAAGTGCAGCCCCTCGTGCGCCTGCAGGGAGGGGAGCAGGCGGGGGAAACACAAGCAGAGTTAGACAGACCCCCTCCCCCACCAGGGCAATGCCTCGCCCCCCGTTACCCCTCGGACATGTCCCCTGTTCCCATAGCGATACTAGAGATGTTCCCCGCTTCTGTTACCATAGAGACGCTTACTTCATCCCCATAGCGGTACCCCCTCCCCTGTTACCACAGAGACACTTAACCTGCCCCATTGTGGTGCCATTCACTGGCCACCCCCCGCCCCGCCCCGCCCCAGTACCATGAAGACGGGGGCCTGGTCCCTGGGCAGGGCTGTGATCTTCCTATAGAAAGTGTCCACCAGATCCGTGCTGCCCCCGCTGGCCTCGCCGCGGACTCGAGGAGTGGGTTAAGGAGAAATGACCCCATCAGGGTGCAGGTGGCTGTGAGCTTCCCCCCAGCAGTGCCCAGCTGGAGCCCCTGAGTCTGGGCGGCCCCCCAGCAGTGGCCTTCCCAGGGCAGGGTGATCTGCGGGACGTCTCTGGGGGAGGAGGTTCCCGGGGGGTGGGGGGGACAGTATCCGGAAGAAGGGGACCCGTGGTGAGGAGAGGGGGGATATGACCCCTGGCATGGGGCCTGTGGGGGTGGTTTAGGTGGAACTTGGAGGGGGGCACGATACAGCCCTTGGGGAGGAGCTGATCTTGGGGGCGCTGAGGGGGGTTATTTCAGGAGCCATGTGGGGGGCAGTCGGGGGCTCCAGGGGGGACACGTGGGGCGGCCTAGGGGGCAGGATACAGTCCTTGTGGACGAGTCTGTCTCCCTTGGAGGAGAGAATGAAAATCTGAGACAACATCACAGAGCCTGCCGGGATGGGGGGAAGGAGAGAGTGTGAGCGGGACCCGCCTCCAACCCCGGAGCCCTGCCCCTGCCCCAACCTCTGGGCCCCCCTTTCCCTGATACCCAGCCCCCAACCTGTAGCCCCGCCCCTGCAGCCCTGCCCCCCACCGCTGGGGCCCCGCCCCTGCCCCAAGACCCCGCCCCCAACCTGTAGCCCCGCCCCTGCAACCCTGCCCCCACCTCTGGGGCCCCGCCCCTGCCCCAAGACCCCGCCCCCAACCTGTAGCCCCGCCCCTGCAGCCCTGCCCCCCACCGCTGGGGCCCCGCCCCTGCCCCAAGACCCCGCCCCCAACCTGTAGCCCCGCCCCTGCAACCCTGCCCCCACCTCTGGGGCCCCGCCCCTGCCCCAAGACCCCGCCCCCAACCTGTAGCCCCGCCCCTGCAACCCTGCCCCCCACCCCTGGGGCCCCGCCCCTGCCCCAAGACCCCGCCCACAACCTGTAGCCCCGCCCCCAACGTCTGGGACCCCGCCCCTTTCCCCCAACCCCGGAACCGCACCCCTTGACCCCGCCCCTTCCCCGGGCGACCCGCCCCCACCCCTAGACCCCGCCCCCTGCCCCGGGGCCCCGCCCCCTGCTCCAACCTGCCCCGGCTCCGCCCCTGCCCCCCGAGCTCCCGCCCGCAGGAACCCTCCCTGGGCCCCGCCCCCTGCTGCAGGGGCCCCCCAGGCCCGCCCCGGGGTCGCGGCCCCTTTAAGTGGGGGCGGGGCTTGCGGGGGGGTCCCGCTGGGTCCGCTCGAACCTGGGTCCGGCGCGGGCCGCTGCGCAGTCACGTGACGGCGACGCGTGGGCGGGGCCTCCGCACGACGCTCTGCCCGAGCTGCGATTGGCGGGCTGGGCGGGTCACGTGCCGGGCACTGGTTGGCCCGGGGCGGGCACGTGGCAGGAGGCGGGTCTCTAGTTTCGCGCCACTTTTGGTTGCGGCGGCGGCAGCGGCGAAAGTCCGGAGCGGTGCTGGGCGGCAGCGGCCGGGACGGACCCCGACGGGGACCCGTAGCCGACGGGCCGCGAACGGCCGGGACGGACCCCGACGGGGACCCGTAGCTAGCGCGCCGCGAACGGCCGGGACGGACCCCGACGGGGACCCGTAGCTAGCGCGCCGCGAACGGCCAGGACGGACCCTAGCGGGGACCCGTAGCCGACGGGCCGACAGTGCCTAGGCCTGAGGGACCCTCCCCCCGCGCTATGGCGCCCAGAGACTACGCCGCGGAGAAAGGTGGGTGGTGCCCACGCGGCCGGCCCGGGGCCCCGGCAAGATCCCATTGGCCGCGAGCCGGAGGAGGGGGCGGGCCTCGGGCTGCCATTGGCGGCCGGGGGATCCGGTTCCCGCGCGGCGGGACGCGGCATCGCCCCGGAAGTGACGTCACGGCGGAGCCTCCGCGGCCGGCTTAACTGTGTCCGTCCGCGGAGGGATCCGGGAGCGCGCCGGCTCCGCCGTGACGCTGTGTTTACACGGGGGGGCGGGGGTACCCATGGGAGAGGCTGGGCCAGGGAGGTTACGGGGGAGGGGGCTGGAGGGGGGATGGGTGGCACATTGGGGTCGGTACGGGGAGGGTGGGGGGTGCCGTGGGGGGAGGCTGGTGTAGGGAGGGATGTTGGGGGGCGGGGGCTGCAGCAGGAGGCGGGGTTGGGGGGCTGGAGGGGGGATGGGTGGCACATTGGGGTCGGTACGGGGAGGGTGGGGGGTGCCGTGGGGGGAGGCTGGTGTAGGGAGGGGTGTTGGGGGGCTGGGGGCTGCAGCAGGAGGCGGGGTTGGGGGGCTGGAGGGGGGATGGGTGGCACATTGGGGTCGGTACGGGGAGGGTGGGGGGTGCCGTGGGGGGAGGCTGGTGTAGGGAGGGATGTTGGGGGGCGGGGGCTGCAGCAGGAGGCGGGGTTGGGGGGCTGGAGGGGGGATGGGTGGCACATTGGGGTCGGTACGGGGAGGGTGGGGGGTGCCGTGGGGGGAGGCTGGTGTAGGGAGGGGTGTTGGGGGGCGGGGGCTGCAGCAGGAGGGGGTTTGGGGGGCTGGAGGGGGGATGGGTGGCACATTGGGGTCGGTACGGGGAGGGTGGGGGGTGCCGTGGGGGGAGGCTGGTGTAGGGAGGGGTGTTGGGGGGCTGGGGGCTGCAGCAGGAGGCGGGGTTGGGGGGCTGGAGGGGGGATGGGTGGCACATTGGGGTCGGTACGGGGAGGGTGGGGGGTGCCGTGGGGGGAGGCTGGTGTAGGGAGGGATGTTGGGGGGCGGGGGCTGCAGCAGGAGGCGGGGTTGGGGGGCTGGAGGGGGGATGGGTGGCACATTGGGGTCGGTACGGGGAGGGTGGGGGGTGCCGTGGGGGGAGGCTGGTGTAGGGAGGGATGTTGGGGGGCGGGGGCTGCAGCAGGAGGCGGGGTTGGGGGGCTGGAGGGGGGATGGGTGGCACATTGGGGTCGGTACGGGGAGGGTGGGGGGTGCCGTGGGGGGAGGCTGGTGTAGGGAGGGGTGTTGGGGGGCGGGGGCTGCAGCAGGAGGGGGGGTTGGGGGGCTGGAGGGGGGATGGGTGGCACATTGGGGTCGGTACGGGGAGGGTGGGGGGTGCCGTGGGGGGAGGCTGGTGTAGGGAGGGGTGTTGGGGGGGTGGGGGCTGCAGCAGGAGGGGGGGTTGGGGGGCTGGAGGGGGGATGGGTGGCACATTGGGGTCGGTACGGGGAGGGTGGGGGGTGCCGTGGGGGGAGGCTGGTGTAGGGAGGGGTGTTGGGGGGCGGGGGCTGCAGCAGGAGGCGGGGTTGGGGGGCTGGAGGGGGGATGGGTGGCACATTGGGTCGGTACGGGGAGGGTGGGGGGTGCCGTGGGGGGAGGCTGGTGTAGGGAGGGGTGTTGGGGGGCTGGGGGCTGCAGCAGGAGGCGGGGTTGGGGGGCTGGAGGGGGGATGGGTGGCACATTGGGGTTGGTACGGGGAGGGTGGGGGGTGCCGTGGGGGGAGGCTGGTGTAGGGAGGGGTGTTGGGGGGTGGGGGCTGCAGCAGGAGGGGGGATGGGTGGCACATTGGGTTGGTACGGGGAGGGTGGGCGGGTGCCGTGGGGGGAGGCTGGTGTAGGGAGGGGCGTTGGGGGGCTGGGTGTGGAGTAGGTTGTTGCTGGGAGGTTTGGGGGGGTTGGTGCCATCGTGGGGGTTGGTGGGAGGAAGTGGGGGGGCAAATCGGTGCATGGGGGGGGTTTCCCGGCTTGACTTTCTCTCTCTCTCTCCCCCCTCAGAGAAGGTGAAGCGCTTTTTGCAGGAATTCTTCCGGGATGGCGAGCTCGCCAAGAAAGTGTTCCCGTATCGGGACCAGCTGGTGAGGAAACCCCCCTTCCTCCCTCCACCCCACAACACCCCCCACCTGCCCCAAAGCTCCCGGCTTCCCCATCGTCCCTCCCAGCAGGGGGTGCTGCAGGCAGCTGTGGGTCTCCCGCAGCTCAGCCCAGCACCCCTCCTGCCCCCCACCCCCAGGTGTCTCTGGCTCACCGGGAGCAGGTGGCCCTGTACGTTGACCTGGACGAGGTGGCCGAGGAGGACCCCGAGCTGGTGGACGCCGTGTGTGAGAACGCCAAGCGCTATGGCCGCCTCTTCGCCGACGCTGTGCACGAGCTGCTGCCCCAGCACAAGGAGCGGGAGGTGAGGGGCACTAGGGAGAGAGGCCGGGGCGGGAGTGGGAGGCCGGGGCCATGCCCCCGCTTCACAGAGCCCTTGTCCGCCCCCCAGGTGGTAAACAAGGACGTCCTAGATGTGTACATCGAGCACCGGCTGATGCTGGAGCAGCGTGGCCGGGACACAGGGGAGACGCACAGGCCCCAGAACCAGTACCCCCAGGAGCTGCTGCGCCGCTTGTGAGTGCCTGGAGCCAGGGGGGCTCTGACATCTCTGGCTCCCTCCCCCCACCTCTAGGCCCCTGGATCTCCCAGCCCTCCCCACGCAGGGAGCTGGGCTCTGGGTCCCTTAAATACCCTGTCCCTAACTCCCTGCCTCTCCCTCCTGCCCCAGCGAGCTGTACTTCAAGGCCCCGTCGGGCTCCAAGGCCCGCGTGATCCGGGACGTGAAGGCCGACTGCATCGGGAAGCTGGTCACCGTCCGTGGCATCGTCACCCGGGTCACCGAGGTCAAGCCCATGATGGTGGTGGCCACTTACAGCTGTGACCAGTGCGGAGCAGAGACCTACCAGCCGGTGAGCGGGCGGGGAGTGGAGCTGCCGCCTGTCTGTCAGCTTGGGGGAAGCTGATGGGGCCGAGCGTCCTGTCACGGAGCTACGGGACCAGTGCGGTCTCTTGGGGGAACCTCTTTGATGTGCCAGACCCCTCAGGGGCCTCCAGGGAAAGCCACCCGGCCTCACCGCCTCCATGAGCTCTGGTCAGTGAGTCAGACGGAGACTGAGCCTTGGGAGAGATGCCTGTTCCGCAGGGACCAGCGCACCCCAGCCAGTGCTGACAGCGACGCTTAAGGCAACGGACCCAGCACGGGAGGTCCAGGGTTTAGCACAGAGAATGGAAGGGTGAAGCGTCGTGCGATCTGCTCAGCCCAGGACAATTCCCCAAGCCAGGCTTTAGGAGATCCCCGTTTTCAGAGTCTCTCTGACTTCCTTCCTGGCCAGACGCCAGCACTTCTCCCTCACCTCCCACCTTCCCGGCCTTTGTTCTTCAGCTGGGGTCTCTGCTCAGTCACTGTGTCTCTGGCCCTCTTGTGGGTTTGGGTCTGTTTCATCCGGTTCCTTAACAAGGCTGTTTCCTCTCCCAAGACCAGGAGGTGACACGCACACCTGTGTCTTTCAGTCTGCCCTCAGAGTAAACTTAACCCCCTTTCCCTCAGTGGGTAGCCAGGTAACCCCCAGGGGAAACTGAGGCACGTATAGGCCTCATTAAATAACTACAAACATTCCCAGTTTGTCGTGTCCCCCCACCTGGGCGTGGGGGAGCATCCGAGTCCCCTGTTCAGACACCGGGTGGGGGTGTGTGTGGCTGACCCTCTTCCTCTTCCCCCCTCCCACCCCCAGATCCAGTCCCCGACTTTCATGCCGCTGATCATGTGCCCAAGCCAGGAGTGCCAGACCAACCGCTCTGGGGGGCGTCTCTACTTGCAGAGCCGCGGCTCCAAGTTCATCAAGTTTCAGGAGCTGAAGATGCAGGAGCATGTGAGTCGGGGGTGAGGGGGGTTTCCAGGCTGGGGAGGGGAGTTGGGGCATGTGACTGGGGGCCCCAAAGATTGATATGGGCTCCCCGATGTGCCCCCCCATTTGGTTATGGGGTTTTTGCCAGAGTTGGGGGGCTGGTCCCCTGATGGGGGGTGCAGCTGGATCGGGGCTTTTTTCTACTCTTTCCCCCATGCAGAGCGACCAGGTGCCGGTGGGGCACCTCCCGCGCTCCATCAGCGTGGCTGTGCACGGCGAGAACACGAGGCTGGCCCAGCCTGGGGACCACGTCAGCATCACCGGCGTCTTCCTGCCCCTGCTGAGAGCTGGCTTCCGGCAGATGGCCCAGGTGAGAGCGGGAGAGGAGGGTGGGGGGCAGGGCCAGATCAGAGGGGCTGGAGCAGGGGGCTGGGCTTGAGTGGAAGGGAGGTGGTTGGGCCAGGTGTCCCTGCCAGTTGCTGAGGGTAGTTCTGGGGGGATGGAGGGGAGGGGAACCTTTCACCCCATGGGTGGGTGCTGGGCGGGTCGCCTGGGTTGGGCCTGGCTGGGCGAGTCGCCTGGAGTGACGCACCCCCTGCTCCCCCCAGGGGCTGATCTCCGAGACCTACCTAGAGGCGCATCGCATTGTGAAGATGAACAAGAGCGAGGAGGACGAGCTGGGGTCAGGGGAGCTAACGGAGGACGAGCTGCGCCAGATCACAGGTGACCCCTCTCCCCGCCCATAGCCCTGTTCATCCCCTGCCCTCTCCCTCCGCCTGCCCCCGGGGAGCCACGCCAACTCCACAGCCCTGCGGCACCTCCTGCCAGCCACTGGGCGTACTGAGTGCGGGGCAGCTTATGGAGGAGGAGCAGGGCCTGCTCGTGGGTGAGATCTCCCCTGTATAGCGCTGTTTGCCCCTCCTGCTAGCAGCCCCCACACCCTGGCCTGGTTGGGGGGCAGGGGGGAATCATGGATCAAGGACCCCAGCCCTGATGACTCCCCCACCCCCGCTGTGTGCAGAGGAGGATTTCTACGACAAGCTGGCAGCCTCCATCGCCCCTGAGATCTATGGGCACGAGGACGTGAAGAAGGCCCTGCTCCTGCTGCTGGTTGGGGGTGTGGACCGCAATCCCCGGGGCATGAAGATTCGGGGTGAGTCTGAGGTGGCGGGGATGGATCCCTGGGGTGAGGAAATTCAGGGAGGCTGCAGGGGAGGAGCGCTGCAGGGAGGGGGGGGTGTCTGGGGTGGGTGTGGGGGGGCCTGCTCTGATGCTAACCCAGCTCCTCGCGGTCTTCCTCCAGGGAACATCAACATCTGCTTGATGGGTGACCCGGGCGTGGCCAAGTCCCAGCTGCTTTCGTACATCGACCGCCTGGCCCCTCGCAGTGAGTAACACCCCACCCCAGGGGTTAGGGGGCACTGGGGCCCAGCTGGGTGGGGCATTCAGGACCCCACAGGTGCATCCTCCAGGCGCTTCCCAGCAGTGGTGGGGATGGGGACCCTAAGGCTGTGTCCCTCCGACTCCCATCTCTCCCCCCTTCCCCAGGTCAGTACACGACGGGGCGCGGCTCGTCGGGCGTGGGGCTGACAGCCGCTGTGCTGCGGGACCCGGTGACGGGGGAACTGGCCCTGGAGGGTGGGGCGCTGGTCCTGGCCGACCAGGGTATCTGCTGCATCGACGAGTTCGACAAGATGCTGGAGAGCGACCGCACGGCCATCCATGAGGTGATGGAGCAGCAGACCATCTCCATCGCCAAGGCGGGCGTGCTGGCCACCCTCAACGCCCGCTGCGCCATCCTGGCGGCCGCCAACCCCGCCTTCGGGCGTTACAACCCCACGCGCAGCCTGGAGCAGAACGTGCAGCTGCCGGCGGCCCTGCTCTCCCGCTTCGACCTGCTCTGGCTGATCCAGGACCGGCCTGACCGGGACAACGACCTGCGGTGAGAGCCCGGGGGGCCCCCTCTCCACTCAGGGCCGGGGTGGGGCGTCCGGGCAGCAGTGCTAACGTGTGTCGCCCCCGCAGGTTGGCCCAGCACATCACCTACGTCCATCAGCACAGCCGGCAGCCACCCTGCACCTTCCAGCAGCTTGACATGAAGCTCATGAGGTGAGAGCTTGGCCTGGCCTGGGAGGGGAGTGGGGGCTGGGAGCCAGGACTCCTGGGTTCTCTCCTCCGCTCTGGGAGAGGAGCGGGGGGGGGGGGGGGCTGGGAGCCAGGACACCTGAGATATTCCCCCGCTCTGGGAGGGGATGTTGATGAATTGAAAGTAGTGCACACTGTAAAATATAATCCTAGCTATATCTATAAAAGGATGGGGTCTAAATTGCCTGTTAACACTCAAGGAAGAGATCTTGGAGTCACTGTGGATAGTTCTCTGCAAACATCCACTCAGTGTGCAGCAGCCGTCAAAAAAGCGAACAGAATGTGGGGAATCATTAAGAAGGGGAGAGATAATCAGACAGAAAATATCATGTTGCCTCTCTATAAATCTATGGTACGCCCAGGGCTTGAATACTGTGCTGATGTGGTCGCCCCATCGCAAAAATCATCTAGTGGGACTGGAAAAGGTTCAGAAAAGGGCAACCGAAATGATTAGGGGTGTAGAACGGCTGCCGTATGAGGAGAGGTTAATAAGACTGGGACTTTTCAGCTTGGAAGAGACGATTAAGGGGGGTATGATCATGATGGGTGTGAAGAAAGTAAATAAGGAAGTGTTGTTTACTCATAACAAAAGAACTAGGGACACTCAATGAAATTAATAGGAAGCAAGTTTAAAACTAACAAAAGGAAGTATTTTTTCACCTGTGGAACTCCTTGCCAGAGGATATTGTGAAGGCCAAGACTATAACAGGGTTCAAAGAAGAACTAGATACGTTCCTGGAGGACAGTCCAGCAATTGGCTATTAGCCAGGATGGGCAGGGATGGTGTCCCTAGCCCCTGTTTGCCAGGAGTTGGGAATGGGCGACAGGGGATGGGTCACTTGATTCCCTGTTCTGTTCTTACCTTTGGGGCCTCTGCCACGGGGCACTAGGCTGGATGGACCTTTGCTCTGACCCAGTCGGGCCGTTCTTAAGTTCGCCAGCTCTGGGAGGGGAGTGGGTTATATCAGGGAAAGGGGGGGCTGGGAGCCAGGGTTCTATGCCCAGGTCTGCCCCGTGCATCCTGCTGGGGAGGGCAGATTCTCCCCCCGCATATAACCCGTCTTCCCCCTCCCCCAGGCGCTACATCAACCTGTGTAAGCGGAAGCAGCCGGCCGTGCCGGAGGCGCTGGCCGATTACATCACAGCCGCCTATGTGGAGATGCGCAAGGAGGCCTGGGCCAGCAAGGACACGACTTTCACCTCGGCCCGCACCCTGCTGGGCATCCTGCGCCTGGCCAGCGCCCTGGTGAGCCCCAGCTCGGGGCAGGGAGTGGGGCGGGGAGGGGGGCAGTGTCGTTCCCGGCTTCACAGGGCTAAAGTGCTGACATGCAGGTGGCTGGCGTCTGTGTGCTACTGCAGTGTGGGGGCTTGCAGCTCTGGGGGCCACTGGCGTCAGCAGGCTCCCCCCCCGGCCGGCCTGCAGCCAGGGGCAGGGCAGAGGGGGAGGTGCCCGGCGCTGGGGCTTGGCCACCTGGAGCAGGAACCGCTCGTCCCGCCCCCCAGACAGTCCCAGAGGCTCCAAAGTGCTGTTCGTGCAGGTACCGTGGGCAGCCGTCTACTGCCGAGTCAGCGCTTCGTGAGCCCCCCCCGGATGCCCCATCGGGGGGACCCCTCTCGGCTGCAGGGAGGGACCCAGAGGCCCTGGGGCTGCGCTTCGGGTCCTGCAGCGGCCAGGCCCCCCTCCCCCGGGGGGGTGGAGCCCCCGCCAGGCTGAGCGGCTCGGGATTGGCAGGGGTTTGGTCAGTAGCTGGAAACAGCCCGGGGCATTGCCCCTCATCTCAGTCTGCCGGGGCGGGCGCAGTGCGCTGGGGATGGACGGGCGCTGGCAGTCAAGCATTTCCTGGGTGCTGGGGCAGAGCCGGCGCCCCACGCTGACGCCCTCCCCGTGCCGCCTCCCCTCCAGGCCCGGCTGCGGCTGGTGGATGTGGTGGAGAAGGAGGATGTGAATGAGGCCATGCGGCTCATGGAGATGTCCAAGGACTCGCTACTGGGGGACAAGGGTCAGCAAACCAGGTGAGACACGGGGTTCATGCCCCCTAATGCTGACCCGCTGAGGCAGGGCTCCCGTCCCCGAAGACTCCTCCCCACACACACACATCCAGGGGTCCTGCTAGGGGCAGGGTGCTCTGGAATAGGGGTGCGTTCCTGCTCAGGGAGTGGGGTGTTCCCATGGCTCCATTTTTCTCTCCCTTCCCCCCACCCCCCTAGTCCGAAGGAAGCAGCAGATGGGATCTTTTGGGGGGCGTTCCCCGAGGCTGGGACTGGGGGCAGTGCAGGAAGGGGTTCATGGAGGCTGGCAGTGGAGGGGGGGTGCGCCCGGAGGCTGGCGCCGGGACTGGGGCAGCGCTGACAATTTCCCCCTTTCCCCAGGACGCAGCGGGCGGCTGATGTGATCTTTGCAGCTGTGCGGGAGCTGGCGGGCGGGGCGGGCGGGCGCTCAGTGCGCTATGCCGAGGCCGAGCAGCGCTGCATCTCCAAGGGCTTCACCCCCGCCCAGTTCCAGGCTGCGCTGGACGAGTACGAGGAGCTGAATGTGTGGCAGGTGAACCAGGCCCGGACCCGCATCACCTTCATCTGAGCCTGTGGGGCACAGGAGGGGAGATCCCTGTCCCCGGCTGAGCCCAGCTCGCTCTGCATCCCCGGGGGCTGGGCTGTACCCGAGCGGGGAGGCCCCCTTCATGTGGTAGCTGGCTTCAGCCCCCTGCAGTGGGGGGGAGATGCATAGCCTCCGTGGGGTGCACATCCCATGCCAGGTCCTGGGGTACAGTTGGTCCCAGAGCCCCCCACGGAGCTGGGCAGTGCCCCATGGACCCCTGTTCTGTGCCGAAGGGGTGGGGGAGGCCAGGCCTGTGTCGTGGGGACTCCTGCCCGGGGCTCCCTGTCATTGCAAAGGCGATTTGTTCAGCTTTTTCTCTTACCAATAAACTAGTGTTTGTATGTTACAGCGCTGCAGCTGGACGGCGGGTGAGGAGCTGCTAGCAGGGTTGGGGGGCAGCAGGGGGTGGTGTGAGCATGGCCTCCCAGCAGGGGCTGTGAAACTGGGGGCAGAGATGGGGGCCCATCTCACCAGGCAGCTCCTGTCCAGGCTGGCGGGCGAGCACCTCCCCCCATCTCCCTGAAGGGCAGGGCTGAGCCCAGCCTCTCTGCTCTGTGGGGCAAAGGAGCTCTGCCCCGCCTGCAGGCCTGAACCCCTGGGCCAGACCCAATACTGCTGGGTTCTGGTCTGAAGGGGCCCGGTGGCGGCTCTGTTTACACTGAGGGAATTGGCTGTAGCTCCCTGCATCCCCCCTCAGGTCCTAGACCCCAGGCACCCTGGCTCCCAGCCCCACTGGGTGAAAGCCCTAGACTGGGGGCTAGAACCAAGGAGCGGAAGGATGGGCCTGGGTGTAGGATGTTCGCCTGGGACTGAGAGCTGGGGGTGAGCGTAGGCACCTCACTTCTCCATGCTCTGCTCTACCGTGGGGGGAATGGCATGGGCCGGTGGGGTGAGGATAAGTACACAAGGGGGTACAAATAGGGTGGAGACACACACGCGCACTGTGTTGGCAGCCACTCTCCATCTCTAAGGGGAGTTCAGCTGCAGAACAGGCTTCCAAGGGAGGTTGGTAGGGGCAGGTTGGCCAAACACCACCTGTCAGGGCTGGTCCAGGTTTGCTTGGTCCTACCTCCCCCTGGATGACTTCTACAGCCGAACAGGGTCAGGTCCACTGAGCGTGGTCAATGCCAGAGCCTTGGGGCATGAACAGAGCAGGCAGGTACCAAGTGATCCCTGTTGTCCACTCCCAGCTTCCTGCAGTCAGAGGCTGGGGACATGCAAAACAGGAGGTTGCAGCCATGGCCATCCTGGCTAATAGCTGTTCGTGGACCTGTCCTCCAGGAACTTACCTAGTTCTTCTTTGAACCCTGTTATAGTCTTGGCCTTTGCAACATCCTGGGGCAAGGAGTTCCACAGGTTGACACTGCATTGGGTGAAGAAATACTTCCTTTTGTGTGTTTTAAACCCGCTGCCTATTAATTTCACTGGGTGACCCTTAGTTCCTGTTATGAGAGGGAGTAAATAACACTTATTTACTGTCTCCAAACCCACTGTGATTTTATAGACTTCTATAATATCTGCCTTTTTAATCTCTTGTCATATGGAAGCTGTTTCATACTTCTAATAACCTTTGTTGCCCTACTCTCTACCTTTTTTCATTTCTAATATAACCTTTCAGAGATGGGGTGACCAGAACTGCACCGAATATTCCAGGCAGGGGCCTACCATGGATTTCTATAGTGACATGATATTTACTGTCTTGCTATTCCTTTCTTAAGGGTTCCTAACATTGGGGTAGCTTGTTTGCCACTGCATGTTGAGTGGATCGTTTCAGAGAACTATCCCCAATGACTCCAAGATCTCTTTCTTGAGGGGTCACAGCTCGACCCCTGGGGGACACCACTATTCACCTCTCTCCCCTCTGAAAACTGACCATTTATACCTCCCCTTTGTTTCCTTTTACCCAGTTACTGATTGAGGAGGGGACCTTCCCTCTTATCCCATAACAGCTGACTTTGCATAAGAGCCTTTGGTGCGGGACCTTGTCAAAGGGTTTCTGAAAATCTAAGTACACTATATCCACTGGATCCCCTTGTCCACGTGCCTATTGACCCCCTCAAACAGCTTGTCCCCAACAAGTTATGCTCATCTCTGTCTGATAATACTGGCCTTTGGTCTAGTAATAACCACTGGGCCTGGGACTGAAGTTAGACTGAAAGCAGGTGTCCTGTGAGCTCTCGGCCACTCAGCTAGTCCGGAAGTGGCTTTAAATGTGTGATTACACCTCACAGGTAGCGTTCTGCATTTGTTATTTGAGTTCCTTCAGAAGGCTTAGGGGCTGCCATCCAGTCCGGGTGACTCATTTGTGTTGGATTTATCAATTCTAACACCTCCTCCCGTGACGCCTCAGTGTGGGGCAGTTCCTCGCAGGGGCCCAGCTCTACCCAAGGTGGCCTGGGGAAGAGCTGCATGAGCTCAAAGCTGGCCTCTCTTCAACAGAGGTTAGTTGGATATGATCTCCTGCGCCTTGTATCCCTCATTGCTTGTGACCAACGCAGCTACAGCACACATCAAGGCGAATGCGAGGACCCCACTCCCCTCCCAGAGCTGGGGAGAGAACCCAGGAGTCTGGGCTCCCTGCCCCCACTCCCCTCCCAGAGCAGGGAATAGAGCCTGAGAGTCCTGACTCCTGCCCTTTCTCTGGGGAGCCCAACACTGGAGCTAACCCAGCCCAGCATCCCCTCGCTGCACCCTTGTGCCATATGAAAGGGGAGGGTGTCGCAGGCAAGCTTGGGGTGTCGACTTGTAACTTGCTTTCACAGGGGCGGGGTGAGGCCAGGGGGAGCAGCGGCTGCTGTCCGGGGGGGGGCAGGGCTGTGGGGAGCCTGCCCCCGCACAGCCCGTGGCCAGAGCAGCAGTGAGCAGGCACCAGCGTCTCTCCAGCAGGAGTTTATTGGCGGGGAGGGGAGAGGGCCGGGAAGGGGGCCGCGCCCCCCAGGCCGAGGGATCAGAAGAAGAGCCCGCGCATGCGACGCCCGATGCCCTGCCGGTCGTACAGGATGTTGAACTTGTTGACAAACTGGTTCATGGTGTTGCAGGTTTTGGTGATGGTGCCCAGGTAGGCCATGAGCCCCACGTCGTTGCATTGCTGTGGGGGGAAGGGAGGGCAAGGGGGTTAGTGAGATGCTCTCGGCCCCCCACAGCCCTGGGGAGACTGCTTCCTGCCCCCCCAACCTCCCCACCCCAGCACTAGGGAGACGGCTTCCCACCTGCCAGCAACCCCAGCAGAGATGCTCCCACCCCGGTCCCTGCCTGCCCTGGCCCAGACACCCTCCAACCCCTGCTCGCCCCCCTGCCCGCCCCGCCACAAACATCCCCCCAGCCCAGATGCCCCAGCCTGCCCTCACATCATAGAAGTCGGTCTTGAACTTGTCGGTGCTGAGGACAGGAAGGCAGTGGCAGAGGGCATAGGCCTCACGCAGGATCTCGTGGTTGAAGGGCACCTCGCCTGGGGGGGCAGGGGAGAGACAGTTAAAAGGGGCAGCACCATGGACCCTGCCCCACCTGGCGGGGGGTGGGGGGCAGCCCAGGCCTGACACACCAGGGCCATGGGATCAGTGTCAGAGCTAAGGGGGCAGCGCAGCCCAGGGCCCCGACGCACCAGGCGGGTGCCGGAGCTAATGGGGGGCCCTGATGAACGGAATGGGAGGGAGCGGGGGTCGAGACGCGCAGCCCGGGCCCTCACCTGCCTCTGAGGCCTTGACATACTCTAGGATGAGCTTGACCCGACTGTGGAGCATCTTGATGGCGCTGTGCTGGGCGATCAGGTGCTCAGCCACTGGGGGAGAGAGGGCAGGGTCAGGAGGCTCCGCCCCCCGGAGACTCACCCCTGAAGTCCCCCATCTCCAATGTCCCCTGCACGCGCACCCCTGGGGAGTCCTCCCCTACCCCCCCACCCCCACACTCACCTGTGGAGTTCTCCCCGCTGCCGGTCGCCGTCATTCGGGCCACGTGGTCGACCCCGATGCGCTCTGCCTCCTCTGTGGCCAGTGTGTAGGTCAGCTCCGCAAACAGCATGGTGGCCTGGGGGCAAGGGGGGGTCAGGGGGCTTTGGGCCGGCACCAGCCCCTCCCCCTAGGGAACACACACAGCGGGGGGGGCTGGGGGGAGGTACTTACCTCTCCATTGATGATATCGATCACTGACTCAAAGACACTGACTGGCAGCTGGGGACACAGAGCAAGAAATACCCTGATACGCTGCACCCAGACGCCCTCGCCCCACAGCGAGAGGGGTAGGACAGGCTGAGACACGGCCTCTCTGGGGTGAGGTACAAGGCTGATTATACAGGGCCCCCTCACCCGGCTCTGAGATGCAACTTATTCTGGGGTGGGGCGCAGGGGCTGTTCATACAGGGACCCCTCGCTTGGCACTGAGACGTGGCCCCTCTGGGGTGAGGCGTGGGGGCTGGTTCTACAGGGACCTCTCACCTGACACTGAGACGTGGCCCCTCTGGGGTGGGGCACGAGGGCTACTGAGTGGTGGTTTGAGACAGGAAGTGAAGGGAAATTCCATACACAGCCAAAGCTGCAGGGGGCAGGGAGGACAGATGCCCTCAAGCCAGACTTCGCTCCTTGGGGCAGGTGGGAGGCTGGTTTCCGATCCCCTACTGACCGGGCCCCAGGCAGCCACCTCTGGATCAGGCTGTTAGTGGGGGGGAGGGGGATACTCACATCCGTGTGCTTGGTCATGGGGTTCAGCTTCAGGAAGAGGGGGCTCTCGATGATCTCACACACCTGGGCTCGGGGAAAGGCGACCATGAGCATGGTGCGTGTCAATGTCAGGCCCCGTCCCCCCCACTGCACACTGGCTGCCAGCACCCAGGGGCTCCACCAAAGACCCCCAATGTAGGGGGGGGTCCCTCCCCTGTCACATGGGGTCAGAGGGACTCTGGGACTTTGAAATGGCAGCTCCCACTATTGCTTAGTGGTGGGCGGGCAGGGGCAGCTGGGAGCCAGGACTCCTGGGTTCTCTCCCCGGCTCTGGGAGGGGAGCTGATGGGTTAGAGCAGGGTGGGCTGAGAGCCAGGACTCCTGGGTTCTCTCCCCGGCTCTGGGAGAGGAGTGAGGGCTGACCTGTTTATGGACGTGGATGTCAGACTGGTCCGGGGGGCCACCCGTCGTGTACCAGCCCAGGAACTCCATATCCTTGAAGACCTGTTTGACTGGGTGGTGGAGACAAAGAGGAGCACGGTTAGCGGGGTGGGAGGGCAGAACCCAGCCCCCACCAGCTCCCGCAACTCAGGGATCTACAGACAGTCAGGTCAGCAGGGCCCATTCGATCCTCAAGTCTGAGCTCTGCAGTCCAGAGCTCTCACCCAGTTCCCCCGCGTCGTGTTTGGCTGGAAAGCCTCCGGCCTGGCCTGGAACCATCACCAGACTGGGAATCCCCCGTGCCCCGGGATTCATCCTCCCGGCTGGGGATCTGCCCCCTCTTTCTAACCTGGACTGCTCTAGTTTTAGCTTCCACCAGTTCTTGTTCTGCTCATGCTCTCGTACCTGGTACCTTCTCCCCTGTCACCTTTCTCCCCATGAAGGGACTTCATACCATCACCAAATCAGCCCCCTGTCTGCTTGCTGACAAAGAACACCAGCCAGGTGGGTAAGTGTCTCACTGGAGAACATTTCCCCAGCCTCCGAAGCAGCAGTGTGGCTCCTTCCTGCCCCCCCGTTTAAAATGCAGACACCGGGACTGGACACTGCGTGCAGAGGGAAAATCCCCTCCCTGCCCTGCCCGCTACGCCCCTGGTTACACACTGACCCCCTGCCAAAGCATCACACCCCCATTCCTACTCCAGCTGCTGGGCCCTGTTACTGCTGCCCTGTAGCACCAGGCCCCTCCGCACTGTGCCCATGCAGTCGCCTCAGGGAGGGCGGCCCGCCAGCCCCCCCACCTCCCCCGTGCGCACTCACACTGCTCCTCCTTGGTGTAGTAGTACTCCTTGTCAATGACAATGTTCTCCTCCACCGTGTGGGACAGCAGCTCGAAGGAGTTCATCACCTCGATGTTCCGGCCCTCCTGCCGCCCGATCAGCGCCCCGATCACTGGCAGACACGGTGGAGGGGTGTCACGGGGAGCCAGGACCCTCTCAGGGCTGGAATCACGGGCCTGGACCCTCAGACCACAGGAACCCGCTGGTTTACGGGCTGGACCCTCCCTCCCTGGCTCAGTGGGGGTGCGGGGCACAAATGCAGCCTTAAGCAGCAGATGCCCCCACAGCCCCCGCCAGCCCGGCAGGACCGGAGGTCTAGGGGCAAGGTGTGCCCTGACTCCCAAGAGCAGCCGCGAAGGGAACAGGGGGAGGGGTCCTCAGAGCAGCGCTGGGACGGGACCCAGCCGGGTGTCACGCCGGGAGGCTTGGCCTGCATCCGGGGGACCCCCGGGCTGGCGGCTGCTGGAGCGGGAGGGCCACCCAGAGGCTTGAGCGGGGCGGGTGAGGCGCGGAGGCTGGTACCTTGCACGGGGCGCCCCTCCTGCGAGCGCATGCGGATCCAGTGGTCGGAGATGTTGAGGATCACCAGCGGGTGCAGGGCCACCGAGACGCTGCCCGTCACGCCCGACGCCATGACGGTGGGGAGCACTGAGGGGGGGAGAACGCGGTCAGCGGGGGGGAGGGAAACAATCGGGGCGGGGCAGTGAGCCCCACTGGACACCTCTGGGGTCCCTGCCCCGCGGGGGGGGTCCTCGAGGGCAGACTGGGGCAGGGGTGGGTGGGCCCATGAGAGGGGCGGAGCCCCATAGGGAGGGGGTGGGGTCTTTCAGGGGCTGGGCACAAGGGGAAGGGGGAGGAGTCCCATAGGGGCGTGGCCTATTGGAAGAGGTGTGGCCTGCACAAGGCCACTCTGGGGCGGGCCTGAGGGGAAAGGAGGGGGCGGGGCCTCTGAGGGGGCGGGGCGAGAGGGATCTCGGAGGGGGCGACGTCTAGGCCTGGAGGAGATCCTGAGGGGGCGTGGCCCGAGGGGCGGGGGCGGGGTCTGCGCGCAAGGGGTTCCTGAGGGGGCGTGGCCCGAGGGGCGGGGGCGGGGTCTGCACGCGGAGGGGTTCCTGAGGGGGCGTGGCCCGAGGGGCGGGGGCGGGGTCTGCACGCGGAGGGGTTCCTGAGGGGGCGTGGCCCGAGGGGCGGGGGCGGGGTCTGCACGCGGAGGGGTTCCTGAGGGGGCGTGGCCCGAGGGGCGGGGGCGGGGTCTGCACGCGGAGGGGTTCCTGAGGGGGCGTGGCCCGAGGGGCGGGGGCGGGGTCTGCACGCGGAGGGATTCCTGAGGGGGCGTGGCCCGAGGGGCGGGGGCGGGGTCTGCACGCGGAGGGGTTCCTGAGGGGGCGTGGCCCGAGGGGCGGGGGCGGGGTCTGCACGCGGAGGGGTTCCTGAGGGGGCGTGGCCCGAGGGGCGGGGGCGGGGTCTCGCTGGCCTCCTCCGGCCCCGCCCGCGGCGGGCCGGTACCTGCCGCGTCCACCTCCATCCCGCCGGCCCCGGAGCCCCCGTTGCTCCCCGCCGCCGAGCAGGAGGCCCCGGCCGCTGCCGCCGCCATCTTGACGCCGTTCGTCCCGGCGGGGCCGCTGTAGCCAAGTCTCTGCGCCTGCGCCCTACGGCCGCCGCTTTAGGGAGCTCCGCCCCCTCTCCCGCGCTCCAGCTTCTGGCGCATGCGCTGTACGAGGGCAAGAGGCCGCCGGCGTCCGGAGCATGCGCATTTGCAAAGTTTAGAGCTCCTTTGGCTATAGAACTCCGCGCCGCGGCCCCGCGCATGCGCGGAGGAAACGGAACCTTCACGTGAGGCGCCGGTTCCGGCCCCAGCTCAGGGCGGCGGCGGCGGCTGGGAACCGCCCCCCCCCCGGGCCCCGTCCCCCCCGGCACCGCCCCCCCGGCCCCCCCCGTGCTCTGCCCCCCCGGCCCCCCCCGTGCTCTGCCCCGCCCACCCCGGAACCGCCCCCCGGGCCCCCCCCGTGCTCTGCCCCGCCCACCCGGGCCCCGCCCCGCTCCCCCCGGCACCGGCCCCCCGGCCCCCCCCGTGCTCTGCCCCGCCCACCCCGGAACCGCCCCCCGGGCCCCCCCCGTGCTCTGCCCCGCCCACCCCGGAACCGGCCCCCCCGTGCTCTGCCCCGCCCACCCGGGCCCCGCCCCGCTCCCCCCGGCACCGGCCCCCCGGCCCCCCCCGTGCTCTGCCCCGCCCACCCCGGAACCGCCCCCCGGGCCCCCCCCGTGCTCTGCCCCGCCCACCCCGGAACCGGCCCCCCCGTGCTCTGCCCCGCCCCCCCCGGCACCGCCCCCCCGGGCCCCCCCAGCACCGCCCCCCGCTCTGTCCCCCTACGGCCCCCCCCCGCTCGCTCCCTCGCCTGCCCCCGGGCCGCCCCTCTGCACCGCTCCCGCACCCTCCCGCTCCCAGGCCCCCCTGCTCTGCCCCCCCACCGGCACTCCTCCTCGGCCCCCCCGCTCCTCATCCTGGGCCCCCCCCGGCACCTCCCCCCGCTCCCTCGCCTGCCCCCCCCAGACCCTCCTGCTCCCAGGCCCCTCCGGCACCGCGCCCCTCGCTCCCTCTCCTCCCCCCACAGACCCTCCCCCGGTCCACTCCCGGCACCGCCCCCCTCGCTCCCTCTCCTGTCCCCCCGGGCTCCTCCTCCCGGCACCGGCCTCCCGCTCTGCCCCCCTGCGGCCCCCCCCCGCTCGCTCCCTCGCCTGCCCCCAGACCCCCCTGGGCCGCCCCTCTGCACCGCCCCCGGACCCTCCTGCTCCCCTACTGCTCCGAGGCCCCCCCGGCACTGCGCTCCTCGCCCCTCGCTCCCTCTCCTGCCCCCGCAGGCCCCCCCGCTCTTCCCCCCCCAACCGGCACTGCCCTGCTCTGCTCCCCCCCTCGGCCCCGCGCTCCTCCTCCTGGGCCCCCCCCGGCACCACCCCCCCGCTCCCTCGCCTGCCCCCCCCAGACCGTCCTGCTCCCAGGCCCCCCCGGCACCGCGCCCCTCGCTCCCTCTCCTGCCCCCGCAGGCCCCCCCCGCTCTTCCCCCCCCAACCAGCACTGCCCTGCTCTGCTCCCCCCCTCGGCCCCGCGCTCCTCCTCCTGGGCCCCCCCCGGCACCCCCCCCGCTCCCTCGCCTGCCCCCCCCAGACCCTCCTGCTCCCAGGCCCCCCCGGCACTGCGCCCCTCGCTCCCTCTCCTCCCCCCCCCAGACCCTCCCCCGGTCCACTCCCGGCACCGCCCCCCTCGCTCCCTCTCCTGCCCCCCCTCTGCACCGCCCCCGGACCCTCCCGCTCCCAGGCCCCCCCGGCACCGCACCCCTCGCTCTACCCCCCTCCACTGGCACTGCCCTGCTCTGCTCCCCCCTCGGCCCCCCCGCTCCTCCTCCTGGGCCCCCCCGGCACCCCCCCCCCCGCTCCCTCGCCTGCCCCCCCGGACCCTCCCGCTCCCAGGCCCCCCCAGCACTGCGCCCCTCGCTCCCTCTCCTGCCCCCCCAGACCCCCCCCGGTCCACCCCCGGCACCGCCCCCCTCGCTCCCTCTCCTGCCCCCCCTCTGCACCGCCCCCGGACCCTCCCGCTCCCAGGCCCCCCCGGCACCGCACCCCTCGCTCCCTCTCCTGCCCCCGCAGGCCCCCCCCGCTCTACCCCCCTCCACTGGCACTGCCCTGCTCTGCTCCCCCCCCGGCCTCCCCGCTCCTCCTCCTGGGCCCCCCCCGGCACCACCCCCCCGCTCCCTCGCCTGCGCCCCCAGACCCTCCTGTTCCCCCCGCCCCTCCCGCTTCCAGGCCACTCCCCGGCACAGCCCCCCTTGCTCCCTCTCCTGTCGTCCCCCCAGGCTCCTCCTCCCGGGACCGCTCCCCCTCGGCTCTCCCGCTCCTCTCGGCCCCCCCCAGCACTTCCCCTCCCCCCTCGCACCAGGCACCATCCCCAGACCCTCCCCCAGTCCACCCCCAGCACCACCCCCCCAGACCCTCCCGCTCCCAGGCCCCCCCGGCACCGCGCCCCTCGCTCCCTCTCCTGCCCCCGCAGGCCCCCCCTCTCTGCCCCCCCTCACTGGCACTGCCCTGCTCTGCTCCCCCCTCGGCCCCCCCCGCTCCTCATCCTGGGCCCCCCCGGACCCTCCTGCTCCCCGGCCCCCCCGGCACCGCGCTCCTCGCCTCTTGCTCCCTCTCCTGCCCCCGCAGGCCCCTCCCGCTCTGCGCCCCCCCCTACTGGCACTGCCCTGCTCTGCTCCCCCCCTCAGCCCCTCCCCGCTCCTCCTCCTGGGCCCCCCGGCGCCTGCCCCCCCCCCGACCCTCCTGCTCCCCCCACCCCTCCTGCTTCCAGGCCATCCCCCGGCACCGCCCCCCTCGCTCCCTCTCCTCCCCCAGACCCCCCCCCCCGGGTCACCCCTCTGCACTGCCCCCGGACCCTTCGGCCCCCGGCTCCCCCCCGCTCCCTCTCCTGCCCCCCCTCTGCACCGCCCCCGGACCCTCCCTGCTCCCCCTCCTGGGCCCCCTCCCGCTCCTACTCCTGCACACACCCCATCACACCAACACGTCGCACGCGCACACACACCCCGTCGCACAACGCGTTGCACGTGTGCACACACCTCATCGTGCACATACCTTGTCTCACACACACAACACGTCGCACACACACAACACGTCGCACAGCACATTGCACGCGCACAGCACGTTACACAACACCCCTGGGGTTGGACAGACCTGCCACACACGGCACCCCACCACGATCATGCACACGCCACACCCTCTCACACACAACACATCACAATCACACACACACGCAGGCCACCGTCACTGTTGCACACCATATTCACACCCAATGCCGCCCACTTCTCACGTACAGTACCACTCACAGCCATGCCCCCCTCCTGATACACCCAGCCCAACACATCTCACATATCACATGACATTCACGCCCGCCCCCTCACACCTCACCTGCGACCACACCACAGTCACATACCACACTCACCGCCCCCCCACCGCAATGTCACACCCACAGCAGCAGGAAGCTGGTCTCCGGAAGCATTTTGCAAACAATCAGATTACTTAATAATGGGAATTTCCCAGCCCTGGGGCTGTTTCCCGTCAGCCTCCCCCCTCCTCCCCGTGGGCACAAGACGGGGGCTTCCCGCTCCCCTGGCCCGGCCTGCGGGCAAATCGGCCAAAAATGATTTGTGCCACGTTGGGGGAGGGGTGAAAAGGCCAGCAAAACGCAGGTTGGGTGTGTCAGGCTGAGTGGGGAGGCGTGCGTGGGTGTGAGCAGAGGTGTGCAGGGCGTCGGTGCAGGTGTGTAAGGTGTACAGGGCGTAGGTGTGAGTGAAGGCATATTGCGTGTGCATGAGAGTGTGTGCAGGAAGAAAGGGTATGAATGTGTTGAACTGCGGGGGGGGCGCGCGTGTGTTTGGGTTAGTGTGTGTGTTCTTGTGGTGCAAGGATGTCTGTTCACACGGTTGTGAGTGTGTGTGCAGAGCGTCAGTGTGCATTTGTGTCTGTGAGGGAGCGGGAGGCTGAGTGTGTGCTTGTGTGTGTGTTCGGTCGGGGGGGCGGGTGGCAGACAGCGGCTGGTCTGTATGTAGGTGTAACGCCCATCGGCTGAGGCCCCCCCTCCCCGGGGGGGCTTTCACCCCAAAGGGAAAGGAGCTGCTGGCTCCAGGAACAGCAGGGTCGCTAGATGCCCAGGGACGGACCTGGTGCCCCTCGGCCATGGAGCCAGCAGCCTCGCACCAAACACAGGGAGCCACAAGCGATGACTTGCCGGGACCCCTGGCAGCCCCCCAGGGCTGGTCTTATTGGGGATCAGCCCCCGCCCTGCCAAGGCAAATCGTCTGCCCAGGGTTAAGGTGTTCTCCCGTCCCTGCTGGGGAACCTCCTCCCTGGCTAAGGGGCGGGATTAGGGTATTCTCACTTCCCCCCACCCCGCCTGGGCCTCCACCCTGGACAGGCGGGTCGAGCAGCCCAGTTTATCTGAGCCTGGACTCTCCCCAGAGAAGCCGCAGGATCCTGGTTCCCATGGACGGGGTGAGTCAAAGCCACACTGGGGGTCGGTGGGTCTCCCTGGGTCCGGGGGACGAGTGGGGGGGGGGTGGTCTGGTTGGGACAGGTGGGAAAGGGTTGGGTTGGGGCAGGGGATCCCTGTATCTAGGACAGCTGGGAGAAGGGCGGGATGCCTGGGGCTGCGCTACACTTGTGGGGGGAAGGGGTCCCTTGTAGGGTTGAGGGCAGGTCCCACCCATGGGGAGCTTGCTCCTGCTGTGCAGCCCCACCCAGTTGCTGAGATGCTGAGCAGAGAGTGGGGAGTTTGGGGGAGACAGGGCAGAGGGAGGCACCATGGTGGAGAAGGGGGTTGGGGTCCCCTCATCCTGCTATGGGAACAAGGAGTTGTGGGATGCAGTGGGGGAAGGAGAGGGCCCCTGGGGGCAGGTTACCCCAGAACTGACACAAGGTGGGGGGTCACCCCATCCCCTGCATCCTGACCCCCCTGGGTATCCTGTCCCGGGGGTCAGCCAGGCTCGGGAATCTCTGTCCCTAGGGCAGCTCATTTCACCTACCTGCCACTGGGTACGGGGCTGAGCAGGGTTCTAAACAGGATGTGTGTGTGTGGGGGGGGGTGTTATATGGAGAATGACAACATCCAGAGTTATCCCAGGAAACCCCCTCCCCGAGTCAGGGAGAGAACCCAGGCGCCCTGGCTCCCAGTCCCCCTGCTCTAACCCACCAGCCCCCGCTCCCCTCCCCAAGCCGGGGAGAGAACCCAGGAGTCCTGTGGGCAGCCAGGTGATGGGGGGTATGGCGCAGGCAGAGGGAACTCACTCTGCCAACTGGCGCCCAAATTTCTTCCTGCCCATCCCATCGCAGCCTGGCTCTGACCCCGGGTTCCCGCTGGCCTCCTCCCCTCCTGCGGCGGGCAGCCCCGCCTATGTGCGCAGCAGGGTGCAGATCCCGTTAAGCAGCATTTGGGTTGCGACACGGTTCCTCGGTGCCAGGCCGCCCCCTCCCCACACACAGCAGACGCCCCCTCCCCACACACAGCAGACGCCCCCTCCCCCTGCACCTTGGGCATTCCTAGCATCCTCCTTTGCAGCTCCCTCCCGGGCTCTTCCCAGGGCTCTGGGATCCAGGGGCAGCCCCCTCCCTGCACATGGGGGTGGGGGGAGAGCTCAGTTCTTGGGCGCTAATGGGGCCCCCTGGGACACAGCCTCTCCCCCCCGCCCTCCCCGGGACCCTGCACTGGGATGCAAACAAGGAGATTACTGGGCCCCAGCCGACGTGTAACTGCACAAAGCCAACCGTAGAGTTGGGAGTGAGGGGCACCGGCAGGGCTGGGAGGGGCAGGGCTGGGCTGGCAGGGGCTGCGGGTCAGGAGTGAGGGCCGGCCGAGCTCTGTGTGGGTTTTAACCTCCGTCCGTCCCTCCCTCCCAGCCTCGCTGGACCCTGGCCGCGAACGCCTCAGCACTGCCCCCCAACGAGACAGGTTGCGGGGAACAGGCCGACTTCCAGTACGTGCTGTTCCCCGTGGTTTACAGCCTGGTCTTCGTGCTGGGCCTGGCCGGGAACCTCTCCGTGCTCTGGTATTTCCTGCGCACCCGGACGGCCACCGCCCCGGCCAACATCTTCCTGGCGAACCTGGCGTCCCTCGACCTCATCTTCGTGCTGACCCTGCCCTTCCGCGTGGCCTACCACGCCCTGCGCAACGACTGGGTGTTCGGGGAGGCCCTGTGCAAGATCACTGGCTCCCTCTTCTACGCCAACCTGTACGGCAGTTCCCTCTTCCTCACCGGCATCTGCCTGGAGCGCTACGTGGCCGTGGTGCACCCGCTCCGCTCGCTCCGCCTGCGCCGGCCCCTCTACCGTGTGGCCAGCTGCCTGGCCATCTGGGCCCTGCTGGCCGTGGCCGTGCTGTACCTGACACTGCGGGGGCCCCTGACCCGCCCCTTCCCCAACGGGCGCCTGGCCTGCCTGGAGAACTTCTCCAGCGACTCCTGGAAGGGCCGGATCTCCAGGGTCAGCCTCTTCGCCGCCGCCGTGGGCTTCCTGGTGCCGCTGGCACTCATCGGCGTCTGCTACCCGCTCATCGCCCGCCGGCTGCTGGAGACGCCGGGCATGGCGCCCGGCTCGCGGGCTGCCCGGCGCAAGGCGCTGCGCACGGTGATGGTTGTGCTGGCGGTGTTCCTGCTCTGCTTTGCCCCCTACCACCTCACCCAGGTGGTGCACACGCTGTGGCGGCTGGGGGCGCTGGAGGGCTGCCAGCTCCTCCGCGGCACCTACGCCGCCCGGCGCGTCACCATGGCCCTGACCAGCCTCAACGCCTGCCTGGACCCGCTGGTCTATTACTGCGCGGCCGAGCGCTTCGCCTGGAGCCCACCCTGCAGCGGCCGGTGCTGCTGGGGGCGGCCGGCTGCCTCCGGGGACGCCCAGGGCTCGGGGCTGCAGGCACTGGACAGTGGAGCCTCCCGTGGGGCCCACGCCGAGACAGTGACCTCGCCCCACGGCACCCGTGGAGGGGCCTGAAGGGTCCCCCCGTGCTCGGCTCATGGGGCTACACCAATGGACTCCCCCCGCTTGCTGCGCCGTGGGCCCCGGGGCCCTGCGTCCCAGCTCTCGGTGTTACCCTCCCCCGGAGCAGCGATGTTGGGTTCTCTGCTGCTGGAGAAGGGAGGGATGGTGAACAGGGTTACAGGGGTGTGTACGTCCGCATAGTATTACGTGTACGCACAGCCGTGTGTGTGTGTGTGTGAGTGAGCGCACAGATGTGCCAAAGACCGAGGGGTCGCCGTCTCTCCCTTGTTCACGCCTGCCGGGACCATCAGATCTCACCAGATTGGACGGACGCTGTGTGTGCGTGCGTGGGAGGGAGCCGATGGGTGTGACTGTGTGCACCAGGGTGTGAGTCTGTGCGCTTGTTACAGGAGCGTGTGTGTGTTTTACCCCTGTGAACGGCTGAGCTTGCATCTCCTTGGCTGTGACACTGTGTGGGACTGTCCTGTGAGGAAAGGTGCGACTCGGGAGGGTTGTACCTTCCCCGTTAGGTGTGTGTCTGTGTGTGTGTGAAACAGAGAGAGAAGCCCTGGGCAGGGGGCACTGGGGGACACTGGCATTTGTGTGTCTTGGGGTGGAGGGAGGCAGCTGTGTGTGTGCACGACACTGCAGGGTGCTGGGTTTTGCGTGGGGTGCTGAGATGTGCGATGCTGCGTTGTGCAATGCTCTGTGTGTGTGTATGTGACCCGGTGCTGGGGTATGTGTGTGTGATCCTGGGATGTGCGATTTGCGTCTGAACAACTGGCGGGGAACCTGTGAGTCGTGGAACCTCCCCTGTTGTGTATTTGTGTCCTGCTCCCCCCATCCCGGCTCTTTTGTACATTTTGCACTTTCCTGCCAAGTAAAAGCAATGTTTCCATCGTGCTACGTCCCGTCCCTCCCTGCGCAAACACCCCCCGGATTCACCTCACAACACCCCAGGCTCAGCACAGGCCCCAGGGGGCCCAGGGCTGGAGTGAGGGGCCCCGGCGGAGCTGGGGGGGCCAGGGCTGGGCTAGCAGGGGCTGTGGGTCGGGAGTGAGGGGTACCGGCGGAGCTGAGGGAGGCAGGGGCGTGGCTGGGTCACATGTGGTCTCCCTGCTGCCCCCTCTCCCCCCCCCCGTCCATGGCGCCCCTGGTGGGGCTGGAGGCTCCGGATGCGGTGCGGCGGCTCCCAGGGACCCAATGGGCAGGGCAAGGTGAGTCCTGCCCCCCCGGGGCGACTGTTTGTGTCTCTGTCTCCAGCCCGGGGAGCCCGGGGCAGGGAGAGCCAGGGGAAGGGGGGTGAGGGGCATGGAGGGGGGAAGGAGGGGGGTGAGTGGGGGGATGATGGAGTACAGTGGTGTGTATGGGGGTGAGGGGGGATGGAGGGGTGTGGGGGGTAAATGGGGAGGAGGGATGTATGTGGGGCTGTATAGGGGGATGGAGGGGTACAGGGATGGGGATGGGAGTATGGGGGCATGGAGGGGTATATATGCAGGAGGGAGGGATGTATGGGGGGATGGAGGGGTGTATAGGGCTGTATGGGGGATGGAGGGAAGTGAGGGGGATGGATGGAGGGGTGTGTGAGGGGTGTATGGGGTTGGATGGAGGGAGGAGGGGTGTGGGGGCATGGAAGAGTGTGTATAGGGATTGAGGGATGTATGGGGGGGATGGAGGGGTGTATAGGGCTGTATGGAGGATGGAGGGGAGTGAGGGGTGTATATGGGGCTGGATGGAGGGGGGAGGGGTGTGGGGGCATGGAGGGGTGTATACGGGGAGGGAGGGGTGTGGGGGCATGGAAGAGTGTGTATAGGGATTGAGGGATGTATGGGGGTGATGGAGGGGTGTATAGGGCTGTATGGAGGATGGAGGGGAGTGAGGGATGTATGGGGGGGATGGAGGGGTGTATAGGGCTGGATGGAGGATGGAGGGGAGTGAGGGATGTATGTGGGGGATGGAGGGGTGTATAGGGCTGGATGGGGGATGGAGGGGAGTGAGGAGGATGGATGGAGGGGTGCGTGAGGGGTATATGGGGCTGGATGGAGGGAGGAGGGGTGTGGGGGCATGGAGGGGTGTATACGGGGAGGGAGGGGTGTGGGGGCATGGAAGAGTGTGTATAGGGATTGAGGGATGTATGGGGGTGATGGAGAGGTGTATAGGGCTGTATGGAGGATGGAGGGGAGTGAGGGATGTATGGGGGGGATTGAGGGGTGTATAGGGCTGGATGGAGGGGAGTGAGGGATGTATGTGGGGGATGGAGGGGTGTATAGGGCTGGATGGGGGATGGAGGGGAGTGAGGAGGATGGATGGAGGGGTGCGTGAGGGGTATATGGGGCTGGATGGAGGGAGGAGGGGTGTGGGGGCATGGAGGGGTGTGTATAGGGATTGAGGGATGTTTTGGGGGAATGGAGGGTGGGTATAGGGCTGGATGGGGGATGGAGGGGGTGAGGGTATATGGGGATGGCACAATGGAGGGGTGTGGGGAGGGGGTGAAGAAATGTGTATGGGGAGGAGGAAGGTAGATTAGATCCCCCCCCCCCCCAGTTCCGATGCCCCCCAAGCCCCGTCTCCGATCTGTGGGTGCCCTGCGGCTAATGCCCCCCCTGCAGGGATCTGGGTGCTGTGTGGGAGGCAGGGCCCCTGCTGCTCTCTGGGGTTCAGGGCCGGCTCCTGCCTCCCCTGGGCCGAGGGGCTGGGACCCAAACCCCGTGTGCCCTGGCGGGGGCCAGGGACATTCTCCTTGCCAGCCGCCAGGGGTCACTGCTCCACCCCACATCTTGCAGCAGACACCAGCCTAGGGACCGGTGGTAAATCCAAACGCTGCCAGCCTCCAGCATCAATGGCCTTCCTTGTGCCTCACCCCAGAGCCAGCCGCCTTTCAGGGCCAGGTCAGGGGTCCCTGTATAAACATCCCCCGTGCTCCACCCCAGACCTGGCTGCATCTCACCGAGCTCCTCTTCACCCCCAGGCCGATGGACCCATGCCGGTGGCCGCGCTTGCCCCGGAGGTCAGGCCGGGGCTGCATCTACGTCGCCTTCGCCGGCCTATGCCTTGCAGTGTTGTACCGCTGGGCCTGGAGACGGGGCTGGTGCTGCAGCTTGGGGGCCGGCAGGGGGCCCGGGGGGCACCAGCCGCGCCAGGGAGAAGATCATCCGGGGCCTCAACGCGTCCCCGGGGACCAACAGCGCCGCCTTTCCCTCCAGCAAGGCCAGCCGGATGCCTGGGTCCCCTGGGGAGGGGCCTAGGCCCCCCCAGCCAGGGGCCGGCTCCCCGGAACTGGCAGCTTCTCCCGGCGCCCGATGGAGGTGCTGTTCGGGAGGGGACCCCACGGCTCAGTGGCCCTGGGGGCCCCTTGCCCTGGCACCTCTGGAAGGAGGAGATGTCCCCCGCAGATGCTGGGCCCACGGCTCCAGCGTGTCTTCAAGAGCTACCAGGCCGGACACAAGTACCAGGTGCCCCCCGAGGCCGGGGCCGGGCGGACAGGGCCGGGGCTGCTGTGCCAGCTGAAGGCTCTTGTGACGGTGCGGACCCTGCACCCGGGGGAGGGGCCCTTCTCCGCCCCCGAGTGGAGGGGGGTCCTGCCCCAGAGGGACCTGGTGGAGGAGCTGGGCCCCCTGCACACCTGCGCTGTGGTGAGCTCGGCCGGGTCCCTGCAAAATTCGGGCCTTGGCAAGGAGATCCGTGAGTGCACGGGGAGCGTGAAGGCAGGTGGCCCGATTTGCACAAGTGGTGTGCTAGCAGAAGCAGCCCCATTTGCACAAGGAGGGTGTGAGCGTGAGCAGCCCCATTCGCACAGGGGGCACTCGAGGGCGTGCGACCTCTCTGCCCAGACGCCCACGAAGCGGAGCTGAGGTTCAACGCGGCCCCGACGGCCGGCTGCGAGCGCGACGTGGGCTCCAAAACCACCCTGCGGCTGCTCAACTCCCGGGGGGGCGGGGGGGAGGAGCCAGGGAGGGTCAGCGGGGGCAGTTCTGCAGCTGGAGGTGAGGGATGGGGGGGGTTTGCAGGGGTGGGGAGGAGGCAGCTGGGGGGTTGCAGCGTATGGGAAGAGGTGGTTGGGGGAGCTGGGGGGTGTAGTAGGGCGGGAGAGGCGCTTGGGGGGGTTGCAGGGGAGGAGGTGGTTGGGGGGCTGGAGGTTTGCAGGGTGGGGGAGGAGGCGGTTGGGGGGCTGGGTGGTTGCAGGGCAGGGGGAGGGGGCACTTGGGGGGCTGGGGGGTTGTAGTAGGGCGGGGGGAGGCGGTTGGGGGGCTGGGGGGGTTGCAGGGGAGGGGGTGGTTGGGGGGCTGGGGTTGTAGTAGGGTGGGGGAGGAGGCGGTTGGGGGGCTGGAGGTTTGCAGGGTGGGGGAGGAGGCGGTTGGGGGGCTGGGTAGTTGCAGGGCAGGGGGAGGGGGCAGTTGGGGGGCTGGGGGGCTGGGGGGTTGTAGTAGGGCGGGGGGAGGCGTGTGGGGGACTGGGGGTTGCAGGGAAGAGGAAGGAGTGGTTGGGGGGGTTGCAGGGTGGGGGAGCAGGCAGCTGGGGGGTCGCAGAGCAGGGGAGGAGGCGGTTGGGGGGCTGGGGGGTTGTAGTAGGGCAGGGGAGGAGGCGGTTGGGGGGCTGGGGGGGTCGCAGGGCAGGGAAGGAGGCAGTTGGCAGGGCTGGGGGGTGCAGGGCAGGGGGAGGGGTGGTTGGGGGCTTGCGGGGGAGGGAGCGGTTGGGGAGCTGGGAGTTGTGGGGCAGGGGGCAGTTTGGGGGCTGGGGGTTCGCAGGGCATGGGCGGAGACGGTTGGGGGGGTGTGACGAAGTGGAACTGTTCTTAATGTTTCCTCTGAATAGTGTAGGGGTGCCTCAGTTTCCCCTAGGCAGTTCTTTAGTATTTAGGGGGTGGGAGAAGGGCGTATGATCATTGCAGAGCCCTAGAGGGCAGGTGTGTGCAGGGGGCTGGACACAGGGAATGGCCGACACCCTGTTTCCTGGCCACTGATGGCCTGGGCCCTTCCCCCCTGCAAGAGCTAAAGGGTTGGAGAACAAAGGAATCCGGTGACCTCCTGGCCCAGCAAAGGGACAAAGCCCAGAGGAGGAGGGGCTGGAGGGAGTTTCAGTTTGGGGCTGGCTGGGACATGGAGTGAAGGGCAGACGGGGTTGTCTGGCTCACTGCCCCCAAAATGGACCCAGCTGAGGGGTCCCGGTCTCTGCACCTACAAGCTCTGTGTTAGACCATGTCCCTGTCGTCTAATAAACCTTCTGTGTTACTGGCTGGCGGAGAGTCCCGTCTGACTGCGGAGTTGGGGGGCAGGACCCTCTGGCCCCCCCAGGACCCCGCCTGGGCGGACTCACTGCGGGAAGCGCACGGAGGGCCAGAGAGGATGCTGAATGCTCCGAGGTCAGACCCAGGAACGGGGAGGCCGGGGGAGCTGTGTGTCCTGCAGGCAGGCTGCTCCTTGAGAGGAGACTTCCCCAGAGTCCTGCCTGGCTTCATGGGGAGCAATTCCAGAGCATCGCCTGGGGACTTGGGAAGAGCGGAGTGATGGCCTGTCACCGTCTCCTGAAGAAGGACTTTGTAACCCGGTGCAGAAAGAGAGGGTTGAGCATTGGAAAGTTCACCAAGGCACAGTTAATCGTGCAGCTGGAGGAGGATGACCGCTCTAAGGAACAGATTCCTGACCCCAAATGGGGCTATAGCAGGATCTGGGAGCAGCTGGAGTGGGAGCCAGGCATCCCCAAGACTCCTGTCCCCGACCAGACGGGGGTCTTCACGATCGGGTTCCCCATCGGGGGATCGGAGACGGACGGGATTGGAGCTGAGTCCGAGACAGCAAGAGGACTGTGAGGGACAGCGAGAGCCCAAGAAAGAGCTGCAGAAGCAGCAGCAGCATGAACTGGCGGTGGTGGGGTGGAGAGGCCTAGGGGACCTCCCCGGGGTGAGTGGGGATAGACCCCAGGGGGCCAGTTCCGCAGGGAACCTCGAGACGAAATTGCTGCCCCTGGTTAAGGAGGGGGGGGATGTGGATGCCACCTCACTGCCTTTGAGCAGGCTGGAGATTTGAACCGGGGGACCCTGCGGAAAAGCCCCGGTGTCTAGCTCCCTTGCTGGGTCCCAAGGCCGTAGACTCCGTCAGCCAGATGGGTGGGGAGGTGGACAGGCTCCCACTCCTGGTCCCAGCCTATATGTCTGTGTGGAGGTTCCTGGGGCCAGGCCCCTCAGACCCCCAGTGGGAGCGGAAGGTGATGGTCAATGGAGAGACATTCCTGGGGTGGCGAGATCCTGGGACAGAGAGAACTGGTGTCAGGCCCCGGGTGGTGCAGCCTCAGATGCTGAGGGGCTGGGTGAGCTGGGTGAAGGTCCCAGGGACGAAGCCCCTCGCCCTGCCTAGGGCCCAGATCCCCGTGCAGACCCAGAAGGGGTGGGGCTGGCTGGTTGTTAGGGTTCTCCAGGACACCAGCTGCGAGACCCTGTTGGGGGGTGACTGTCTCTTTGGGACAGGATCCAGGCCTTACTCCTGTAAGGGCCAAGGGTTTGAATTTGAATCCAGGGGCGGAGAGGGAAATGGTCAGTGAAAATGCAGATGACCTGGCTGGCAGCAGGGAGGAGCGGCTAGGCTCAGGCTACCTGCCTGCCTGTAACCAGACCCCTGGGGCTGGGTGGGACAGAGAGATGCTCCCTGCCCCCTTGCACACCGGAACGGGGGGGGGCTCAGGGGGCTCACGCTGTCTCTGATGCTGTGAGGAAAGCAGCGAGCTCGCTGCCTACCCCCACTGGGACAGCAAGGGCAGTGCTGAGCAAGGGGGGAGATAAGACCCCAGCTGAGTCGGGGGGAGACACAGGCAGGGCAGGGGATCTGTGGGGAGTGGCAAGGTGCTTGGTAAGGAAAGTCTGGATGAGCCTAGGCAGCCTTGTTAGCTGATGGCTGTGTCTAGTCAGCAGGGTGGGAAGGCAAGGAGAGTGGAAGCTGAGTGTCCCTGGACCTTACCTGTTAGCTGGGTGGAGAATTGGGACAGGGAAGGAAACGTGCCTGTGTCTGTCAGGGGTATTGACTTGCCTGTGGAGGGAGCTACCCTGATCTCCAAGCAGTTGTCTGTGACCAGCCTTGTGTGCTGGGACCAGGGGAATGAGATCCCAAGCTGTGTGTCTGGGAAAGGAGAAGGTGTGTCCGGCTCTTCTTTGTCTGTGGAGCAGACAGAAGGGGCCTTTCAGCCTGTGATGGTTGAGGGTCGTGCAGTTGTCTCAGAGTTGGTTCTGGATTCAGCCAAAGCCCAGGAATGGAAGGGTCCTAAGTTTGGGTCTGCTCAGGAGAATGACCCTGTAACTAGGTCACATCCACTTAGTGTCTATGTAAAGAGAAAAGGAGGACTTGTGGCACCTTAGAGACTAACCAATTTATTTGAGCATAAGCTTTTGTGAGCTACAGCTCACTTCATCGGATGCATACTGTGGAAAGTGTAGAAGATCTTATTATATACACACAAAGCATGAAAAAATACCTCCTCCGACCCCACTCTCCTGCTGGTAATAGCTTATCTAAAGTGATCACTCTCCTTACAATGTGTATGATAATCAAGTTGGGCCATTTCCAGCATAAATCCAGGTTTTCTCAACCCCCACTCCCCCCCCGCCCACACACTCACTCTCCTGCTGGTAATAGCAGTGTCTATGTAAAATCCCAGAGACCAGACAATTCTGGTGCTTGTATTTTGCCTGTTGCTCATGTGTGGCTGGGAAAGGGTGCAGCAACTCTGTCTAATCAGAGTGAGATCCTAGCCGGGGCACAAGGAGAGCATGAAGGTGATGTGATTGTGTTACCTACTGAGGGTGTGGAAACCTGTAGCAAGAAGGAAAAGATTCCTGAACATGTGTGTGGCAAAGGGAAGGAGAATGCTTCTAACCTTTTATCTAGGAAGTCTGTAAGTTTGCCTGAAAGGGGATTGTGTAGGAATCCGCCGGATGGGCCAGAGGTAATTCTGGATGTAAGGGAGACCCAGAAAGAGTCTGTTGTTGCTCAGGAAAGTGTTCCCCTAGAGCAAGCCCTAGGTAAAGAGGGTAAGAGCAGAATTTCTGTGAGGGGGTGAATTGTTGCATAGAAAAGCCCTCGGGAAAGGAATCCTCATGGAGTCTTTGCAATCAGTTTACTGCAACTGAAGGGTGTGAAAGTGATTTAATCAAGAAAGTTTCAGTTCCTAACAGCCAGAAATTTTCTGTTGTGAATGGATCCACTGACTGTCCTGTTGAAAGACCCAGCGTGGATAGCTTTGAGAAGGTCTCAGATGAAGTGAAAGCTGTTAAGAAAGTTAAACAGTCCTATAACCAAATGGCTGTGTTTGGCCAGTTTGTGGGGAGAAGACCCAATCCCAGTTTGACCCCTGGGGTTTTGGGGGTGGCCAAAGGGCACAGGCCGCATAAACCTTCCCACATGCGGCCTGCGAGTGCTATCGACCACCCCCGACCGAAGGGAGGGCGTGAAACTGGAAGGGCCTGGTGTAACTAGTGTACCTAGTGACAGAGGATGTGGAAAAAGCTAATGTACTCAATGCTTTTTTTGCCTCTGTTTTCACTAACAAGGTCAGCTCCCAGACTGCTGCACTGGGCATCACAAAATGGGGAGTAGATGGCCAGCCCTCTGTGGAGATAGAGGTGGTTAGGGACTATTTAGAAAAGCTGGACGTGCACAAGTCCATGGGGCCGGACGAGTTGCATCCGAGAGTGCTGAAGGAATTGGCGGCTGTGATTGCAGAGCCATTGGCCATTATCTTTGAAAACTCGTGGCGAACCGGGGAAGTCCCGGATGACTGGACAAAGGCTAATGTAGTGCCAATCTTTAAAAAAGGGAAGAAGGAGGATCCTGGGAACTACAGGCCAGTCAGCCTCACCTCAGTCCCTGGAAAAATCATGGAGCAGGTCCTCAAAGAATCAATCCTGAAGCACTTGCATGAGAGGAAAGTGATCAGGAACAGCCAGCACGGATTCACCAAGGGAAGGTCATGCCTGACTAATCTAATCGCCTTTTATGATGAGATTACTGGTTCTGTGGATGAAGGGAAAGCAGTGGATGTATTGTTTCTTGACTTTAGCAAAGCTTTTGACACGGTCTCCCATAGTATTCTTGTCAGCAAGTTAAGGAAGTATGGGCTGGATGAATGCACTATAAGGTGGGTAGAAAGCTGGCTAGATTGTCGGGCTCAACGGGTAGTGATCAATGGCTCCATGTCTAGTTGGCAGCCGGTATCAAGTGGAGTGCCCCAAGGGTCGGTCCTGGGGCCGGTTTTGTTCAATATCTTCATAAATGATCTGGAGGATGGTGTGGATTGCACTCTCAGCAAATTTGCGGATGATACTAAACTGGGAGGAGTGGTAGATACGCTGGAGGGGAGGGATAGGATACAGAAGGACCTAGACAAATTGGAGGATTGGGCCAAAAGGAATCTGATGAGGTTCAATAAGGATAAGTGCAGGGTCCTGCACTTAGGACGGAAGAACCCAATGCACCGCTACAGACTAGGGACCGAATGGCTAGGCAGCAGTTCTGCGGAAAAGGACCTAGGGGTGACAGTGGACGAGAAGCTGGATATGAGTCAGCAGTGTCCCCTTGTTGCCAAGAAGGCCAATGGCATTTTGGGATGTATAAGTAGGGGCATAGCGAGCAGATCGAGGGACGTGATCGTTCCCCTCTATTCGACATTGGTGAGGCCTCATCTGGAGTACTGTGTCCAGTTTTGGGCCCCACACTACAAGAAGGATGTGGATAAATTGGAGAGAGTCCAGCGAAGGGCAACAAAAATGATTAGGGGACTGGAACACATGAGTTATGAGGAGAGGCTGAGGGAGCTGGGATTGTTTAGTCTTCAGAAGAGAAGAATGAGGGGGGATTTGATAGCTGCTTTCAGCTACCTGAAAGGGGGTTCCAAAGAGGATGGCTCTAGACTGTTCTCAATGGTAGCAGATGACAGAACGAGGAGTAATGGTCTCAAGTTGCAGTGGGGTAGGTTTAGGTTGGATATTAGGAAAAACTTTTTCACTAAGAGGGTGGTGAAACACTGGAATGCGTTACCTAGGGAGGTGGTAGAATCTCCTTTCTTAGAGGTTTTTAAGGTCAGGCTTGACAAAGCCCTGGCTGGGATGATTTAACTGGGAATTGGTCCTGCTTTGAGCAGGGGGTTGGACTAGATGACCTTCTGGGGTCCCTTCCAACCTTGATATTCTATGATTCTATGATTCTAACTCCTACCAAGGAATGGGAGAGATGCTGGGGCATCCATGGGAACGTGGGTGGCTTCAAACTTCCCCAGGTCACTGGTATAGTGAACCCGCTCAGTTCGATCTCGAAGGGCGGAGAGATGTGACGAAGTTGGACTGTTCTTAATATTTCCTTTGAATAGTGTGGGGGTGCCTCAGTTTCCCCTAGGCAGTTCTTAAGTATCTAGGGGGTGGGATAAGGGTGTATGATCATTGCAGAGCCCTAGAGGGCAGGTGTGTGCAGGGGTCTGGACACAGAGAATGGCCGACACCCTGTTTCTTGGCAACTGATGGCCTGGGCCCTTCCCCCCTGCAAGGTGAGAGCTGAAGGGTTGGAGAACAAAGGAATCCGGTGACCTCCTGGCCCAGGAAAGGGACAAAGCCCAGAGCAGGGGGGGCTGGGGAGAGTTTCAGTTTGGGGCTGGCTGGAGACATGGAGTGAAGTGCAGACGGGGTTGCCTGGCTCACTGCCCCCCAAAATGGACCCAGCTGAGGGGTCCCGTTCTCTGCACCTACAAGCTCTGTGTTAGACCATGTTCCTGTCGTCTAATAAACCTTCTGTGTTACTGGCTGGCTGAGAGTCCCGTCTGACTGCGGAGTTGGGGGGCAGGACCCTCTGGCTTCCCCAGGGCCCCGCCTGGGTGGACTCGCTGGGGGAAGCGCACGGAGGGGCAGAGGAGGCTGAATGCTCCGAGGTCAGACCCAGGAAGGGGGAAGCCGGGGGAGCTGTGTGTCCTGCAGACAGGCTGCTCCCAGAGAGGAGACTTCCCCAGAGTCCTGCCTGGCTTCATGGGGAGCAGTTCCAGAGCATCGCCCAGGGACTCCATGACAGGGGGGTCGCAGGGCAGGGGAGGAGGCGGTTGGGGGGGTAGGGGGGTTCGCAGGGCAGGGGAGGAGGTGGTTGGGGGGCTGGAGGTTTGCAGGGCAGGGACGGAGGTGGTTGTGGGGCTGGGGGGTTGGAGGGTGGGGGAGGAAGCATTTGGGGGACTGTGCTGCTCTCCCCCTAACTAACCCCACCCCCACCCCCCAGCTGATGGCGTCCAAGGAGCACCACTTTCTGGACAATCCGCTCTACGACTCCGGGGGGCTGGTGGCCTGGGACCAGCCACGTACGCAACCGACCTGCAGGAGGTGAGACCTGGGGGGCCAGGGAGGGACTGGCTGCCTTGCCCATGGGGCCAGGGGAATGGGGGTTATGGATGGTTGGTGCGCTGCAGGATCATGGGACGGGGTCCCTGCGGGGACGGGGGTCTGTAGCGGGTTGTGGGGACCCTTCCCTGAGCGGGTGAGTTTCCAGTGGGCCCCACAGGGGCCGGCTCTTGGCCCCCGGCAAGTCCTGGGATGGACGCAGACGGGGGAAAGGGGGCCGAGGCTGGGGCCTCAGATGGCAGGGGTGGACCCCAGCCGCACCCCAGCCTCACCCCCGAACACTCCTCCATGGCCCCCTAGGAGGGCGCGCCCCACGGTTTGGCTGGAGAAGAAGGTGTAGGGTTTTCACGGTGCTGGATTAACCCTGGGTGATTCCCCGAGGGGCCTGTGGGGTCACCATCGGGGCAGTTTCTCGGAGCGAGCCGCGCCAGGAATGAGTGGGGGGCCAGGTCTCTGGCCGGTGTCCCATGGGGGGTCGGACGGGATCCCGCCCAGCTTTGGACTCGATGAATTCCCTTGGGGGGACCCTGGGGCGGGTGCGGGGTGTTCAGGGCACCGCGGGAGTGCTGGGAGGTGGCGGGCAATGGGGGGGATGTGGGGCATTCATTCCCCGTGGGGGCCCCCTGGGGGTGGGGTGTATGGGGTGCTGCAGGGATGTGGGTGCCGAATGTCCCAGGTTAAAGTCGGGGGGCTGGGGAGGACACATTGGGGGTGATGGGCACCAGGGCCCTGCTGAGCACAGCGGGATGGGGGGGGCTGTGAGGGGGCCTGACAGTGGTTCCGAAGCCGGAATGACCCCATCCTGTGGGGGGTCCTGGGGGCTGTGTTGGGGGGCTGAGGGGCTGCATTGGGGTATCAGTGGGGGGCTGGAGAGATCTGTCTCTCTCACCGACCAGCCCCTCCCTGTAGTGGTAGCGGGGCCCCTGACGACCCCATCTTCACCCAGCTCCGGGTGGGGTGGGGCGGGTGCAGCGCCCCCACCAGGCCGCCCACGGCGCCCCCACCAGGCCACCCACGGCCTGCACCCGCAGTTCCAATGGCAGCTCTGGGACCTGCTCCAGGGGAGCGCGGCCGAGGTCGTTCGGGGTGAGCCCCCCCGCGGGACTGCCCGGGACCCCCCCCTGGAACCACCCCCCGCGGGACTGCCCGGGACCCCCCTGGAACCACCCCCCGCGGGACTGCCCGGAACCCCCCGAGCACCTCCCCTGGAAGCACCCCCCTGCGACTGACCGGGACCCCCCCGGAACCCCCCCCACGACTGCCCGGGACCACCAGCAGTTGCCCTGGCATCCCCCCTGGAACCACCCCCCCACGACTGCCCGGGACCCCCCTGGAACCACCCCCCGCGGGACTGCCCGGGACCCCCTGAGCACCTCCCCTGGAAGCACCCCCCCCCGCGACTGACCAGGACCCCCCTGGAACGCCCCCCACGACTGCCCGGGACCACCAGCAGTTGCCCTGGCATCCCCCCTGGAACCACCCCCCCACGACTGCCCAGGGCCCCTGAGCACCTCCCCTGGAACCACCCTCCACGGGACTGCCCGGGACCCCCTGAGCACCTCCCCTGGAAGCACCCCCCCACGACTGCCCGGGACCCCCCAGCACCTGCCCCTGCACCCCCCCCAGAACCCCCCCCGACCAGCCAGGAACCTCCCCAGCACCCCCCCAGGAACCACCCTCCCATGATTGCCTGAGACCCTCCCAGCACCTGCCCCAGCACCCCCCCAGAACCCCACCATGACCAGCCAGGAACCCTCTCCCGGCACTCCCACTGGAACCACCCCCCGGGACCCCCCAGCACCCCCGTGGAACTCCCCCGGCACCTGCCCGGGCATCCCCCCTGGAACCTCCCCACGACTGCCCGGGACCCCCCAGCACCCCCCGGAAGCCTCCCCACAACTGGCCAGGCCCCCCCCCGGCACCTGCCCCAGAGCCCCCCCACGACCAGCCAGGAACCTCCCCAGCACCTGTCCCGGCTCCCCCTGGAACCACCCCCCACAACTGCCCCGGGACCCCCCAGAACCCCCCTGGAACCACCCCCCCCACAACCAGCCAGGAACCCCCCCGGTACCCCCCAGGAACCACCTCCCCCACGACTACCTGGGCCCCCCCAGCACCCCCCTTGGAACCCCCCCACAACTGCCTGGGTCCCCCCCGGCACCTGCCCCGGCACCCCCCAGGAACCACCCCCCCATGACTGCCCCGGGACCCCCCAGCACTCCCCTGGAACCACCCCCCCACGACTGCCTGAGACCCCCCCGGCATCTGCCCCAGCACCCCCCCAGAACCCCTCCATGACCAGCCAGGAACCCCCCCAGCACCCCTCCCGGAACCACCCCCCCACAATTGCCTGGGACCCCCCAGCACCCCCCTGGAACCCCCCAAGCACCTGCCCCAGCACCCGCCCTGGAACCCCCTCCACGACTGCTGGGACCCCCCTGGCACCTGCCCCAGCACCCCCCCTGGAACCCCCTTCACGACTGCCCGGGACCCCCCCGGCACCTGCCCCAGCACCCCCTCTGGAACCCCCTCCACGACTGCCCAGGACCCCCCCGGCACCCCCCCATGACCAGCCAGGAACCCGCCCAGCACCTGCCCCAGCACCCCCCCGGAACCACCCCCTGACGACTGCCCGGGACCCCCCCGGCACCTGCCCCAGCACCCCCTCTGGAACCCCCTCCACGACTGCCCAGGACCCCCCCGGCACCCCCCCATGACCAGCCAGGAACCCGCCCAGCACCTGCCCCAGCACCCCCCCGGAACCACCCCCTGACGACTGCCCGGGACCCCCCCGGCACCTGCCCCAGCACCCCCTCTGGAACCCCCTCCACGACTGCCCAGGACCCCCCCGGCACCCCCCCATGACCAGCCAGGAACCCGCCCAGCACCTGCCCCAGCACCCCCCCTGGAACCACCCCCTGACGACTGCTCGGGACCCCCCCGGCACCTGCCCCAGCACTCCCCCCCAGAATGCCCCTATGACCGCCTAGGGACCCCCTCCCCAGCACCTCCCACAGCACCTGTCCTGGCACCTGCCCCAGAAACCCCCCTGAACCCCCCCCGACCGGCCAGGGACCCCCCCAGCACCTGCCCCGGCACCTGTCCCAAACCCCTCATCCCTGAGGCCCCCCCTTGGAAACCCCTCTGAAACCCCTCCACACGACCAGCCAGGGATCCCCCCGGCACCTGTCCCGGCATCCCCCCTGGAACCCCTCCACGACTGCCCAGAGACCGCCTGGCACCCCCTGCCTTGTGTGTGTCCCCCCATGGGGCAGTGACCCCCTGAAGGGTCGGTGCCCCCTGGTGGCTGGGAGGGGCAGTGCCCCCTGGTGGCTGGGAGGAGCCGGGAGGGGCAGTGCCCCCTGGTGGCCAGGAGGGGCAGTGCCCCCTGGTGGCCGGGAGGAGCCGGGAGGGGTGGTGCCCCCTGGTGGCCGGGAGGAGCCGGGAGGGGTGGTGCCCCCTGGTGGTTGGGAGGAGCCGGGAGGGGCGGTGCCTGTAGGCCCCCCTATGGGGTAGTGCCCCCTGGTGGCCGGGAGGGGCGGTGCCCCCTGGTGGCTGGGAGGAGCCGGGAGGGGCACTGCCCCCTGGTGGCTGGGAGGAGCCGGGAGGGGTGGTGCCCCCTGGTGGTTGGGAGGAGCCGGGAGGGGCGGTGCCTGTAGGCCCCCCTATGGGGCAGTGCCCCCTGGTGGCTGGGAGGAGCTGGGAGGGGCAGTGACCCCTGGTGGCTGGGAGGAGCCAGGAGGGGCAGTGACCCCTGGTGGCTGGGAGGAGCTGGGAGGGGCAGTGCCCCCTGGTGGCCAGGAGGGGCAATGCCCCCTGGTGGCTGGGAGGAGCCAGGAGGGGCAGTGCCCCCTGGTGGCCGGGAGGAGCCGGGAGGGGTGGTGCCTGTAGGCCCCCCATGGGGCAGTGCCCCCTGGTGGCCGGGAGGGGCGGTGCCTGTAGGCCCCCCACGGGCCAGTGACCCCGCTCTCTGCCCCCCAGGCACGGTGCTGATGACGTCCCTTTGCCGGCTGGTGCAGTTGTGTGAGTTCCTGCCCTCGCAGCGCCGGACCGACCGGTGTCACGAGCCCTTCCGGGAGGCGGCCTGTTCGCTGGGCGCCTACCACCCGCTGCTCTTCGAGAAGAGCCTGGTGCTCGCAGGAACCGCGGCTCCGACACTGACGTCTCCCTGCACGGCCGGGTCACGCTGCCAGGGCTCGGCACCCTGAACTGCACCGGGGCCCCCCGGGGGGGGGTGAGTGCCCCGCACTGCAGGGGGGCACCTTGGGGGGAGGGGGGAGCACCCCGAACTGCAGGGGGTGCCTGTGGGGGATGATCACCCTGAACTGCAAAGTTCACCCTGTCCACCCTGTCCACCCTGTCGCCCTGGAAGGTGGAGCACCCCGAACTGCAGTTCCCCAGGGAAGATGCCCCCCCCGCCAAGCCCCACAGTCCCCTACCTAGGCAGGGCATGGAGGAAATGGTGCAAGGATGGAGCAATGGGAACATGGGGAAGCGACAGGGGGGGCCTGCGGGGGGGCAGCGCTAGGGACTGGGGCTCCCCCACCCCGCCAGAGTCAACCTAGGGTTGCCAACTTTCTGACCCCCTAATTCTGCCTGTTCCCCGAGGCCCCGCCCCTTTTCCCGAGGCCCCGCCCCTTTTCCCGAGGCCCCGCCCCTTTCCCTGAGGCCCTGCCCCTGCTTACTCCATTCCCCCTCCCTCTGTGGCTTGCTCACCCTCACTCACTTTCAGTGGGTGGGGGAAGGGGGTTGGGGGGCAGGAGAGGGGGCGGGCTCTAACTGAGGGGGCGGGAGAGGGGGCAGTCTCTGGGGTGGGACCAGAAATGAGGGGTTCAGGGTACAGGAGGGGGTTCCAGGCTGGGGCAGGGAGTTGGGATGCTGGCTCTGGGGTGGGGCCAGGGATGATGGGTTTGGGGTGCAGGAGGGGAGTGAGGGCTCTGGGGTGCAGGAGGGGGCTCCGGGTTTGGGAGGGCTCAGGGCTGGGGGTTGAGGTCCAGGAGGGGGTACAGACTCTGGGAAGGGGGCGCAGGCTCTGGGGTGGGGCCAGGGATGAGGGGTTTGGGGTGCAGGAGGGGAGTGAGGGCTCTGGGGTGCAGGAGGGGGCTCCGGGTTTGGGAGGGCTCAGGGCTGGGGGTTGAGGTCCAGGAGGGGGTACAGACTCTGGGAAGGGGGCGCAGGCTCTGGGGTGGGGCCAGGGATGAGGGGTTTGGGGTGCAGGAGGGGAGTGAGGGCTCTGGGGTGCAGGAGGGGGCTCCGGGTTTGGGAGGGCTCAGGGCTGGGGGTTGAGGTCCAGGAGGGGGTACAGACTCTGGGAAGGGGGCGCAGGCTCTGGGGTGGGGCCAGGGATGATGGGTTTGGGGTGCAGGAGGGGAGTGAGGGCTCTGGGGTGCAGGAGGGGGCTCCGGGTTTGGGAGGGCTCAGGGCTGGGGGTTGAGGTCCAGGAGGGGGTACAGACTCTGGGAAGGGGGCGCAGGCTCTGGGGTGGGGCCAGGGATGATGGGTTTGGGGTGCAGGAGGGGAGTGAGGGCTCTGGGGTGCAGGAGGGGGCTCCGGGTTTGGGAGGGCTCAGGGCTGGGGGTTGAGGTCCAGGAGGGGGTACAGACTCTGGGAAGGGGGCGCAGGCTCTGGGGTGGGGCCAGGGATGAGGGGTTTGGGGTGCAGGAGGGGAGTGAGGGCTCTGGGGTGCAGGAGGGGGCTCCGGGTTTGGGAGGGCTCAGGGCTGGGGGTTGAGGTCCAGGAGGGGGTACAGACTCTGGGAAGGGGGCGCAGGCTCTGGGGTGGGGCCAGGGATGAGGGGTTTGGGGTGCAGGGGGGGCTCTGGGTTTGAGGGGGCTCAGGGCTGGGGCAAGCTTCTTGCATGTCCTGGGGCACCGCACTGTGCCCCGGAAGCGGCCAGCAAGTCTGGGTCCTAGGCAGGCCGGGGGGGGAGCAGGAGGCTCCATGTGCTGCCCCCCCCCCCCCCCCCGAATTGGCCAGTTCACGGCCAATGGGAGTGCAGAGCCGGTGCTCGGGGCAGGAGCAGCACACGAAGCTCTATGGCCCCCCTGCCTTGGAGCCGAGGGACTCGCCTGCTCTAACCCCACAGCACCGCGACCGGGGGCTGACCGGAGTCGCCAGGGACCCTTTAGGACCAGGTACCGGACCCCTGGTCGCCTAATTTCAACCCCTTGGGCTGCCTTGCTTTGCCGCTGAGCAGGGCACCAAGTTCCCATGGAACCGGGGGGGTGCGCTGGGTCCCCTGGAACTGGGGGGGCTCTGGGTCCCCTGGAACTGGGGGGGGCGCTGGCGTGTACGTGCTCTCAGTTATTTTTAAATAAACGACTGTGGAAACCCCCCCCTCCCCCGTGCTGTGGTTGCTGAAATTCCAGCCAAGCCCACAGACAGACCCCCCCCCAACTGGGCGCTCAGCCCCCCCATTAGCTCCCCCGCCCCCCCCAACTGGGCGCTCAGCCCCCCCATTAGCTCCCCCACCCCCCCAGCTGGGTGGTCGGCCCCCCCCCCGCTCCCCTGGCCCCCCCAGTTCCCCCGGCCCGCCCAGCTGGGCGCTCTGCAGCCTGCAGCAGCCTGGGGTTTGGCTGCACCCCACCGCGTGCGCTCCAGGCCGCCGCAGGTCCCCACCACAGGCTGCTCCCCTGTGGGGCCCCTCGCTGTCAGCGCCTCCTGCCCACGGGCCCTTCACAAACAGCTCCCAGGTCGCTGGGAGGACAGGCCCCCGCCCCAGCACCCGCCTCCTGCCTCGGGCAACCCGCCCCCCAAGTCAGAGTCATCAGAGTCATCAGTACCAGGGAGAGAACCCAGGAGTCCTGGCCCCCAGCCCCCTCCTTTTCCAGAGCCAGGGGTGGAACCCAGGAGTCCCGGCGCCCTCCCTACACCCCAAAAATAAAGGCTGTCCGGTTAACTGGTAAGTGGGTCCCTGGATAACTGCTGAGGAGTGGGGTATAGTGGGTTTGGGATGGGGGCTGGAAGCCAGGACTCTTGGGTTCTGTCCCCAGCTCTTGGATGGAAGTGATGGCTGGTAGTTGGGGGGCAGGGGGCTGGGAGCCAGGACTCCTGGGTTCTCTCCTGGCTCTGGGAGGGGAGTGGGGGCTGGTGGGTTACAGCATAGGGGGCTGGGAGCCAGGACTCCTGGGTTCTCTCCCCAGCTCTGGGAGAGGAGTGGAGGTTAGAGCAGGGGGGCTGGGTTCTCTCCCCAGCTCTGGGAGGGGAGTGGGGGCTGGTGGCTTACAGCAGGGGGGGCTGGGAGCCCGGACTCCTGGGTTCTCTCCCGGCTCTACGAGGGGAGTGGAGGCTGGTGGGTTAGAGCAGGGGGGGCTGGGAGCCAGGACTCCTGGGTTCTCTCCCGGCTCTACGAGGGGAGTGGAGGCTGGTGGGTTAGAGCAGGGGGGGCTGGGAGCCAGGACTCCTGGGTTCTCTCCCGGCTCTTGGATGGAAGTGACGGCTGGTAGTTGGGGGGCGGGGGACGGGGAGCCAGGACTCCTGGGTTCTCCCCGGCTCTGTGAGGGGAGCGGGGGCTGGTGGATTAGAGCAGGGGAGCTGGGAGCCAGGACTCCTGGGTTCCCTTCCCGCTCTGGGAGGGGAGCGGGGGCTGGTGGATTAGAGCAGGGGGGCTGGGAGCCAGGACTCCTGGGATCTTCCCTTGCTGCTCCAGTTTCCCCACCACGTAGCGGGGTGACGGTGACCGCGGGGGCTGCTGCGGAGCAGGGCCTGCTGGCACCTCTGCCCCCGCGGTGGGGGTTATTCTGTGATATTTTTGCTCTCAGGAAGGGCGAGCGGCTACGAAACACACAGCGTGCGACAGGCGCAATGGTGGTTGTGCCGAGCTGCTGCCGGGCTCAGTTCCTGCTTTTCTCTTGCTGTACCAGCAGCAAGGCGGCCCGGGCTGGGCAGAGGCCCTGCTGGGTGAGACCCCTTGCCATGGCTCAGGGCTGCTCCAGCCCAGAGGGGCAGCACAGGGAGTGGGGAATCAGGCAGGGTGAGGAGCCTTCAGAGACGGGGTGTGAGGGGCAGGCGGGTAGCCGGGTATGCCTGGGGCTAGGGGGTTGGCTGGGGGATGGGCATGGGGATGGCGGGGGTGGGTGTCCATCTGTGTCCGTCCCTCTCGTGCCTTTGACTTTCCCAGTGGGCCCGATCTGGAAGCGAATTTGGAGCGCGGTGCGTTGGGGAGCGTTTGCCATGAGCTGTGTCCTTTGGCCCCTTCGGCTGAGGCCCCATCCCTCCCCACGGCAATAGACACAAACCCTGTCTAAACATTGTTTCCTCCATAGTGTAGGCGTCACCCGCACCGTGCGTGAGGCAGCAGGGAGGGGGGAGTGTTGACCTGGGGATGGGAGACCTGAGAGCCTGTCACCTGAGCCAGGAGGGGGAGGTGACACCTCTGCCCGGAGGGAGCTGGCTGGGGGGGGGGGGTTAGTTTCAGTTTGGGGCTGGGTGGAGGAACACAGGGAACCCCAGGGCTGGGGTCTGAGCTCCCTGCTCCCCCAGAAGGACTTGACTGAGGGGTCCTGGTTGTACCCACAAGCTCTGTTGTGGACTGTGTTCCTGTTGTCCAATAAACCTTCTGTGTTACTGGCTGGCTGAGAGTCACGGTGAATCCCAGGAAGAGGGGTGCAGGGCCTGGACTCCCCCACTCTCCGTGACACCTTGTTCCGTCACTGGGCCCGAGCCCCAGGAAATCGCTCTGGTGAAAATCCTGGGGTGGGCTGTGGTGTCGGAGGAGGCAGGACCTAACTGTTCCCAGCACGGGGGCGGGCACATGGCGTCTCCATGGGTGTGGGTGGGCACCCCCGTGGATCCTTGGTGCTGATGACCCAGGACACGGTCTCTCTGCTCTCGCTGGGCCAGAGGCTATTCGCTGTTGTACTTAATCCAGGTCACTGATGAAGTACAATGATGAGGTCAACTACCTGAAGGGGGGTCCAAAGAGGATGGATCTCAGCTGGTCTCAGTGGTAGCAGATGACAGAACGAGGAGCAATGGTCTCAAGTTGCAGTGGGGGAGGTCTAGGTTGGATATTAGGAAACACTATTTCACGAGGAGGGTGGTGAAACACTGGAATCCGTTCTCTAGGGAGGTGGTGGAATCTCCTTCCTTAGAGGTTTTTAAGGTCAGGCTTGACAAAGACCTGGCTGGGATGATTTAGTTGGGGATTGGTCCTGCTTTGAGCAGGGGGTTGCACTAGATACCTCCTGAGGTCCCTTCCAACCCTGCTAGTCTATGATTCTGTGAAGATAAACTCCCTGCTGATGAACTGGGGGTGGGGGAGGAAGCAAAGACTGACAGATAATTGGTAAGTAAGTGTGAGGCTGGGACAGTTGTATGGCGCTCAGCTGGGCCCAGCCAAACCCAGTGAGATGGATAACAACAGCCGGGGCACAGTTATACATCGGGGAATGAGGAAGCCAGGCCGTACTGCAGCACGGCAGGGGATTGAATCCTGGATAGTGGCGACTGGAAAGGACTTAGGGGGCATGGTGGGCAAACAATTCCACCCGCGTGCCCAGCACGCTGCTGGGGGAAAAGGGCCAATGTGATCCTCAGATGGAGAAACGGGTGGAGTGAGAGGAGCAGGGTGGAGTGTTTACACAGTGCTGATCAGATGGATACTGGCTACTGTGCCCAGCTCCGCTGTCCAGGTTATCAAGGGGAGGCTGAAAAGTTGGCAAAAAGGCAGAAAAAAAGCCCCAGTGATTCAGGATTCGAGGGCTGGAGGAAATGTCTTTACCGTGAGGGACTCAATGCGTTTCGCTTCTCAAAAATCAAACTGACTTTGCTTCCAGTGTCTACGTAGCTTCAAGGGGAGAAAATACCAGGTACTAATGGGGTCTTCAACATAGCAGAGAAAGGCAGAGCAAGAACCAATGGCTGGGCGTTAAAGCCAGACACGTTCCAGCTAGAAATCACAATTGTTCGCAGTGCGGGTGATTAACCATGGGAACAAACTCCCCCGAGCAGTGGTGGATGGTCCCTCTCTCGGACTGGAGCCTTTCCGGGAGATGCTTTAGTCCAGCACAAGTGACCGGGCTCCATGCAGGGCTAGCTGGCCAGGATTATGCAAGAGACCCTGCTGGTGTAATGATTTCATGGGAGACTAGCCAATTTAATGATCCCTTCTGCGCCGGGATTTCCATCCCCACAGGGAAGAGGGGAGGTCGGCAGAGGGTCTCTCTTTTTGGTGGCCGGTGGGGGGCACGGGTGGGGGCATCCCTGGTAGTTTGCTCTGACGGGTTTAAAAGGGGCAGACGACATAACGCTTTCCTAGCCTGTGACATTTCCAGCGATGGCTGGTTTCACAGGTGTGAAGGCAGGTTGACAGCTCTGAACGCTTTGAAGGGCGGAGCAGCTGTTGTCTATTCATGGCTCAAACTCAGTCACGTTGCCCAGGGAAGCAGCCCCCGTCCTGTTTGCTGCTTCCAAGAGTCTCTCATCTGCCCTCTGCCAAACCCCCGACACAACTTCTGAAGTAAAATCTGAGGCCCGGCACCGCAAAGGCTGTCTACACACGTTTCTCAGAAACCTGCCCAGGGCAGGGCTCAGCCTTGCGGCACGCGGGCACTGCCAAGGGCTGCAGCATGTCCCCTTGCGCCTCTCGTGCGGTCTGGGGCCAGGCTGCCTGCGAATATTGCAAACGTGACTGTGTGTCGGCTCCAGCCACTTTTACCCTCAGTAAGGATTTCAGTGTTGGTTCTCCAACAGGGCCGAGGGGGCCGGACCCCAGCTGGGATCAGTCCCAAGGGCCGAGATCAGCTGGGGGAGGCCGAGTCTGCGCCCTAGCCTGGCGCTTTGTAAGGATGGCAACATTTTGATGGTTTCCATGATTTTTATTTTAGGGGGGGAGCTGATTCTTGGGAAACCTTCCCGCAAACAGCCTCCAACCTGGATCAGTGACGTTACCCGGGATCCCCATGAGACACGGCGCTTTCCACGTCAATCCAGGTAAGTGTCTCGGTTCTAGAGCACGTAGAAAAAATGGGTAGTAAAGAGTCACAGAGTATCAATCTTAACCATAACGGTGCTACTCCGGCCCTCCTTTCCTCCGTCCATCCAACCATCCTTCCCTCCCTCCGTCCATCCTTCCCTCCCTCCCTCCGGCCCTCCATCCTTCCCTCCTTTCCTCCCTCCATCCATGCTTCCTTCCTTTCCTCCCTCCCTCCCTTTGTCCATCCTTCCCTCCCTTCATCCATCCCTCCGACCCTCCATCCATTCCTCCCCCTTCCCTCCATCCCTCAGTCCATCCTTCCATCCCTCCCTCCTTCCCACCATCCATCCATCCCTCCCTCCCTCTTTCCTTTCATCCATCCATCCCTCCTTTCATTCTTCCTTTCTTTCTTCCATCCATCCATCCTTCCCTCTTTCCTTCCCTCCATCCTTCCTTCCGAATGATTTCCTTCTCCCTGCCCCAGGAGCTTGCTGGAACCCGACTCCTGGTAGCAGGCCCAGTTCTTTGGTGCAGGCTTCATCTCCCAGGGCTGTTCGAACCCCCCCCCCCACCATCACACACACGCAATCTCTGAGCGAGCAGACCCAAAGCAGGCCCCAAGCCACAGACAAACACAAACAAACTCAGCCGATAGCATCTTTGCACAATCCCCCAACGGACGGACGTGGTGGTGGTGGAGGGGGCGGGGGGCAGAAAGGGCTTGTGGCTCAACATGCTGTAACTTCTGAGCATGAAACATGAGGCAGATTCCCGCTATAGTCACCCCTGCTGGTGCCTCTCAATCTCAACCTGCTCTAGCCCCCTGCTAGCCCAGCCCTGGGTCCCCCTCCCGCAGCTCTGCTGGTGCCCCTCAGTCATGCCCTAGACTTCGCCTCCCCACGGTTTGGTGGGTGAGAACCGGATGATAACAGAGGAAAGATAATTCCTTCGAAGTGTCTTGTTTGCACAAATGCTGAGCTATTTTTTCCTCTCCCTGCATAAGGTTGCCCCCATTGCTACCTGCGATCTGTGGCTGCTGACTCAGCCGTGTCCTCTCCTCACTGATGACATTGGCGGGGCAGCCAACAGCTCGACATGGCTTTGCCACCCTCACGGCCTTTGGAGAGAGGAGATGCAGTGTCTCACCAGGGCAGAGGCCAGGACTTTGTTCAGCCAAACACTTAGCAAACTGCCCGGCTCAGATTCCCTCACCCCCAAGGGCTTAGCTATTGCCTGAGAAATGCAACTGCGTCTTAACATAGATTTGTTAACAACAGCTGTTCTGTTCCCCTGGGTAGATTGCTTTAAATCCAAGTGAGTCAAGCCACTGACACAAATCAGCAAGCAGGAAATCTTGTTTTAAATCATCGGTTTTAATCTTCTTTTGCCTTTGTACTTCATTATTTTCCTAAAGAAAGGTAGATTCTCATTGGTTGGTATAATTTGGGACCTTTCTTTTGCGAACCAGGATGATACAGTGTATCTAACCTCATTTAGTCAAGCAGTTACACAGCATAACATACTTTTATCAGTCCTCATTTTAACATTTGTTGTGATGTTAGAAAATGGTGAATGACACATTTCCTATTGACAAGATGAGGAACTTTTTACTCGTCATTTGGTCATGCTGCATTTGGGTGGAAACTGGAATTCAATGCACAAAACCAGCATTTTAAATTTGTTTTTGTTGCGTAAATCAAACTATTTTACATGTGCTGGACACGTGAAGAGAAAAAGGAAGTTTTCAAACTATGTTTTGCATTTAAAACTGATGGATTTATTAAACAGAGGAACTATTAGTATCTGCAGTCAAGTGAATTGAACTTATTGTTTCTGGTCACCTCACCCTTCAAGATTTTAGAATTAGTAGATCTCATCCTCACACCTAGTTTTTATTCAGGTATTGGAAGAGGAAAAACAAGCTTTCCTGCTTTTTCAACTCGCACTCCATGTCACACAGAATCATGAAGATTAGGGCTGGAAGAGACCTCAGGAGGTCATCTAGTCCAACCCCCCTGCTCAAAGCTTTGAACTGAACTATCTGAATAAACTTCAATGAAGAAAATATTCCCTCTGCACCTCGTGAAGAAACTACTGGCCTCACCGTCAACAAACTGTGGTTTCCGGTGCTTAGCCAGTGACATCCACCAATTCAGTGGTTTCATGTCCTGCTTGAATATCGTTGCCACTGTTGACCTGAGTCGTTCACCAATATTCGGAGTGCAGGGGTTGTTTCCACTGGAGGGGGGGTGGGGGGGGAGAAACTGATGATGGTCTCAAGCATTTATTTGACGCCATCCTGTTTATTTACAAAGCTAGCACTCTGCCCAAAAGCTCCTTCTCTTCGCCATTTCTCAGCGCTTCTCTGGCTGTCTCTTGGGACTTCCTGCTGTTAGTTCTGTGTGCTGCTGTGGCCTTTCTGCTCCCTCTTTCACACGGACCCAGACCCAGCTCTCTCCCTCCGACAACCAGCTTTCTCACTCCAAGGAGAACCCCGCAGACTTGGGCTTGGTTTTGTGTGGGTGGCTCCTAGTGTTTCGAGCGACTGTTCCACAAAGGGGCTCTGTTCCTCTGTACATTTGTCGTGAATTCAGGATGGCTACTACACCCACCAGCTTCAATTAGGCTTTGCTCAATCCCCAGCATAATAACAGCATTACTTTTAAAAAATAATTATTAAAAAATTAAAATTTAAATTTAATTAAAAATTTAAAAATAATTATTATTTTAATACATTATAGTGTGCCTCAATCCTGGATTGCAGCCCCCTGCTAGCCCAGCCCTGGGCTCCTCCCAGCTCTGCCAGTGCCCCTCACTCCCGACCCGCAGCCCCTGCTAGCCCAGCCCTGGGCTCCCCCCAGCCCTGCCGGTGCCCCTCACTCCTGACCTGCAGCCCCTGCTAGCCCAGCCCTGGGCCCCCCAGCTCTGCCGGTGCCCCTCACTCCCGACCCGCAGCCCCCTGCTACCCCAGCCCTGGGCTCCCCCCAGCCCTGCCGGTGCCCCTCACTCCCAACCCGCAGCCCCCGCTAGCCCAGCCCGAGGCAGTCTCCTGGTGGTGGTGCTCTGTACAGGGTGGGTTTCACAAGGCCAGATGGATCCATTGTGATCCTCTCCTCTGATCTCTTCCCTTACCCAAACCACAGGATGACTCCCTATTTAGGGATTGAAATTAGGGGCTTGATTTTCGGCAGAACTGGGCCCTGGGCAATCTCTCGCCCGCATGGCCCCCCGCCCAGCTGCAGTGGGGAGTTCCAGGCGCTCAGCAACGCTGAGGATCAGATCCAGGTTTGTCTCTTATGTGTCTGTGTCTCAAGCCCGTGGTTTCCCTGAAGAGACTTCTGCTTTTCTGCATTAGCCACCCTTGTTCGTGTGACTTCACCCTGCCCCTCCTGCCCACTGCCCTGTCTATCCATCTGTTTATCATTCACTTGGGCAGCGATGGTTGTCTGGGCAAAGTGTCTGCCCAGCGCTGGGCACAGCAGGCCCTAATCCCCGACTTGGGCGTCCACAGCACAGAGACAGTCTGGCTACAATGGGCCAGGCGGCCCTGCGATAGAAAATGGGGTGTCTTCTCTTCAGCTTCACAGAGGGACAGTTAATGACCAGGAAGAAACCTACTGTGGGGGGCGATTATCCCACTGCTGCCACCGCAAGTTCTCATGCCAGGATGCTGCCGCTGCAGGAGACAAGACGGGCCTCGGTTCCGGTCCCGCCTGGTGCTGCCTAAGGATCTCTGCCCGTAAGTACCAGCTCGAGCAAACAGGCTTTCTCACCGCAGGCGGCTTCCACAACAACAGACGTCTTCTGGGCATGTTGAAATTTTTCACAGGTTTTGGCCAACTGAAAATTTGACAAATCCTCCAAAAGTGTCATTGACAATGGACGTTTCCAGTTCAACCCAAAAGCCATTTTCCACTGGAAAAGATTTTTCTACCCTCTCTGCGAAGTTGCTGAATGAAGAGATGTCTGGTCCTCATGTTCTCCTTTATCCCACAGGAAAAGGCAGAACAAGATGCAACGGACGGACAAATTCAGACTGAAAAGAAGTAGCGAAGGTTTCAGAAGGGATGGGAATTAACCTCAGGACTATGGTGTATTGAAAATTGTATTGCAATTATAAGCCGTCACTTTAAATCCTAGAATAGCAGGGTTGGAAGGGACCCCAGGAGGTCATCTAGTCCCACCCCCCTGCTCAAAGCAGGACCAATCCCCAACTAAATCATCCCAGCCAGGGCTTTGTCAAGCCTGACCTTAAAAACCTCAAAGGAAGGAGATTCCACCACCTCGCTAGGTAACCCATTCCAGTGTTTCACCACCCTCCTAGTGAAATAGTGTTTCCGAATATCCAACCTAGACCTCCCCCACTGTAACATGAGACCATTACTCCTCGTTCTGTCATCCTCTTTGGAACCCCCTTTCAGGTAGTTGAAAGCAGCTATCAAATCCCACCTCATTCTTCTCTTCTGCAGACTAAACAATCCCAGTTCCCTCAGCCTCTCCTCGTAAGTCATGTGCCTCAGCCCACTGATCATTTTCGTTGCCCTCCGCTGGACCCTCTCCCATTTGTCCACATCCCTTCTGTAGTGGGGGGACCAAAACTGGACACACTACTCCAGGTGTGGCCTCACCGGTGCTGAATAGAGGGGAATAATCACTTCCCTCAATCTGTTGGCAATGCTCCTATTAATACAGCCCAATATGCCATTGGCCTTCTTGGCAACAAGGGCACGCTGCTGACTCAGGGGTTTTCCTGGTCCTACTTGCAGGCTGGGGGCTCTGTAGGGAAGTAGGAGATCTGGCTCTAGCATTGGCCAGTCTGCAGATGGCCTACCACAAAATGGGGTGAGTTGGGCCTTTCTGCCTTATGGAGCAGCCTGCTTTCTCTCTCTCTGTTTCGGTTTGTGTGTGACAGGGCTCTGGATTCTAAGTAGTAAACTAATGTTGCTTTGCAACCCTACAGCAAGGGTGTTTTATGTTTTTATCTAACGTGTGTGCACGTCTGCACATGCATGCCATGAACATACAGGGGCTAACTGACTCAGGGATGGGGGCGAATTCTCCAGCATGTGGAAATTAGGCATCTCTTTCTTATAGTTCCTCAGATCTGGGTTGTATGCAGGAGCCCGGTGCTGGGGCGATTTGAGACCCCAGAATGTTCCCACAAATCTATTTAATCCCGGGCTCCTCTTTGACCCCACGGCCAGTGGGACGCACTCACTTCTTCCCTGATTTCTCCTAGGTTGAAGACGGGCGGCGCTCGGAGAGATCGTGGATCACGGAGCCACGTGTGGGGCAGCATCTGGTGCTCAGTGGGGCCGATGTTTCCCTGACCCTCGTGGGACACTGCCCCAGCTTGTCCCTCGCGTGGCCTGGAGCTTTGCAGCAAGATGACCTCCAATTACAGCAGCAACAGCAGCTCGACGGACCCGGTCTTCGTGGGGCTGTACGCCCTCATCTTCACGCTGGGGCTGGTGCTCAACCTGGCCGCCCTCTACATCTTCTTCCGCTGCAGCAGCGTCCGCTCCTTCACCACCGTCTACATGAAGAACCTGGCCGTCTCCGACCTGCTGCTAGTGGTGTCGCTGCCCGTCCGGATCTATTACTATAGCAGGCGGCCCAGTCTGGGAGTCCAGGTCTGCGAGATCACGGGGCTGCTGCTGCTGGTCAACATGTACGGGAGCATCTTCCTGCTGACCTGCATCAGCGGGGACCGCTGCATGGCCGTCTGCTTCCCCCTGCACCCCCGGGTCAAGGCGCTGCGCAAACAGGCCAAGTACATCTGCCTGGGCGTCTGGCTGCTGAGCTGTGCCGGTACCGTCCCCACCTACTTCACCCAGCCTGGGAAGGAGCCGCCGTGGGACCACTGCTTCGACAACAAGCCCAAGTACGTCACCCAGCCCAGCGTGTCCTCGGCCATGGCTCTGTGCTTCGTCCTGCCGCTGCTGGTCATGGTGGTCTGCTCCTGGGCCCTGCTCCGAGCCATCCAGCGCAGCGCGGCCGCCCAGATGGAGCTGGTGAACAGCGCCAAGATCCGCAGAATGATTGTGGCCAACATCACCATCTTCCTGGGCTGCTTTCTGCCTTTCCACCTGGTGCTGATCTGCTACCAGGTGGATGCCCTGCAGGGCGACATGCTGGACTTTTCCTACCGCTTCACCTTGCTGGTGGCCTCCGCCAACGCGGCCCTGGACCCGCTGGCCTATTACTTCGCCACCGAGACCTTCCAGCGCATGGTGGTGATGGATAATCTGCGCAAGGCCTGGGGCTTCCACAGTGACAGCGCTGAGGGGCAGAGCCGCTCCCAGACTGCACTTGGGCAATGCGTCTACCTGCAGAACACCATGTCTTTGCCTAACAGCACCCCACTGGTGGGCAGCCCCAACAGGGAGCCCAGGAGCTAACTGGCCATGGGGCTGGGCTCCCCTGGGCAAGGCACAGGGCAGTGGGACATGCATGAGCAGGGCTGGGAGCGAGGAAGGTGTGCAGTTTGGTATTTGGGCATCCCAGGCTGGGTTTGTGCTGGGACGGGGGTGTCGCCGGCTTGGGTTACGATGGGCGCTGGGACGTCGCAGGCTGGTTTTGTGCCGGGCGCTGGGACGTCGCAGGCTGGTTTTGTGCCGGGCGCTGGGACGTCGCAGGCTGGGTTTGTGCCGGGCGCTGGGACGTCGCAGGCTGGGTTTGTGCCGGGCGCTGGGACGTCGCAGGCTGGGTTTGTGCCGGGCGCTGGGACGTCGCAGGCTGGGTTTGCGCCGGGCGGTGGGATGGGGGCGTTGTGGGCTTGGGTGGCACTGGGAGCTGGCGGTGGCAGTCTCTTGGCTAGGGAAATGTAGTGCTCGTTGCCCTTTAACTCTGCTCAGAGCTTTGCATGGGTCCCTTCTTGTTCTCACCAGACTGTTAACCCGTGGGAGGTGTTATAATCAGCAAGGGCCCAGCTGTGAACTGTCACCCTGAGCTGCCCAGGGCTCGCAGCCCCATCTCCTCATCGTGGGGCCCAGAGACCCCGAGCTCCCCTTTCCCCCAGCCCGGCTCGCAGCTGCCTCTCCATGCAGCGAGGGCTGCTCAGGGGTGCGTGTGTGTGAAATTGGGCAGAGGGGGGTGTTAATTGGGGCTGAGCCTGCAGGATTGTGGCATGGGGAGGCGTCTCACCATCCCAGGCCTCCACTGCAGCCCGGGGGCCAGCATAGTGCAGCGTTTCCGCCGTGTGTGCTGATGGGGTTTGCCCTGAGGTTTCACGCCGAGGCTCCTGGCAAAGGCAGCAGGAATTTCCCCCCCGAGCAGCAAGCGCTTGCGGTTAAACCGCCCCACCCCGGTGCCAAGGATGACTCAGGGCTTGAGCAGCGGCCGCTCCTGCTCTGGGCTCCAGGGGTCCCCAGTTCCGTCCCCAGCTGTCGGTCATCACACGGGCATTTCTACTCTGAGCAGCGTCTGAACCCCAGTGTCCTGTCTGGGCCAGCACCGGGGTGGAACCAAACCCAGAGCTTGAGCATCAGACATGCAGCCTGTGCCAGCCAAGCCCCGCTGAAACGGGCTTTAAGCTGCACGGGGCAGGCCAGGGTTTTGTGAGGTCAGATTTCACAGGAGCACAGCTCCCATCTGGGTGCATCAAAGAAGTTTTGTCTGCTGCGGGGGTGACCCTCTGGGAGCCTGAAATCCTGGCCTTTAACTGATCGGCCTGGCCAGTCCTGACTCTGCCCCGGGGTTTCGAAGAGTCTCTGTGGCAGCCCAGGGGAGTGGCCAGGCTGGGCAGGCGGCTCTCAGCCCAGGAGCTGGTTAGGGCGGGGAGCCGGGACTCGGGTTCGGGGCCTGACTCTTGGCGGGAACGGAGGGTGACGCCAGAACTCCTGGGCTTCTGCCAAGCGCGTGCCAAATCCTGTCCCCCCTAAACGGCTCCGGTTCCCTGGCGGTGCAATGGAGTTAATGCCACCCGACTTCGGACGGGGGGTGTTTGCTCGCTCGAGATGCCAGGACCCGGTGGAGCCCCGCGGCCCGGCAAAGGGGCCGGAACTCAGCCACTTTGTGACATTTGCACTTTAGCGCCGGCACAGGAGGTAATAAGCATGTCGGGCCAGACGGTGGTATTCAGGGGGCTGCCCCCCCTGCCCTTCCCCTCCACAGGCCTCTGCCAGCATGGGCTGGGCATGCAGCCAGGAACCTCCCCCGTGGAAGGAGGAACAGGCGGCGGGGGGGGGGGGGGCGTGTGTGCGTGCGTGCGGGGGGGGCTGTAGTAATAATGCAGGAGACTCTGAGGGGTTGGACAGGGGAGGGGCTGTGCCTGGACCCTGGGGCTTGATCCTTGTATTTGCAGTGACTCATTTCCAGCTCTGATGGGGCTGGTTCTTTTACAGCAGCAGCAAATAAATAATAATTTTGAAGCAAGAGGCAAGTGTGACGCTGCAGGTCACTGGGGGCACTGCCGGGGTGGGGGCCCTCAGGCAGGAAGCGCGGCTGCTAATACCCCCCCCCGGTGCTTGTCCCTCCACCCCCCTGAGCTCCCAGCCCTTCCACCCGCCCCACTGCCCCTGATTCTGGTGCCTTTTGCTGAATAGAGGGCAGGAGGCCCAGCAGCAGAGCACCTGGCCTGTGAACTGGTTTGGTTTATGTGTGAGCGTGTCCATTGGCGGGTGGGCTGGGTTGGTCCAGGAGTGTCTGCATATCTATGGGGCGTTTATAGCATGTGTCTAGGGTGGTGTTTGGGGGGTCTGTAGGGCTGTCTAGGGTGGGTGTGTGGGTGTGCATATGGGATTATTGATGGGCTGTGTCTGTCTGGGGGCGTGACTATGGGGGAGATCCTAGTACGTGTGTTTTTGGGGGCTGTTCATGGGGTCTGTGGTTCTACCAGAGTTTTTATGGGGTGTCTGCCTGTATCTATAGGGAGCGTCTGGGGGGGTGCACTTGTTTATATAGGGTGCTTGTGTGTCTAGAAGGGATGTTTGGAAGGGTGTCTCTATCTGGGGTGTCGAGGATGTTTGTGTGCTCCTGTTGGGGTGGTGTTCACGGTGTCTATAGGGGGTTATTTATGGGGCTGTCTATGTCTAGGAAGGGGTGCTCTAGTCCTTTGATCACAGAGCCTGTGGGGGCAGGGAGGGGTTATCACAACAGGGCCCACTGCCCGCTGGGATGGTCGCCCCCTCCATACACAGGTCCCAGAGGGATTAGAGGGATCATGGGGGGCACAGATCCCCGTGGCCAGGGTGGTATCTGAGCTGGTCTGAACTTGGTCCAAATCAGAGACCACCAGCCCCGTGCCAGTCAGGGAGGTGAGACTGGGTTTGCGCCAGGCATCGAGCCCTGTGCCCAGGGGAGAGGAGCTGACAGTGGCCTATGCCCGTTTGCCCCTCCCCCATCACAGACCATGGGGCAGTGAGGGGTGATTCCCCTCCCCCCGCCCCAGCTAACGTCCATGGGGCAGCAGGTTCAGTTTTTAGACTTTATTTGCTCATTTCTTTCCTATCAAACCGCCCAAGACCGAGGTTTCAGCTCCTCGTGCTAATGGCGCCGATTCCCCACCGGCCCCGATGCTCCTGGGGATTTTATCCCTGCTCGGGTGTGGTGGGAGGGCTGGCCGAGCCCCCGGCATCCTAGGGAAGGGGAAGGGGCTCCGGCGGCACTGGCTGGGTCAGACGACGACCCGCCCGCTAACCCTCAGCCGAAGACCGGGGCCAGTCCGGGAGCGTGGCACGACATGGGTGTTGGCGTTGCCCCCTGCCCCTCTGGGCTGTCCCCATTGTGCAGAAAGGGGCAGTTAAATCCCCTCGCCTGGGGTCCCCCTCATCGCCCATCTTCAGCCCCCTTCCCCCCAGGGTCAGCCCCCACCAGCGCCCACTCCTCAGCACTCAACACCCTGTAGTTGAGGCTCCGGTAGCTGGAGACGTCCTGCCTGCGGCTCGCCTGCGTGGCCTCGTAGAGCTTCCTGACCACCGGGGGCAGGGGCTCGAACCCGCCCAGCCGCGCCAGCTCCTGGCAGTAACCCCACTGCCGCCGCCCCAGCTGGTGGAAGTGCCTGGGGGCCCCGCCGGCCGCGAGGTGCTGCCGCAGCGCCCCCTCGGCGGCCGCCTGCCTCTCGGCAGCGGAGGGCAGGCGGCAGGCGCCCCGCAGCACCGCCAGGCAGAAGAGCAGCTGGCAGTGGAAATGGGGGAAGGGGCAGACCTGCTGGCAGACCCCGACGAAGAAGAGGTCAGGGTGGTGCGGGGGCAGCAGGTGCCGATACAGCGGCGTCACCGTGTGGGCCGTGATCCGCAGGCCCAGGCGGGCGGGCGCCAGGAAGGGGAAGCGGTACCGGTACCCGGTGCAGAGGATGAGGACGTCGGCCCTGTGCTCGGCGCCGTCCCCGAACTGGACCGTGTCCCCGGCCACGGCCACCACCGGCATTGCCTGCAGCACGTTCCCGGGCAGCGGGGGCAGCGGGGGCTGCCGGTGGCTCAGGATCACCCGCTGGGCCACGGGGGCCAGCTGCAGCGTCAGGTCCACGCCGGACGGGCCGGCCCCCAGCAGCACCACGGTGCGGCCGGCGAAAGGCTCCGGGCTGCGGTATTCGTGGCTGTGCAGCAGCCGGCCTGGGGGAAGGGAGAGGGGGTGAAAAGGGGAGCTGCGGGGGTTCCCCACGCACAGGGCTGCCCGACCCCACGGAGCGTCTCCCTCCTGCTGTATTCGCCAGGGCAGCCCATGCCCGGAGCCCAGAGCAAAGGGCGGGTCACAGGAGGCTCTTACCTGGGAAGGTCTCCAGGCCGGGGATGGCGGGGATGAAGGGGTCGGAGTAGTGACTGCAAAGGGAGCAGAAAGAGGGACCCTATTACTGCTTCCTTGGGGCTGCCCTTTGGGGCCTGGGGCCCCCCATTTACTTACAGAGGCCCCCCAGGGAGGGGGGAATCTCCAAACTCCAGCCCAGGACCAGAAATTTGCTCACCCCCTGGGGAGGGGTTTTTCTGGGGCTCCCCCTTGACACCCCAGGGACTGGTCCATGACTGCCCCCAACACCCTGGGTTCCCCCACAGCCACGGTTTTTTACCCCCCCCCCAGGTCTGGGCTTCCCCACAGCCACCCTCTGCACACCCCTAGGGACCCTTGCACCCAGGGGAGAGGCCTCTGCAGAGCACACAGCCCCCCCTGCAGAGCCGGGAACCCCCCCCCACGCACCCACCCACCCTGGCGAGTGACCCTGCTCAGCCCCTTTGCCAGCAGCTCCGAGGCGCCCGCAGGGCCAGGGGAGCAGCAGCAGGAAACTGGGAGCGACCCCCCCACCCCACGCGATCGCCCGAGGGCCTCACCCGCTGCAGACGATTACAGCATCGAAGTGCTCGGTCACTTGCACCGTCCGGTCCTGGGCCCGGCAGGTGGTGACATCCCAGCCGCCCTCGGGGCCCTCGGCCGGGCTCACGGCATCCACCAGCCGCGAGAACTGGAAGGGGAGACAGGACGGGTCAGATCCGGGCGGCGAACAGTAACAACCTCAGACGGGGACTGCCGGAGCAGCCCATGCAGGGGCCTTGGCTGGGCAGGGTCTCGGCTGTGTCTCGGGGGGGGGTCACGTCCTGCCGGGGCGAGCAGGTGTCCGGTTTTCGACCCTGGCGGCTCTGGTCAGCACTGCCGACTGGGCCGTTGAAGGTCCAGTCCTCAGGGCTGCAGAGCTAAGGCAGACGTGTCCCTTGGAGCACCGCGCTGCACCTCGGAAGCAGCCAGCCGGTCCGGCTCCTTGGGGGGTGGGGGGCTCTGTGGCACCGGCTCCCCCTGCCCCGCGCACCGGCTCCGCACTCCCATCGGCCGGAACCTGCCTTAGCCCCGCTGTGCCGCTGACCGGGCGCCGCCCGAGGTAAGCCTGCACGCCAATCCCAAACCCCAACCTGCTGCCCCAGCTCTGAACCCCCCCAACCCAGAGCCCCCTCCTGCACCCCAAACCCCTCATCCCTGGCCCCAGCCCAGAGCCTGTACCCACTCCCACACCCCAGCCCCGAGCCCCGCCCAAACCTGGAGCCCCCTCCTGAATCCGAGCCCGCATCCCCAGCCCAGAGCCCTCTCCCGCACCCAGAACCACTCATCCCCAGCCCTACCCCTTCTGCACCCCAACCCCCTGCCCTAGCCCCGTGAAAGTGAGTGAGGGGGAGCGAGCCACCGAGGGAGGGGGAATGCAGTGAGCGGGGGGATGGGGACTCGGGGAAGAGGGGGCCTCGGGGAAGGGGCGGGGGTAGGGTGTTTGGTTTTGTGCCAATAGAAACTTGGCACCCCTAGCCGTGGCCCAGCTCTGTGCTCAGGCCCGGTCTCTGGGTGGAGGGAGTTGGGGGTCGTGTCCTGCCAGGGCCCAGCTCCGTGCTCAGGCCTGGTCTCTGGGTGGAGGGGCTGGTCTGTACCCCTGGGGGGGTCTGGTCTGTGCTCCTAGGGGGCCGCGTCCTGCCAGCCAGGGCCCAGCTCCGTGCTCAGGCTCCGTCTCTGGGGGGCAGGCAATAGGGATCCCCAGGCGTTCCTGCTCTGCCCGGCCCCCCCACTCACCCTGATGTGTTCTCGGACACAGAAGTGATCGGCATAGCTTTCCAGATAGGCCAGCACGTCCGAGTGGTGCAGGAAGGACGGCAGGGAGGGGTCGAAGGGGAAGTCTGGGAACGCCATCACCTCCTTGGGCAGGTTGGTCCTGGGGGTGCAAACACCGGTTAACGCCCCCCCCCTCGCCAGGAGGGATGTGCTGCCCTCCCCTCACAAGGTCCCCGTCCCCTCCTGCACCTGCCTGCTCCTTCCAGGGCTCGTAGCAGAGGGTGCCCCAGCTGCAGCGGGGAATGGGGGAGGTGTGGAGAGGGGGCAGTGAGGAGATAGACCCCCTGGAAAGATGGGGGGGCTGGTCTCAGGGGAGGGGATCCTACCCCCACGAATACTTGGAGGCTTGGCAAGCTCACGGGACTCTGACGCTAGGAACAACTCCTCTGACCCTGCCTGGTGCCCAGAAACACATGACGCTTGCGGCCCCATGCCGGCTACCTGAGGTCCCGGTACATGCTGGAGTGGATGGGGAGCCCGTCCGGGCTCTGCCCCGTCTCTTCGGTATAGACCCAGGTGCCCCCGACGCGGTCGGACGCCTCGAACACCACGGGGGGCGCAAAGGACTCGGGGCAGGCAGCAATGTGACGGGCTGCGCACAGCCCGGCTGCTCCTGCCCCGATCACCACCACCCGCAGCTTCCCTGGGGCCGTCATCCTGCAGCGCGGCTGGGAACAGGCAAAGCAGGGGATGTGAGTTGGGGCCCAGGCCTCTCTCGCTCCCGCCCAGCCTTCCCGCTACCCAAAAACTCCCTGCAAATGCCACAACCCGCCAAAGTTCCCCATTGCCCCTCACCCCTAGATCTCTCCCAGCCACTCCGTCCAAACCCTCCCCTCACCCTCACCCCCATAACTACCCCCCACTTTTCCCTTCCTGCCTCCTCACTAGAACAGGCTCCTACCCCGTTCACAGACACAAAACACGTCCAAAGCCTGAGTGGACTTTGGCCACATCTCACAGACACTCAGCAGATTCCCCACATGCCATCACGCTGCCGTAGTCACCAGGGGAAAAACTTTTGTAAAGAGTTTGGCACCCATATCCCCAAAACCTTCCCACCACTGACTCCAGACAAAGTAGTTACACCAACAGGGATCCCTTGCCCAGCACTGAGGTGCAGCTGCCTCTGGGGTGGAGTGTAAGGATTATTTATAGAGATGTAAGGGACATGGAGGAGGGGGATTTTTATGTGTGTATGTTTGTGAGGCCTAGTCTGGAAACCTTGGGAATATTGAGAAAAATGGAAAAGAAAGAGCAGTGCAAGAACTTTTAGAGTTGCTACCCTTCAGTCCTTCAAAAGTGCTTTCTACTAATAACTCGGAGGTTTTTACAATTAATCAAATGTGTCTCTAGCAACACGAGTTTCTGCTATTTCTGCACGATAATATCAGGTCATTTCTGAGCCCACAGGATGCAACCTTCCTCTTTGGTTTCAACAACATCAATAAGTGTCAGAGGGGTAGCCGGGTTAGTCTGGATCTGTAAAAGCAGCAAAGGGTCCGGTGACACCTTATCGACTAAGTGCCGTAGCTCTCGTGGGTGACTCCCCACTTCCTGGGATGGGTGTCGATATTGATGTGTTCTCGTATCAATGGGTTTTTTTTTCTTGTTTGCTAACCGGCAAAAAAATACACCCAAGTGCCCCAATACCAAGACTAAACCATTTATACTTATTCCAGATATATCCTAAACAGGGTTTGTTATGTGCTAACACATCTGATTCTTAAAGAAATAAAGAAAGTTTACTTCTGATCCGCAAGTAACCAGGTATTTCAACTGTCCCTTGCGTTCTCTAGCGGGTTTACAGGGTCAGGAAGTGAAAGATAACCCTGTTTCCAGCTGACACTGCGAGGGATATTCCCCCTCCCTGGGGCCAGGACACTGGTCTCTGACCAGCACAGCAGGGCAGGGGGTGGGGGTCTCAGTCCCTTTGTTGCTGGCACCTAGTGCCAAGAGGCTAAACAACAGCTGAAGTTGGTTTGTTACCTGGTGTGCTACACCCAATATTTACAACGGGGTGGAGAAGCAGAAAAGTTTATTTGAAGCTTTAAATAGGTACAGGGAGATTTGAATTTTAAATGTTGTATATAGAGCAGGAAGTTACATAGGGCAGCTTGCTATTAAATAAATATGCTAAAAAAAAAATGTATAAAAGCCTAAGTATTTATATAGCCAGCCAATTCAGTTTTTAGCTAGTTTTTTGATTTTTTGTATTATTTGTTAAACTATATATAAAGCTGCTTTATTCAGCATTGTTTTTTTTATATTTGCCCTGTGTAGCCTTGCTTAGTTTTAGGCAGTCTGACTTTGCAGCATATTGTTGCAGAGTCTCAGCATAACTGCTGTGTGTGCCTCCAGCCGGGGGGGCCAAGGACACTTGGGCCTAGTACGCAGAGCTGCTGTGAGTGCCTCCAGGCAGGAGGGGGGCCAAGGACACCTGGGCCTAGTGCAAGGGGGCTTCATTGACACTCGTGGTCTTTTATCCCCTCGAGTTACCTAGTGGCCATGCCCCAGTGTTCCCAACACCTTCGCCCCAGGCAGGGGCTGCCCCCGAGCTGCTCCCTGGGGCTCCGGCAGAAGGGACGCCCCTCAGTTCACCCTCCTGGTAACTGGGGCTCCCACCCCACCCCGGGCACGGCTCATTGCCCGCCCCCTCTCAGCCCCACGGCTGCCCCCGACTCACCCACTGCACTCAGACCCACATGCTCCTGCCTCGGTGGCACCCCATACCATGCTGGGAGTTGTAGTCTTCTGCTTCCTGCCCAAACTTGGCGCCGAGGTGTGGGGTCCTGTATCCCCGTCTGAACCTCCTCAGCGCCCCCCACCCCCCCGCCGCCCCGGGGAGACAGCAACCAACCCCCTTTCCCAGAGGCCAGAAGGGCGCCAGGGTTGGGTCCGGTGAACTGCAACCCGCACCAGTGTCTCCGCAGGCTCAGTGCGGCCGATGGAAATCAGTACAAACAGCATTTGGAAGTTGGGTTTTTAAGAGTTATGTCAAACGGCCTTAAATGTGCTGGAGACGTAAAAAAAAAAACGCTGAGCAAAGCGGGTGAAGTGGCGTGAGACTCGAGGTTGGAGGCGAGTTAGTGATAAGTTAGGACAAGCCCCCAGGGCATGTTGTAAACAGATTTGGGTCTTAATGACTCTTCTAGACGAAAGGTGGCTGTCTGTGGTGCTAATTACTGGGATGGCACTTACCCCTCAACGGAGCAACCGGGACAAGCGCGGCAGGAAGTGCGGCTACCCCAACGAGACCCTGCCCCACGTCCTGTGTGGATGCCAGCACCACTCCGGAGCCTGGCGGCACAGCCACAGTGGATGCCAGCACCATCCCGCCGTCCCTGGGGAAGGTCACCGTCCCTGAAAAGAACAGCCGGCTGCGACCCAACATTGTCGTGACTGATGCGGAAGAGAAGAAGATCCTCATTGTGGACGTCACGGTGCCATTCGAAAACAGATCATTGGCCTTCCACGAGGCCCGAGCTCGGAAGGTGCTGAAATACAGCCCGCTCATGGTGTCTGACACCATCAGGTGGTCCAGAGACATACACACAGAGCACATCATGGGACACCGACAGTACCAGGTGTTAGGATATAGATATTCAGGCCTGTCGGTAAAGGCCTGTACTCTAAGAATTTAGGTGTATTCTTATCACTTAGCTAGTTCTAGAGGTATAAAAGAAAGAATCAAAATCACTGTCTGCCGGTGTAAGGGCCTTCTCTCACCGTGACAGTCTGAGGCCCTGTTCTTAGGCTAAGGCCTTTGGCTAAGCAGCAGAGGCAGCCATGAGCTGGGAAGCCACCGGTCACCTCCTCACATTCCAAACTAGTCACATTGAAAGAAGGTGCTATTGGGCTGTTAGGAATACAATCCTGTCCTGATAATGCCTATCGCCTCCAGAGAAAGGGAAGTGCCTAGAAAATGTAAAAGGAAACTTAGTTTGAGAGCATCCTGTCTGGCAAGAACTCACTTATCAATAGCTGGGATGTGAAATCCTCACTTCTATAGTGTTTTGTCATTATAGTTCCCACTTTGCTATTGTTTGTCTGTATAATCTCTGTCTGGTGCTGTGATTGTTCCTGTTTGCTGTATAATTAATTTGCTGGGTGTAAACTAATTAAGGTGGTGGGATATAACTGGTTACATAATCATGTTACAATATGTTAGGATTGGTTAGTTAAATTTCAAGAAAATGACTGGTTAAGGTATAGCTAAGCAGAACTCAAGTTTTACTATATAGTCTGTAGTCAATCAGGAAGTGGGGGTGTGTGGGTGGGGGAAATGGGAACAGGGAATGGGGGTGTGGAAATTGGAATCGTGTTTGGCTAAGAGCAGGAATGGGAACAGGGACACAGGTGTAAGGCTTTGTGGTGTCAGAGCTGGGAAGGGGGACACTAAGGAAGGAACCTGGAATCATGCTTGCTGGAAGTTCACCCCAATAAATATTGAATTGTTTGCACCTTTGGACTTAGGGTATTGTTGCTCTCTGTTCATGCGAGAAGGACCAGGGAAGTAAGTGGGTGAAGGAATAAGCCCCCTAACACCAGGTCAAGTAATCGAGAACACTGGTCAGGGAAACAACCCACTTCCTTCCCTGATGAACCAAGGGACGCACCCCACCCATGTACTGATTCACTACACCAACACTGACTTGGACTCTGAATAGAGTCTATGGGTGGCGTACCCTACATCACTTATCCACTGATGTTTTAAAAAATCCCGCACCCCAATCTGGGTCTCTGCTGGTTATGTGCTATGTATGCATCTTATGAACCTTGTACCAACACCTGTAATCCCTCATAACCCAAGCCTGACCCCAGAGGTACAGTACCTTCCTTCTTCACTTGTGTAAATGTGATTTTAAACATTAACTTTAATAAAAATTTTAAATAGCCAATGAGGGTGTAGAAGGTATTTCAATTTAAGGTAGCAGAAAGATAGATCTGGTAAAAGCCAGACACTGTTAATTAATTAGTGATGCTATTGTAAGTGACTAGAAAAAGGGTAACACACTAATTCTAGGTTTCAGAGTAACAGCCGTGTTAGTCTGTATTCGCAAAAAGAAAAGGAGTACTTGTGGCACCTTAGAGACTAACCAATTTATTTGAGCATGAGCTGAACGGGTGTCGGGTGTCGTCTCCACCTCTCCTCGGATGTGCTCCGGGTGCTGGCCCAGTGATTGAGTGGGGTGAACGAGAAAAAGGATCATACGTTGTGAGAGGGACCTGGAGGGTTTCAGGGCTGAAAAGCCAAGGGGGGAGATGGCTGCTCCCAGCTACCAGGGGGATGGGGCCCATTAAGGAACCTGGATAGAAAATGCAGTGGAGAGAGCCTGTGGCGGGGACAGGGCCGGCTCTAGGCAGCAGCCTGGCAAGCAGGTGCCTGGGGTAGCAAACGGGAAAGGGCGGCTTCCTGGGCGGTCTGAGCGGGGCACTGCGGTGGCTCCTCCGGTTCCCTCTTCGGTGGAATGCGGGTGGCAGCTTTTTTTTTTATCTTCGCTGCTTGGGGCAGCAAACAAGGTAGAGCCGGCCCTGGGCAGGGAGCAGCGGAGGCTGGATGTTAATGGCCGGGGGCGATGAGGGCAGTAAATCACCCCCTGGTGTCCCCCATACTGGGAAACCCCTGAGCGGCAGGAAGTGAGAAGGCCAGCACCCTGTCTGGTGCTGCGCCAATCCTGGGCCAACCTCGATGGACATATGAGGTGGGGAGCACAGGGCAGCCCTGAGCTTCTCCACCCCCAGCCGGGCAGTTGAGGGGGAGCTGCAGGGCCGTGCCCTGCAGCCTTGCTGGGACCAGACCCCAGATCCGATGCCCTGGGTGTCCCCCCCCCCACATTGATGCAATGACTCCTGGGGCCAGGAGGGACAGTGTCCTGCATGTATTCCTCCCTGCCCCCCCTTCCTCCCGCAAAGGATGCTGGTAACCCCATGGGCCAGTGCCCTGTAAGCCCCTCACCCACTGTAGCCCCATGGCGCAGTGCCCTGTGTGTATCCCCCAGCCCCACACATGGGCGGGGGGCATGGGGGGGATGATCTCTGGCCTCCACATGGGGCAGTATCCTGGGTATAGCACCCCAACTCCTGCAGTGACCCCTGCTGGCCGGGGGTGTGTGTCCACGATTTGGGCAGTGACCCTTGCTGGCTAAGTGGGGCACCCCCCCCCCCCGACACCGAGGCAGTGACCCCTGGTGGCCTTTAGGCCCGGGGCCCTGGGAAGCGGGGGCTGTGCTTGGGGGGGATAAAAAAGCCCCCCTCGCCCCTCCTCCACCCGGGGTTCTGCCCCTCCCCCGCTTAGCCCCAGCTCCCCCCGCCCCAACCCCTGATTTGCCCCCCCCCTCCCCCGCACAGTCAGTGTCCGCCCCCTGCCCAGACTCCGCCCCTCCCCCCGCCCCGCCCAGGCGTTTAGGGCCAAGTCAGGGCAGAGTGAGGGCACTGCGGCTTCAGCGGGTGCAATTGAGCATGCGCCATCCGTGCTCCATGCGCATGCTCAGTCCCACCCAAGGCAGCGCGCGCGCGCGCGGGCTCAGAGCTGCCGAACCCGCCTCGCGTCAGGCTGGGCCCGAGCGGACGGCCGTGCCCCGGGGCAGGCTGGGAGATGTAGTTCCTGACGCACCTCGGGCCGGAAATGATGTTGGCCCAACCGACGGGCGGAGGCTGTTAGGGAGGCGCGTGAGGGGGCCTCCCCCTCCCCTCTCGCTGATTGGCGGAGAGCTCCTGGGGGCAGGGGGGCGCGCGGAGCCGGCCGGGCCGAGACTCCTGGAGCCAGGGGTGGGGGAGGGGCAGACGGCGTGAAATGGGGGGGTCAAGCGGGGGGGGATGGAAAATCAGCCAGGGGTGGGAGAGGGGCAGACGGCGTGAAATGGGGGGGTCAGGCGGGGGGGGATGGAAAATCAGCCAGGGGTGGGGGAGGGGCAGACGGCGTGAAATGGGGGGGTCAGGCGGGGGGGGATGGAAAATCAGCCAGGGGTGGGGGAGACGAGACGAGACGGTGTGAAATGGGGGGGGTCAGGCGGGGGGGGATGGAAAATCAGCCAGGGGTGGGGGAGGGGCAGACGGCGTGAAATGGGGGGGGTCAGGCGGGGGGGATGGAAAATCAGCCAGGGGTGGGGGAGGGGCAGACGGCGTGAAATGGGGGGGTCAGGCGGGGGGGGGATGGAAAATCAGCCAGGGGTGGGGGAGGGGCAGACGGCGTGAAATGGGGGGGTCAGGCGGGGGGGGGGATGGAAAATCAGCCAGGGGTGGGGGAGGGGCAGACGGCGTGAAATGGGGGGGTCAGGCGGGGGGGGATGGAAAATCAGCCAGGGGTGGGGGAGGGGCAGACGGCGTGAAATGGGGGGGTCAGGCGGGGGGGGATGGAAAATCAGCCAGGGGTGGGAGAGGGGCAGACGGCGTGAAATGGGGGGGGGTCAGGCGGGGGGGGATGGAAAATCAGCCAGGGGTGGGGGAGGGGAGACGGCGTGAAATGGGGGGGGTCAGGCGGGGGGGATGGAAAATCAGCCAGGGGTGGGGGAGGGGCAGACGGCGTGAAATGGGGGGGGTCAGGCGGGGGGGATGGAAAATCAGCCAGGGGTGGGGGAGGGGAGACGGCGTGAAATGGGGGGGGGTCAGGCGGGGGGGATGGAAAATCAGCCAGGGGTGGGGGAAGGGAGACAGTGTGAAATGGGGGGGGTCAGGCAGGGGGGATGGAAAATCAGCCGGGGGGGGCAGATGATGTGAAAGGAGGGGTCGGGGGGGATGGAAAACTGCAGCTGTGAATCCCTCTCAGGACATGGGGAGCGAGGGGGGCGGGAGCAGGTTCGATCCCCCGCCGCAATGATCCGTTTCAAAGGAGTCTGGCCTCCTCCTGCCCGAGCCAGGTTTCTGGTCTCGCTGAGAGGCGTGTTCAAGGCCAGGTGGGGCCGTGTGTGTCTCCACTATTTGGGTAGGGACCCCTGCTGGCTAAGTGAGGCCGTGCCCCCGGTTATTCACCCACAGAGGACAGGATATTTCCTCCCGTTTTGCTTTGCTCAACTCCTCCTTTACATCACCAGCTGCCTTTTCTGTGACACTCAGCTCCGCCTCCTGTGGTGCCACCCTGGGACTTCCTTTTCCTATCTGCAGACTGCCGGTAGCTCCTGCACAGCTAACTTCCTCTTCTGACTCTCCCCGTGGCTCTCAGACTCCATCTCCAATCCCGCTCCTAAAGGTACCGTATCAGCCTGAGCAAATTCTCTTGCCCTACTTCTAGGAGTTGGCGCTGCAGGTTTGTCTACCTCTGTTGGTTCCATCATGCTGACAGGGATGGGAATCGATTCTTTATCCTCCTCTGACACATCTTCTCTCTTTTCTAATTCTTTCCAACAGCTGATCACGGTCTGATCTATAGCCCTTCAGCGACTTTAAGCTGGCATCCAAATTTTGCTGGGCTTCCCTGAGTAGCCCTACTTTTTTATTCCATTTCTTTCCCAGTGAACTACAAGTCACGAGCAGGCATTCAACAGCCATTCCCTTTACCAGTTTAGCCCTTTTCTTTTTCTGCTCTGTTTCTACATCAAATACCTCACTTACAAAACCCCATGGGTTACATGCTCAGAAATCCTCTCGCTATTTCTCAGCTGTTCTAAACCTCCTCCCCCCCCTTAGACGATCGTATCACTTTAAATAATATTATTTTAACAATAACACAATTACTTTATAATATTACTTTTTATCTTGCAGTATTATATTCAAAAACCTTAAAATTAAACTTCTAAGTCAAAACCACAACACAAAACCAGAAATACTGGGACTGCTGCCAAGCTGCAGTCACAGGAAATTAGGTTTCTGTTTTCTTAAGAGAGTGGGGGAGACACACAATTTGTAAGTCTCTGTAATTTTAACCATTTACTTATGCCTCAGGTGAGATTTCTAGGGGTCTAAGGATGCCTGGAATTCCTGAAAATTCCTGTCACACACTCATTGAGTCTCCTGGCTAGTTGAAGATGAAGAGATCTAGAATAGATGATGAATGAAGCTCTTTTATATGACACAAGTGCCGGAAATCCTTCCTCTTATGCCCAAATTTCATTCCTCCCCCACAGAAATGTTAGGGTACACTTACCCCATAGGCTAATATGTACGTGCGTATTGTAAGAGAAAAGTGAGTAGGCCTAAAACTCTGGTCAAGTTAATTGTGTACATGGTCAGAGGGCAGGAGAAGAGAGTGGAAAGTTCCAAGCAGAACAATTTGTAATAGCCAATCTTGAGAAATATAACAGCCACAGCTAGTGTTAGGAAAGCTCATAACGGCAAAAGAAAAAACTGTGAATAACAGGACAAAGCTTGTTTTTGCTGTATTCCTAATAAGGAAAATGTATTCCTAATAAGGCAAAAAATTAATAAGGAACTGTGTGCAATTGATTGTGGTTTTGATCTATATAAGCTTCTGTGTTCCCTGTTTCGGGTTCGGCAGCTAGGCTGGCTGTGGTCCCCTGCATGCTTGTAATAAAGTGGGCCTCAGGCTGTTCTGAACCAAATACAACGCTTGGTTAATTTTCCACAACAGTATTGATGACAGGTATGTACGCACTTGTAGTGTACTTGTTAAGTCTGTGGGTACAACTTTGAAAAACCCGCTATGCCATTCTTCGTTGTCCATTGGTCTGGGTAAACGTAGGCATGGGTGCTTTTTCTATTTGTCTTTCACTTGTCTTTATTGAATTTCATCTCGTTCATTCAGCCTACTTCTCCAGTTTGTAAATGTTACCTTGAATTCTAATCCTGTCCTCCAATGTGCTTGCAACCCCTCGCAGCTGCTGTTATCTGCATATTTAGACAGCATGCTCTCCAGTCCATTATCCAAGTAATTAGTGAAAATATTGAATATATCAGATCCAGGACTGGCCCCTGGGCACCCCATTGTATACATCCTCTCAGTTGGACAGTGAACCAGTAATGATTCCTGTCTGAGTACAGCCTTTCAACAACATTTTCACCCATTTTATAGCACTTGCATGTACACCACATTTCCCTAGTTCACGGTGAGAATGTCATGGGGGCCTGTGTCAAAAGCCTGACTAAAATCAAGATATGTCCTATCTACAGTGTCCCCTGGATCTATAAGTCCAGTACCCCTGTGAAAGTAGGAAATTAGATTGACTTGGCATTATTTGTTTTTGCAAATCCATGCTGGCTATAACTTATCACCTTACTGGCCTCTAGGTGCTTACAAATTGATTGTATAATAATTTGTTCATTCAAGGTATCTAAGGAAGGCTTGACTTTATTTCCCGGTTCTCTTTGTTCCCCTTTTAAAAGATCGGTACTCTGTTTGCCCTTCTCCAGTCTTCACCGTTCTCCAGGTGTTCTCAAAGATAACTGCTAATGGTTCCCAGATTGCCTCAGCTAATTCCTTGAGCACCCTAAAATGAATTTCATGGCTGACATTAATATATATAATGTATCTACATATTTTTAACCTGTTCTTTCCATATTGTGGTTTCTGTTTCTTCCTCCTCTTGGTTAATAATAATTAAGACCCTACCTGAATTGCAGGATGATCTTCAAATAATTGCAGCTGAGTTGCAAAGAAGGCTTGGAAAATCGCAGAAAAGTAATAATGGACCTTTACTAATTGCCATAATTTGGAAAGGCCACAGCAGATCTATTTGTTTAATAAAAATCTGCTGGAATAATATAAACACTCAATTATTACATTACGCCTGTGAATTTTTTTGGTAACCAAACAATCTGGTGCAGCTACAGGGCCATAACTAGGGTGGGGTGAGTGGGGCGGCCGCCAAGGGCACAAAGCAGGGCTGGGGAGTAGAAAAATGGGGCAGAAAAATGAGGGTGGAAATTTGCGTCACGGATCATGAAATCTGGTCTCCGGCTGCCCAGTTCTGAAGGCAGAGTGGAAAGCAGCAGCTGCCGGCTGGGTGGCTAGCTCTGAAGGCAGTGCCCCACAGTACAGAAGTAAGGATGGCAATTCTAAGCCACCCCTACTTCTCTGCCTTCAGAGCTGGGCACCGGCCAGCATCCACCGCTCTCTCGCCACCCAGCTCCAGGCAGCGCCGCTGCCAGCATCAACTCAGGAGTAAGGGTGGGAATACCGCACCCCCCGAGTAGGCTTGCAACCCCCTTTTGGGTCTGGGCCCCTAGTTTGAGAAACGCTGTGGAGAAATCACACTTTTTCGTGGGTTACTCACTACATAAATAGCAAATTTTGCGGGTGTATAACACATCCTCAAAGTTCACTATTTCTACCATGACCAACCCTTAAAAATTATATGTTTCCCCCTTCCCGCCCCGTGATTTAAGTAGTACCCTACTTATTGCCTTCTATGTCCCTTGCTAGGTGTAACTTATTTTGGGAGTTAATCTTTCTGATTTTGTCCCCACATGTCATGGTACTCACTGAGCGGGGGGAAAACCAATAACAGAAAATGTGGAAATGGCAGAAGTGCTAAACGACTTTTGTTTCAGTTTTCACCAAAAAGTTTAGTAGCAATTGGACATCTAACTTAATGAATGCCAATAAAAATGAGGTAGGGTCAGAGGCTAAAATAGGGAAAGAACAAGTTAAAAATTTACTTAGGTTAGACGTCTTCAAGTCACCAGGGCCTGATGCAATGCACCCTAGAATGCAGAAGGAGCTGACTGAGGAGATATCTGAGCCATTAGTGATTATCTTCTAAAAGTCATGGAAGACGGGAGAGATTTCAGAGGACTGGAAAAGGGCAAATCTAGTGCCCATCTATAAAAAGGGGAGTAAGGACAACCCAGGGAATTTCAGACCAATCAGCTTCTTTTAATTCCCTGGAAAGATAATGGAACAAATAATTAAGCAATCAGTTAGCAAACACCTAGATGATGATAAGGTGATAAGTAACAGTCAGCATGGATTTGTCAAGAACAAATTGTGTCAAACCACCCTAATAGCTTTTTTTTGACGGGGTAACAAGCTTTTGGATAGAGGGGAAGTGGTAGACATGGTATATCTTGACTTTAGTAAGGCTTTTGATACTGTCTTGCATGACCTTCTCATAAACAAACTAGAAAAATACAACTGAGATGGAACTACCATTAGGTGGGTGCATAGCTGGTTGGAAAACTGTCCCCAGAGAGTAATCAGTGGTTCACAGTCAAGCTGGAAGGGCATATCGAGTGGGATCCCACTGGGATCAGTTCTGGGTCCGGTTCTGATCAATATCTTCATCAAAGATAGGATTAAAATTCAAAATGATCAGGACAAAATGGTCTGAAGTAAATAGGATGAAATTTAATAAGGACAAATGCAAAGTACTCCACTTAGGAAGGAACAATCAGTTGCACACACACAAAATGGGAAATGACTGTCTAGTGAGGAGTACTGTGGAAAGAGATCTGGGGGTCGTAGTGGATCACAAGCTAAACAAGAGTCAACAGTGTAACACTGTTGTAAAAGAAGCAAACAACTTTCTGGGGTGTATTAGCAGGAGTGTTGTAAACAAGACACAATAAGTAATTCTTCTGCTCTACTCTGTGCTGATTAGGCCTCATCTGGAGGATTGTGTCCAGTTCTGGGTGCCACATTTCAGGAAAGATTTGGAGAAAGTTCAGAGAAGAGCAACAAAAATTATGAAAGGTCTAGCAAACATGACCTGTGAGGGAAGATTGAGAAACTTGGGTTTGTTTAGTCTGGAGAAGAGAAGACTGAGAGGGGACATGATAACGGTTTTCAAGTACATGAAAAGTTGTTACAAGGAGGAGGGAGAAAAATTGTTCTAATTAACCTCTGAGGCTAGGACAAGAGGCAATGGGCTTAAATTGCAGCAATGGTGGTTTAGGTTGGACATCAGGAAAAACTTCCTAACTGTCAGGGTGGTTAAGCACTGGAACAAATTGTCTAGGAAGGTTGTGAAATATCTGTCATTGGAGATTTTTAAAAGCAGGTTGGATAAGACACCTGACAGGGATGGTCTAGATCAGGGGTTCTCAAACTGGGGGTCGGGACCCCTCAGGGGGCTGTGAAGTTATTATGTTGGGGGGGTCGTGAGCTGTCCGCCTCCACCCCAAACCCCACTTTGCCTCCAGCATTTATAATGGTGTTAAATATATAATGTTAGAATTAGTGGGGGAAGCAAAAGTGGATGGGAATCTGGGAGGCAGTGACCATGAGTTGGTTGAGTTCAGGATCCTGACGCAGGGAAGAAAGGTAAGCAGCAGGATACAGACCCTGGACTTCAGGAAAGCAGACTTCGACTCCCTCAGGGAACGGATGGCCAGGATCCCCTGGGGGACTAACTTGAAGGGGAAAGGAGTCCAGGAGAGCTGGCTGTATTTCAAGGAATCCCTGTTGAGGTTACAGGGACAAACCATCCCGATGAGTCGAAAGAATAGTAAATATGGCAGGCGACCAGCTTGGCTTAATAGTGAAATCCTAGCGGATCTTAAACATAAAAAAGAAGCTTACAAGAAGTGTAAGGTTGGACATATGACCAGGGAAGAGTATAAAAATATTGCTCGGGCATGTAGGAATGATATCAGGAGGGCCAAATCGCACCTGGAGCTGCAGCTAGCAAGAGATGTCAAGAGTAACAAGAAGGGTTTCTTCAGGTATGTTGGCAACAAGAAGAAAGCCAAGGAAAGTGTGGGCCCCTTACTGAATGAGGGAGGCAACCTAGTGACAGAGGATGTGGAAAAAGCTAATGTACTCAATGCTTTTTTTGCCTCTGTCTTCACTAACAAGGTCAGCTCCCAGACTGCTGCGCTGGGCATCACAAAATGGGGAAGAGATGGCCAGCCCTCTGTGGAGATAGAGGTGGTTAGGGACTGTTTAGAAAAGCTGGACGTGCACAAGTCCATGGGGCCGGACGAGTTGCATCCGAGAGTGCTGAAGGAATTGGCGGCTGTGATTGCAGAGCCATTGGCCATTATCTTTGAAAACTCGTGGCGAACCGGGGAGGTCCCGGATGACTGGAAAAAGGCTAATGTAGTGCCAATCTTTAAAAAAGAGAAGAAGGAGGATCCTGGGAACTACAGGCCAGTCAGCCTCACCTCAGTCCCTGGAAAAATCATGGAGCAGGTCCTCAAAGAATCAATCCTGATGCACTTGCATGAGAGGAAAGTGATCAGGAACAGCCAGCATGGATTCACCAAGGGAAGGTCATGCCTGACTAATCTAATCGCCTTTTATGATGAGATTACTGGTTCTGTGGATGAAGGGAAAGCAGTGGATGTATTGTTTCTTGACTTTAGCAAAGCTTTTGACACGGTCTCCCACAGTATTCTTGTCAGCAAGTTAAGGAAGTATGGGCTGGATGAATGCACTATAAGGTAGATAGAAAGCTGGCTAGAATGTCGGGCTCAACGGGTAGTGATCAATGGCTCCATGTCTAGTTGGCAGCCGGTATCAAGTGGAGTGCCCCAAGGGTCGGTCCTGGGGCCGGTTTTGTTCAATATCTTCATAAATGATCTGGAGGATGGTGTGGATTGCACTCTCAGCAAATTTGCGGATGATACTAAACTGGGAGGAGTGGTAGATACGCTGGAGGGGAGGGATAGGATACAGAAGGACCTAGACAAATTGGAGGATTGGGCCAAAAGAAATCTGATGAGGTTCAATAAGGATAAGTGCAGGGTCCTGCACTTAGGATGGAAGAATCCAATGCACCGCTACAGACTAGGGACCGAATGGCTAGGCAGCAGTTCTGCGGAAAAGGACCTAGGGGTGACAGTGGACGAGAAGCTGGATATGAGTCAGCAGTGTGCCCTTGTTGCCAAGAAGGCCAATGGCATTTTGGGATGTATAAGTAGGGGCATAGCGAGCAGATCGAGGGACGTGATCGTTCCCCTCTATTCGACATTGGTGAGGCCTCATCTGGAGTACTGTGTCCAGTTTTGGGCCCCACACTACAAGAAGGATGTGGATAAATTGGAGAGAGTCCAGCGAAGGGCAACAAAAATGATTAGGGGTCTAGAACACATGACTTATGAGGAGAGGCTGAGGGAGCTGGGATTGTTTAGCCGGCAGAAGAGAAGAATGAGGGGGGATTTGATAGCTGCTTTCAACTACCTGAAAGGGGGTTCCAAAGAGGATGGCTCTAGACTGTTCTCAATGGTAGCAGATGACAGAACGAGGAGTAATGGTCTCAAGTTGCAGTGGGGGAGGTTTAGATTGGATATTAGGAAAAACTTTTTCACTAAGAGGGTGGTGAAACACTGGAATGCGTTACCTAGGGAGGTGGTAGAATCTCCTTCCTTAGAGGTTTTTAAGGTCAGGCTTGACAAAGCCCTGGCTGGGATGATTTAACTGGGAATTGGTCCTGCTTCGAGCAGGGGGTTGGACTAGATGACCTTCAGGGGTCCCTTCCAACCCTGATATTCTATGATTCTGTTTTTAATTTATAAGGGGGGTCGCACTCAGAGGCTTGCTATGTGAAAGGGGTCACCAGTACCAAAGTTTGAGAATCTCTGGTCTAGAAAATACTTAATTCTGCCATGAGTGCAGGGGATGGGACTAGATGACCTCGTGAGGTCCCTTCCAGTCCTATGATTCTATGCTTGTGCTGTTCTTTTGTACTCATCCATAGCAATCTGTCCATGATTCAAATTTTTGTAGGATTCCTTTTTATTGTCTGGTCATTAAAGAGCTTACTGACCAAATAAAGCAAAATACGCAAGCTAAGCTCAATATACTTAAACAGGTTACAGAATGTAATTTCTTACCCTGAATGTTATTTTAGGCAGGTTGCAAAGTTTCTGTGGTTCAGAGTTCCAGTTATATTTCTTTTCAGACTGGACCCCTGTCTCAGTGTGGACTCCCCCCTGTCTTCCCTTCAGATGGCTTTAGCAGTCTTTCTTCTTGGGGAGACAGGCCATGGAGAGGAGGTGTCTCGTTTGCCTTCCTCCCCACCCTTAAATAAGATTTACATAAAGCGGGAATCTTTTATTTCTCAAACTTGACCCCCCCTTTCCCTTCCAGTGGAAAGTTACAAGAAGTCCCAGGTGTCACGGACTCACAGGTCATGCCCACTCTTGGCCCCATGCGGTCTCTGGGGGAAACCCCCTTCAGTGAGACAGCACTTCTCAGGGGTCCACTCTCTCTTGGGGGTTACCTCCTGAAGCCGCACCTCTCTGAACCTTAGCACACCTGTTTCTCGCCGTGGGCCCCCTCAGGGAGTCCACTTGCTCTAGAGCCCCGGGGCCTCTACGCCCAGAGGGAATGATGCAACCCTGTTCTCTAGACCGGAGCAACTCTCAGCCAGAAGGGTTTATTGAATGTCTGAACACACCATAGGAAACTCTTAGGGCCCTCAGGCCTGGCCTTCCTCAGCACAGCACATCCAAGTCTCCCTTGCTTCCAGGTGGACTCTGCCTGGTCTCTCTCTTTCCAGTCCCGAGCCTCCCTGCTTCCTAGCTGGGCATTTGATATCACCTGTTTTTTGAAGTCCATTGTCCTTATTTTCCTGCTCTAATGCTTTCCTTCTCTTAGAATCACGAAATCATCATTTCATGAACACTTTCGCCAATATTGCTTTCCACCTTCCGTTTCTTAACTAACTCCTGCCTGTTAGTCGGAATCAACCCTAAAATGCCTGTCCCCCTGGTTACTACGTCCATCTTCTGAAGCAAACAGGTGTCCCCAACACATTCCAAGAACTTATTGGACACTTTGTGTTTGTTTGAATACCTTTTCTACGGATGACTGGGTAGTTAAAGTCCCATGTCTTTCCCCCGTCCCCCCCATTACTAATTGTGTTTTGAATATTTCTTTTATTTGCATGACAGAGTCGAATAAAATGTAAAATATAAAATATAAAATATTTCTTTTATTTGCATGAACATCAGTCTGCAGGGAAAGAGCCACGGGGAATTGTGATGTGACGTTACTGTCCTGTTCTGACATGTCCCCTTCTTGCCCTGACAGGCTGCAACGTTACGTCCCATCCTTCTCGGGACCAGGGAAGGGAAATGGCTGCCGTGGGGCAAGTTCAGGTAGGGATTATCGGGGAGTTGCTGGTGGGCTCCTGTTGGCAGGAGAAGGGCAGTAAAGACATAGGAGGTGGGTGCTTCTGTGGGTGGTCGGCAGGTGGGAGGGGGCAGGAAATACACAGGCTGGAGAAAGGGAGGGGGACTTGCTGGGATTTGTTTACGGTGGGGCCTAGATTCTAGCAACAGACCCATGGGGTTTGTGGGTGGAAATTCCCTAATTTGTCAAGCAGGAAATACCCCCCTGGACTGGGCTGGGGAAATGTACCAGACTCCAATACTGGAGTCTGAACTTAATAGCCAGAGGGTAACCTCCAGTGAGGCCCAGGGAAGACACCCCATCCCTTTCCATCCAACTGCTGGCACGGGGACGGGAGTTGGGATTCCTACCAGGGGACTGGCTGTCCCTGGACTCTCCTGGGGGCTCTATCTCTTGTATCCACTTCTGACTGGTAGGTGAGTGTTGACTGTGAAGACCCTGGCCATCTCTGTCTGGCTCTCTCTCTTTCTCCCCTCACCCTGATGCCTCCTGGCTGCTCTGATGGAGAGGGGGTCGGAGCCTGCCTGCCTGCCTCCCAGAGCTTCCATGTGATTGGCCCTCCTCCCCTGTGAACGGTGGGGTTGTCACTGGGCAGCAGGCGCAGAGTGGGGGGCTCTTGCTCTTTCAGGGGCCGGTGACTTTCGAGGAGGTGGCTGTGTATTTCACTGAGGAAGAGTGGGCTCTGCTGGACCCCGCTCAGAGAGCCCTCTACGGAGATGTCATGCAGGAGAACTATAAGAATGTGACCTCGCTGGGTAAGGATTCCTGTCCCCTCGGTTCTTAGAAGGAGAAATGAAGAGTTAAGGTTCACATTGCACCCTCAGTTTTTCCCTGTTTCAGCAACCCCCTGACAGGCCAATGACACACAGACTTAGCACTCGACCCTCCCCGCTACAGAACGCTTTGGGAGCAGAGCACAGGCGCAGGACAGCACAAACGCTAACACCGTCTCTTTCCACATGCTGGAAGGGCACGAGGCAGCACTAGGCATCCTTAACTCTGCTTAATGTACTTTATGGGCCTTTAATTTCCTTGGTTTTCTGTTGAATGGACTTTTTAGCCACTGTATCTATGTTGACACTACAGTTTTTGAGGCAATTTATGTCAGGTGGGGATGCGATTTTTGACATCGCTAACTGACAGAGCAGTGGGCTTAGAGGTAGTTCCAGCACCTCCAGTGAAAGTCCCAAGGGGGTCTCTGTGACCCAACCCATCACAGGGTGGTCTGGTGAGGGAAGGTTTCCGGGAGTCAGAGATTCTGTGGGTTCCAGTCTTCACTGAGGCACCAGTCTACACAGCTGTTTTTAATGGGCTAGCACCTACAGTGGAGCACCCATAGGGAGACACATCTCAAAGAACCATCGCTGATGCACAAGTTGAGTAACTTCTTCTTGTGCTGTTACCTGATCTCACTGGTCGTCTTTCCCATGAGCAGGGTTTCCAGTTTCCAAACCCGATGTCATCTCCCAGCTGGAACGAGGGGAAGAGCCGGGGGCCCCAGATCTCCGGGGCTCAAAGGAAAGAGAGATCCTGAGAGGCAGCCGAGTGGGTGAGGGATGATTAAACTTACTCAGTGCTTGAAGGAAACAGCTGGGATTCCCAACAAAGACCTTGTGAGGTTTCTGGGTTCAGGATGGTCCCCAGCAGGTGTCGTATCCTCAGGGCAGATACTGTTCATGGGTCCCTACCAATCCTAACTCCTGGCAGTAGTTCCCTCCCCAAACTCTCTTCTTCCTGGGGAGTGTTTGTATGGGAACTGGATGCAGAATTGATCCCCTCCTCTCGCCCCTTTGGGGAAGAGTTGGGGGAAATTCAGTCCCTGGTTTTTCTCCATCTCCAGCTATTCTCTTGGTTTGTTCCCCCCTTTTCTCTTCTGGCTTCTGAGGTTTTCCTTTCTCTGTCCCAGCAGGTGATGGGATGGTGAGAGAGACCGTGGAGCAGAATCCTCAGCAGGAAGAGGAGCAAGTGGAACCGCAGGGGACGTTATTGCAAAGATGCAAAGGGAGTGTGTCCAGGAGTTGTGAGCAGGGAAAAGGCTCTCAGGGCCAGCACAGGCCAGAGAAGGGGCAGGAGAACCAGCCAGTGCAGACAGTTGGAATACCTGTTAATTATCGGGGAACTCACAAAGGTCTCAAGGAAACCACGTCCCCGCAGAGAATCCTGACGGGAGAGAGAAATAACACGGGCTTTGAGTGTGGGAAAAAGTTCAGGAGGCGCTCACACCTTATTACCCATCAGAGAATCCACACCAGAGTGAGACCCTATGGATGCTGTGAGTGTGGGAAAACCTTCACTGAGCGCTCAACCCTTATTCGCCATCAGAGCATCCACACCGGAGTGAGACCCTATGAATGCTGTGAGTGCGGGAAAGCCTTTGCTGAGAGCTCAAACCTTATTCGCCATCAGAGCATCCACACAGGGGAGAAACCCTATAAATGCTGTGAGTGCGGGAAAACCTTTGCTCGGAGCTCACACCTTATTCGCCATCAGAGGATCCATACAGGGGAGAAACCCTATGAATGCTGTGAGTGCGGGAAAACCTTCACTCGGAGCTCACACCTTATTCGCCATCAGAGGATCCACACAGGGGAGAAACCTTATGAATGCTGTGAATGCGGGAAAACCTTCGCTCAGAGCTCAGGCCTTATTACACATCAGAGGAGCCACACAGGAGAGAAACCCTATAAATGCTGTGAGTGCGGGAAAACCTTTGGTGGGAGCTCAGAGCTTATTACACATCAGAGAATCCACACAGGAGAGAAACCCTATAAATGCTGTGAGTGCGGGAAAACCTTCATTGATCGCTCACACCTTATTCGCCACCAGAGGATCCACACAGGAGAGAAACCCTATAAATGCTGTGAGTGCGGGAAAACCTTCACTCAGAGCTCAGGCCTTATTACACATCAGAGGAGGCACACAGGAGAGAAACCCTATAAATGCTGTGAGTGCGGGAAAACCTTTGCTCAGAGCTCAGGCCTTATTACACATCAGAGGATCCACACAGGAGAGAAACCCTATGAATGCTGTGAGTGCGGGAAAACCTTTGCTGGGAGATCAGGCCTTATTATACATCAGAGGATCCACACAGGAGAGAAACCCTATAAATGCTGTGAGTGCGGGAAAACATTCGCTGGGAGATCAGGCCTTATTACACATCAGAGGAGTCACACAGGAGAGAAACCCTATGAATGCTGTGAGTGCGGGAAAACCTTCGCTGGGAGATCAGGCCTTATTACACATCAGAGGAGCCACACAGGAGAGAAAATCCTATGAATGCTGTGAGTGCGGGAAAACCTTTGCTGGGAGATCAGGCCTTATTATACATCAGAGGAGTCACACAGGAGAGAAACCCTATAAATGCTGTGAGTGCGGGAAAACCTTCCATCACAGCTCTTCTCATATTTATCACCAGAGAAGCTGCAAGGGAGATAAACACCATGAAAATCTTGTCTAGGGCTCAGAAAAGATGTTTTTTTCCTTTTCCTAATTCCCAAGTAGTGCACTTTAAGGCAGCATTTGTGGTGTCTCAGCTCCTTCAGGTGAGTTGTCTGCTTTTCCCTTTTGCAGCTCACCCTTCCTTGGAGTGAAGCCCACAGTGTTTTTCATCAACTCCTTTGTCATTGTCAGGGTTCCATCCCCACTTTGAACTCCAGGGTACAGATGTGGGGAACTGCATGAAAGACCCCCTAAGCTTATTCTTACCAGCTTAGGTTAAAAATTTCCTCAAGGTACAAACTTTGCCTTGTCCTTGAACCCTATGCTGCCACCACCAAGCGTGTTAAACAAAGAAGAGGGAAAGAGACCACTTGGAGACGTCATCCCCCAAAATATCCCCCCAAGCCCTACACACCCCCTTTTCGGGGGAGGCTTGAGAATAATATCCTAACCAATTGGTTACAAAATCATCAAAGACCCAAACCCCTGGATCTTGGAACAATGGAAAAATCAGTCAGGTTCTTAAAGGAAGGATTTCATTTAAAAAAAAAAGAAAGGTAAAAATCATCTCTGTAAAATCAGGATGGAAAATATTTTACAGGGTATTCAGATTCAAAACACAGAGCATCCGCCTCTGGGCAAAACCTTATAGTTACAGAAAACAGGAATAAACCTCCCTCTTAACACAGGGAAAATTCACATGAAACAAAAAATAAACTAATCTGCCTTGCATGGCTTACCTCTGCTGGTAGCAATATTGGAGACTTGGATTAGGATGGGTTGGAGAAGATGGATTTCTGTCTGGCCTCTCTCAGTCCCAAGAGAGAACAAACATGTGAACAAAGAGCACAAAACAAAAGCCCCCCCCCCCAAGATTTGAAAGTATCTTGTCCCCTTATTGGTCCTTTTGGTCAGGTGCCAGCCAGGTTAGCTGAGCTTCTTAACCCTTCACAGGTAACAGGATGTTGCCTCTGGCCAGGAGGGATTTTCCAGCACTGTATAGAGAAAGGTGGTGACCCTTCCCTGTATATTTATGACAGTGATGGAAGTGTGTATCCCTCCAACAGGAATGTCCATCAGTCCCAGGTGGGGGAACCAGGAGTGACACAACTATTTTTTCAAGAAAGAAAATAGCCCATATAGCGGCCAGGGTAACATAGCAAATTTCCTCATCACTGGACACAAGCTCCAGCACTTTTCCTAGTCTAACCAAATTTGGAGCATCAAGTTTATACTTTTCCTCCCACTGCAAAGTGATTGTTAGTCTTCAGGTTCCCCCGTTAGGGACAGATTGCCTCATTCCCAGTTGTTCCCACGTTGCACTGGGTTCTGCTGAATAGCAGTTGGGTTTTGTACCATTTTTCTCAAAGTAAATATAACAGAGAAGGTGCAGGGATAGAGGGTGTGACTAAGTGGGGATTTTCCCTTATGTTGTTTGTGAGCCTTACTGTTGGGCCTATGTGAGTTTTACTGTTTTGCATTAATACTGCGTGTGCCTCAGTTTTCCTGTGTGCTGCACCAATACCTCGGTGGTGGGAATAGGGGTGTGTGACTTTGGCTGAGACGTCTGGGGCTGGTGAGGCTGTGTGACGTTGCAGTCTCTATGCTTTATGGAAATATGCTTTTGAATATGACAGAACTGGAATATGCTTTACACTAAATACCCCTTGTATGGTGTCGTTAGAAAGCTTGTAATCTACGAAATGTCCATCCTATTTGTTTGCATGTATTATGTATTATCTTGAGGTAGGAGAATAAGCTATAAACTTGTATCACTGATGTAAATATATTAAGTGGAGGCCATTAAGGGTGTTCCAGAAACAATCAGTTAAATGGCCTAAGTTACTTGAAACCCTTCCTGTGTATGTGTGGGCCAGCCCATGGGGAATGGAGACTAGGGGTCTTACAGTGACATGTGACCATGTAACCTGATGATGAAATCCATCTTAAATCTAGTACTTTTCCATTTGGAAGGAGGGGTGGGGACCCAGAGAGACAAAGGATTCCTGCCTTGTGTCAAAGCTATAAAAGGGGGTGGAGCAGGACAAAGGGGGCCAGTCATGAGAAATCCCCGGCTTACCACCTGAGATGTCTGCTGGAACTAACACTACCTGGGGAAAGGATTGGGCCCAGACTAGGAAGGAGTCTAATCTGTGAAAGAAGTTTATTGGAACATCTCTGAGGGTGAGATATTACCTGTAATCAATTTCTTAATGTATTAGGCTTAGACTTGCGTGTTTTTGCTTTATTTTGCTGTGTGACTTACTTTGTTCTGTCTGTTATTACTTGAAACCACTTAAAGGAGCAAACAGCTGTGCATATCTCTCTATCAGTGTTACAGAGGGCGGACAATTTATGAATTTACTCTGTATAAGCTTTATACAGAGTAAAATGGATTTATTTTGGATCCCATTGGGAACTTGGTGTCTGGGTGCTGGAGACAAGTAAGCTGCTGAGCTGTTTTCACTTAAAGCCTGCAGCTTTGGGGGCATGGTCCAGACCCTGGGTCTGTGTTGCAGCAGGCTAGCGTGTCTGACTCAACAAGACAGGGTTCTGGAAGTCCCAAGCTGGCAGGGAAAATGGGCTCCAAGGTAATTTCAGCACATCGGGTGACAGTCCCAAGGGGGTGTCTGTGTCTGACACACGTCACATGGTGCCCTTTGTACCCTGAGACCCAGGAATGGGATGCAACCAGGTGACTCTTTGCTCAGAAAGAGAGACAAAGACAAGGAGGAGGAGCAATGGGGGTGTCTGACTTTGGGTCGCTGGAAGCTGGCAGTCTGCTTGGGGGGACTGGAAGAGGAGGAGTCCTGGGCATCTGGCCCTCGACTCCCCAAAATGGACTTGGCCAAAAGTCAGTGATTTCTGTCTAACAGGTTCTGTTCTACTCCGTGTTCCTGTCGAATAATAAACCTTCTGTTTTACCAGCTGGCTGAGAGTCACTGCTGAATGCGGAGCTGGGGGCAGGGCCCTCTGGCTTCCCTGGGAGCCTCGTCTGGGTGGACTCGCTGCGGGAAGCGCATGGTGTGGAAGGGGATGCTGAATGCTTCGATGTCAGACCCAGGAAGGTCGAAGTTGTGTCAGCTTCTTGCCCTGGTGACAGTGTGCTGAGAGAGAGGAGACATGGCCCCCAGAGTCCTGGCTGGCTTTATATGGAGTAGTTCCAGAGCATTGCCTGGTGACTCTGTGACTGAGGGGGGAAAAAGTGGTTTTTTTTCAACCTCTGTGACGCCTGAAGAAGTGCTTAGTCGGAGGGATTCCCACCTTCCGAATTACCCCAGCAGTGTTTCCTCTTTTTAAGCCATGTAGAATTGATCTTCTCCACTTTCTGCAGTTCCACCGCTCAATGTGTCCTATGATTCAGGGTTCTCAGCCCTCTGTTTGTGGATCACAGTTTGTTTTCTTTGCTCCTAAAACAGTAATTTAGGGCCTGAGATGAAAGTGTCACAGACCTGGATGGGGAATTTGAATGGATCTGAAATACAGTGAGATCATTTGGAGTTTAAATCCCAGTTTCCAACTGTTGGCAAAGCCTGTTGTAGGACTTTTCCTACTGAGATGGGATTGTTTGCAGATGGGGAGGCTGGCTGTTTGGTTTGTTTTTTGGTTTTTCCATTATGACAATACTGGAACTTTTGTAAATAATATGACTCAAAACTAATGAGTGAAGGAGGTTTCAATGGCTCAGAGGACAATGCAATGTGAGAATTTCTTGTCCTGATTCTGAGTCGTGTAGCTCAGTGGTCTACAAACTTTTTTGATCGCACACCCCCAGGGCCAGCTCTAGCAAAGCAAAAAACAAAAGAAAAAATGTGGAAGAGCTGCCGCAGGCATGCTGCCGAAGAATCAAAGGCGGCAGCTCCTTCAGCGGTGACCCTCCTGCTGCGCACCCCCAGGGATGGTCTTGCGCACCCGCTGTGTTGCGCGCACCCCACTTGGGAGTCCACAGGTGTAGCCTATAGGACTAACTGGCTTGCTTGCATAGATGTATCTTTTCGTTTAAGTTTAAGTATTTGGGTTTTTTGTAATAGGTTTATAGATTTATATTAAAGTAAAACTTGGCTGTAACGCAAGAGACCTAAAGGCCATATCTTGTGTGTTAAGCTTAGGGAAGTTAACACATCTATATTAAGACCATTTACCCAGAAAAGTAAAGTTAACCTATATCTTGTTACCTAAATAAATAAGTTTCCACGCATATGTCTATAACCTTCTACCTAGACCAATAGATAATGAAGAATGGCATAGAGGGTTTTTCAGTGTGGTACCCACAGACTTAACAGGTACATCACAAGGAAACTTAATATGCGTATACTGTATATGTGTCATCAATACGCACAAACCTTCTAGCTTATGGGGTAAGTGTACCCTAACATTTGTGGGTGAGGAATAAAATTTGGGCATAAGAGGAAGGATTTCCAGCACTTGTGCCCTATAAAAGAGGTGACGCACCTCACTAGAGCACTTCACTTCACTCCGCTCTGTCATTTTCACTTACTCTGTCTTACACTCACTCTATCTTTTCTATCTACAATGGCTACTACTATTGGTAGGCTATACTTGTTCTTCTTAAACTTTAAGTTTCAAGGGAACTAGGCTAAGCTTGGTTTCTTTTATTCTGAGTTTTGTTTTATTAGGTTTTAAGTTTAAGTTAGTCAAGTAAACCCTAAGTTAGCTCTTAGCATTAGTTTTTCTAAGCTCTGCATCAAGAATTGAGAAACCTGAACTGCAAGGCTGGTCCTGTGTCTCTTACCCCCAGGTTTTCAAGGAAGGGTGTGAGTACATTAACCAAAGCTTTGTAGCATATAATACTATATTATCATATGTATCTTTTGAATAGCAGTAATGCAATTGTAACATTGTAATTCTGGGTATTTTACCATTTACTTACTATTATAAATTTTAATAAAAAGTCTGTAAGGCTATATCTGTCTCAGTATGAGCTTTCTGTCATACCCTAACCTAGTGGCTAACCTAGTGAGGAGGGCTTTAAACTAGGTTCACTGGGGGAAGGAGACCAAAGCCCTGAGGTAAGTGGGGAAGTGGGATACTGGGAGGAAGCATGAGCAGGAGAGCGCAAGGGGGGAGGGCTCCTGCCTCATACTGAGAAAGAGGGACAATCAGCAAGTTATCTCAAGTGACTATACACAAATACAAGAAGCCTGGGAAACAAGCAGGGAGAACTGGAAGTCTTGGCACAGTCAAGGAATTATGATGTGATTGGAATAACAGAGACTTGGTGGGATAACTCACATGACTGGAGTACTGTCATGGATGGATATAAACTGTTCAGGAAGGACAGGCAGGGCAGAAAACGTGGGGGACTTGCATTGTATGTAAGAGAGCAGTATGACTGCTCAGAGCTCCGGTATGAAACTGCAGAAAAACCTGAGTGTCTCTGATTAAGTTTAGAAGTGTGAGCAACAAGGGTGATGTTGTGGTGGGAGTCTGCTATAGACCACTGGACCAGGGGGATGAGGCGGACGAGGCTTTCTTCCAGCAACTCACGGAAGTTACTAGATCACAGGCCCTGGTTCTCATGGGAGACTTCCATCACCCTGATATCTGCTGGGAGAGCAATACAGCGGTGCACAGATAATCCAGGAAGTTTTTGGAAAGGGTAGGGGACAATTTCCTGGTGCAAGTGCTGGAGGAACCAACTAGGGCCAGAGCTCTTCTTGACCCGCTGCTCACAAACCGGGAAGAATTAGTAGGGGAAGCTAAAGTGGATGGGAACCTGGGAGGCAATGACCATCAGATGGTTGAGTTTAGGATCCGGACACAGGGAAGAAAGGAGAGCAGCAGATTACGGACCCTGGACTTCAGAAAAGCAGACATTGACTCCCTCAAGGAACTGATGGGCAGGATCCCCTGGGAGAATAACATGAGGGGGAAAGGAGTCCAGGAGAGCTGGCTGTATTTTAAAGAATCCTTATTGAGGTTACAGGGACAAACCATCCCGATGCATAGAAAGAATAGTAAATATGGCAGGCAACCAGCTTGGCTTAACAGTGAAATCCTTGCTGATCTTAAACACAAAAAAGAAGCTTACAAGAAGTGGAAGATTGGACAAATGACCAGGGAAGAGTATAAAAATATTGCTGGGGCATGCAGGAGTGAAATCAGGAAGGCCAAATAACACCTGGAGTTGCAGCTAGCAAGAGATGTTAAGAGTAACAAGAAGGGTTTCTTCAGGTATGTTAGCAACAAGAAGAAAGTCAAGGAAAGTGTGGGCCCCTTATTGAATGAGGGAGGCAACCTAGTGACAGAGGATGTGGAAAAAGCTAATGTACTCAATGCTTTTTTTGCCTCTGTCTTCACTAACAAGGTCAGCTCCCAGACTGCTGCACTAGGCAGCACAGCATGGGGAGGAGGTGACCAGCCCTCTGTGGAGAAAGAAGTGGTTCGGGACTAATTAGAAAAGCTGGACGAGCACAAGTCCATGGGGCTAGATGCACTGCATCCAAGGGTACTAAAGGAGTTGGCGGATGTGATTGCAGAGTCATTGGTCATTATCTTTGAAAACTTATGGCGATCCGGGGAAGTCCCAGACGACTGGAAAAAGGCTAATGTAGTGCCCATGTTTAAAAAAGGGAAGAAGGAGGATCCTGGGAACTACAGGCCAGTCAGCCTCACCTCAGTCCCTGGAAAAATCATGGAGCAGGTCCTCAAGGAATCAATTCTGAAGCTCTTAGAGGAGAGGAAAGTGATCAGGAACAGTCAGCATGGATTCACCAAGGGCACGTCATGCCTCACTAATCTAATTACCTTCTATGACGAGATAACTGGCTCTGTGGATGAGGGGAAAGCGGTGGACATGTTGTTCCTTGACTTTAGCAAAGCTTTTGACACGGTCTCCCACAGTATTCTTGCCAGCAAGTTAAAGAAGTATGGGCTGGATGAATTGACTATAAGGTGGATAGAAAGTTCGCTAAGATCGTCGGGCTCAACGGGTAGCAATCAACGGCTCCATGTCTAGTTGGCAGCTGGTATCAAGTGGAGTGCCCCAAGGGTCGGTCCTTGGGCTGGTTTTGTTCAATATCTTCATAAATGATCTGGAGGATGGTGTGGATTGCACCCTCAGCAAGTCTGTAGATGACACTAAACTGGGAGAAGAGGTAGATACGTTGGAGGGTAGGGATAGGATACAGAGGGCCCTTGACAAATTAGAGGATTGGGCCGAAAGAAATAGGATGAGGTTCAACAAGAACAAGTGCAGAGTCCTGCACTTAGGACGGAAGAATCCCATGCACCGCTACAGACCAGGAACCGAATGGCTCAGCAGCAGTTCTGCAGAAAAGGACCTAGGGGTGACAGTGGACGAGAAGCTGGATATGAGTCAGCAGTGTGCCCTTGTTGCCAAGAAGGCCAGTGGCATTTTGGGATGTATATGTAGGGACATTGCCAGCAGATCGAGGGACGTGATTGTTCCCCTCTATTCGACATGGGTCAGGCCTCATCTGGAGTACTGTGTCCAGTTTTGGGACCCACACTACAAGAAGGATGTGGAAAAATTGGAAAGAGTCCAGCAGAGGGCAACAGAAATGATTAGGGGACTGGAATGCATGATGAGGAGAGGCTGAGGGAACTGGGATTGTTTAGTCTGTGGAAGAGAAGAATGAGGGGGGATTTGATAGCTACTTTCAACTACCTGAAAGGGGGTTCCAAAGAGGATGGAGCTAGACTGTTCTCAGTGGTGGCAGATGACAGAATGAGAAGTAATGGTCTCAGCTTCCAGTGGGGGAGGTTTAGGTTGGATATTAGGAAAAACATTTTCACTAGGAGGGTGGTGAAGCACTGGAATGCATTACCAAGGAGGTCGTGGAATCTCCTTCCTTAGATATTTTTTAGGTCTGGCTTGGCAGAGCCCTGGCTGGGATGATTTAGTTGGGGATTGGTCCTGATTTGAGCAGGGGGTTGGACTAGATGACCTTCAGGGGTCCCTTCCAACCCTGATATTCTATGGTTCTATAACCCCGAGGGTCCTTAGTAAATTCCGTGAAGCCTAATTCGGAACAAAAACTTTTATCTTCTCTTCAAACAAATTCACAAGCCTAAAACCAATACTGTTAATATTATTAATTAATAAAATAAAATAACATTAATTTAATTAATTTATTTTATATTAGCATACCCTAAATCAGGCTACAGTCATCATGTTTAACCTGCCCTGGAATTTCTAGTTATATGAAACTGGATGTATCTTGTGTGATGTGGGTTTTTCCTCTTCCAGGACATTTGCTCACAAAATCAGATATTGATTTTATTTGCCAGACTGTAGCTCAGATTTCCTGGGGACTTTGAGAAAGTGACTATTTACTGAAATAGTCATTTCTTATTTTATTTTTGCTTTTTCTCTGCTCCCTCCATGGTGACATGGAGAAACTTCAAGTGCAGTTCAATCAACAGGAGAGACTCCTCCAAGCTATTGGACGTGCTACCAACTGGTTTTAAATCTCCAGTCACAAATGGCAAACTAGAGCACACCCCAACTTGTGCAACTAACTGAAGTTAGTTAACTTCTGAAGTTAGCTAACTGCTGCTCGATTGTTTTAGGTCAATATTGTCTCATGATCGGGGAGAGAATTCCACAGTCAGTAACGAAGAACTGGGCAAAAGGCCCCTGTCTCTGTTTCCCAAGGTAGTTTTGAAAGAGGCTCTTGTGACAGACGAACACCCATGTTCACACCCTGCACCGGGGGGTTCTCAGCCTTTGTCTTTCTGAGCCCCCCGCAACATGCTCTAAAAACTCCAAGGCCCAGCTGGGGTAGGGGGGAAGCTCGGGTCTCTGGGCTACAGCTGCTGGGTGGGGGGCAGCTCTGGGCTACACGTCACAAGCACATTGCACGTAGCACAGCACACGACACCGACACACAAAACACCACACACAAAAAATCACACACATGACACCGACACAAACACAAAACACATCACACGACACACAAAATGGTATACAAAAAAATCGACACAAAACAAAACAAAAAAAGACACACCAAACAAAAAAGACACAAGACACAAAACACCACACAAAAATGACACACAAAACACCACACACAAAAAATCTCACACACAAAACGCACATACCACAACACGCAACACGACACACAAAACACCACACAATCACACACAACACGTGACACACAAACACAAAACACCTCACACAACACACAAAATGGCACACAACACACCACACAGAAAAAAATACACACAAAAAAATTGCGCACCGCAGTCGCACGTCGCTCGTGTGTCGCACACGCACATCACTCGCATGTCGCATGTCACACAAAATCGACAATACAAAAACAAAGACACAACACATCACACACACAGACACCGACACACAAACACACAACACCTCACGACACACAAAACGCATGAAACACAACATACGCAACACACACACAAAACACGACACACAAAACGCATGCAACAGAACACACGCAACACTACACACAAAACACGACACAAAAAATCACACACACAACACACTACACCAATGCACAAACACACAACACCTCACATGACACATGAAATGCACACAACACACACAACTCGACACACAAAACACCACACAATCACACACAACACGCGCCGACACACAAACAGAAAACACCTCACACGACAAACAAAACGGCCTTACAACACATCACACAAAAAAATCACACACAAAAAAATTGCGCACCGCAGTCGCACGTCACTCGCGTGTCGCACATGCACATCACTTGCATGTTGCATGTCACACACAAAAAATTGACACAAAGACAATACAAAAACAAAGACACACAACACAAAAATCACACACACACACGACACCAACACACAAACACACGACACCTCACAACACAAAACGTATGTAACACAACACACGCAACACGCACATGCAACACGACACAACACATGCAACAGAACACGCAACACACACAAAACACGACACACAAAATCACACACAACACAGATGCACAAACACACAACACCTCACACGACACATGAAATGCACATAACACACACAACTCGACACACAACAGCACACACAAAGTTGACACACGACACAACACCACCCACAACACACGACACCAACACACAAACACACCACACCTCACACGACACATGAATCGCACAGAACACACACAACATGACACAAAACACCACACACAAATCACACGCAAAAGAAGACATACAAAAAATCGCACGTTGTGCGTTGCACACACGTCGCACCTCGCGCATTGCATGCGTGTTGCACGTGGAGTGTTGTATGGCGCGCATCACATGCACGTTGCATGTCGCATGTGTCACACACAAAAAAATTGACACAAGACCATACAAAAGACACACAAAATACACAAAAATCACACCGACAAACACACAACACTTCACACGACACACAAAACGCATGCAACACAACACACGCAACATGACACACGACACAAAAAAGCACACACAACACACAACACCTCACATGACACACAATGCACACAACACACACAACTCGACACATAAAACACCAAACACAAAAAATCTCACACAAAAAATTGACAAACACCATACACAAAAAAACACACACAACATGACACACAAAAAAACATACATACAAAAAAATCGCGCTTCGCACACACATTGCACGTCGCATGTTGCACACGTGTCGCACGTCACTCACACATCGTGCATCGCACACAAAACATGATACACAAAACACCACAGAAAACGACACAGAACAAAAAACAAAAGAACAAAACCACAAAATCGACACACACAAAACATTGACACACAAAACACGACACCGACACACAAACACAACACCTCACATGAGACAACGCACACAACACATACAACACCGCGCACAAAACACCACACACACAACACTACACAAAAAATCACGCGTCGCTCACACGTCGCTCACACGTCACTCGTCGCACGCATGTCACACATCGTATGTTGCGCGTCGCTCGCACGTCGCTCACAACACACACAAGACACACACAAACCATCACACACAAAAATCGCACGTACGTCGCACGCACGTTGCACTTCGCTCACATGACGTGTGTCCCCACACGTTGCTTGCACATCGCACTCACGTCACTTGCACGTCGCTGTCACATCGTGCGTCATGCCGCTTACAACACACACAACACAACACACACAAAACATCACACACAAAAATCATGTGTCGCATGTCACGCATCGCATGCATGTTGCACGTCGTGCATTGCACTTTGCATATCACACACACGACACACAAAACACCACACACAAAAATCGACACACAAAAAAGAGACAGAAAACACCACACACAAAAAGACACTCACAACACATGACACCGACACAACATCACACACAAAAAAATCGCACGTTGCACATAGCTGACAATGCACACAACACAACACACAAAACATCACACACAAAAAATAGGGTGTCGCAGGCACGTTGCGCATCGCACGTCGCACGTCTCGGCAAAAAAATGACAAAAAAACAAAAAAATTACACACCAAAAAAAGCTTTCAGAGTAGCAGCCATGTTAGTCTGTATTGGCAAAAAGAAAAGGAGGACTTGTGGCACCTTAGAGACTAACCCATTTATTTGAGCATGAGCATCCGATGAAGGGAGCTGCAGCTCACAAAAGCTGATGCTCAAATAAATGGGTTAGTCTCTAAGGTGCCACAAGTACACAAAAAAATGACACACAAAACACCACACAAAAAAAATCGACACACAAAAAAAGACACAAAACACGACTCACACAAGATCACACACACAACACACTTCACACGTGCACATCACACGTCATGCACAAAAAGTGACCCAAAAATGACAAAAAACACACACACAGAAAGACAAACACCACACAAAAAAACGACACACAAAACACCACACAAAAAGATCGACACACAAAAAAGACACAAAACACGACTCACACAAGATCACACACACAACACACTTCACACATGCACATCATGCACAAAAATGATCCAAAAATGACAAAAACACACACACAAAAAGACACACAACACCACACAAAAAATCACACACAACACCGACACACGACACACAAAACGCACAGAACTCACGCAACTTGACACAGAAAACACCACACCCACAAAATCACACACAAAAAATTGCGCTTTGCAGGTCGCTCACACGTGTCGCACATCGCTCGCACGTCGCACATCGTACGTCGCGTTTCGCTCACGCGTCGCTCACACGCATTGCACGTCGCACAGACAAAACATCACACACAAAAATCGCATGTCGCATGTCACGCACAAAAGTCACACATTGCATGTCACATATACAACATGTCGCACAAACAGCACGTTGAACGTCACAATTTGCAAGTCACGCACAAAAAGTCGCACTTTGCACACTCACACGTACAGCACGTCACATGCATAGGACACACACAATACAACACACAACCCAAACACACACAACACGTCAGATGACACACAAAGCGGCACACAACACGACACACAAATCACACACGACCGACACACAAACACACCACACACATCACACACAAATCACACACACAATACGACACACTTTACACACACACACTCAACACAACACTCAAGACAACACACACACGATGACACAACATGACACACGTCATACACACAGAACACCTGACACCGACACACATGACACACAACACTCAAGGAAACACACAACACAACAGCTCACACACAACACCACACACACGTCATACGACACACAATGGCACACATGACACACAAAAGGCACATGACACACCACACATCACACACAAAATATCACACAGAAGACGACACAACACGTGTCACACACATACAGAACAGGACACAACACGTCACACACACAAAAATGTCTCTCACACACACAACACGACACTGACACACACATGACACACAATGCACTACAAGTCACACACAACACGACACATGCACAAAATGTTGCACGATACACAAAACGGCACACAACACGACACACACACACCCAAAACGACATACAACACCTCGCACACGACACACATGTCACAGATACACAAACGTCTCACACACACAACATGACACAAAACACTCAAAAGACACAACACACAAGTCACACAAGTCACACGCACAACACGTCACATGAGACAATGGCACACGACACACAAATCATCACACACAACACACGACACTGACACACAAACTCACAACACGACACAAAATGGAACACAACACATACAAAACATCACACACAAAACCCACGATACCGACACAAACACACCACACGTCACATGCATACTTAACACTTATGACAATGCACAACACGACACACAACGTCTCACACACACCAACACATCAACACAGGACACTGACACACATGACACTCAAGGAAACACACAATAAACAGAAGATGACACACTCAACACGTCACACAACACACAAAGCGGCACACGACACACAAATCACACACAACACCTGACACCGACACACAAACACAGAACACGAGACACAAAACGGCACACAACACATGACACACACAACACACAATATCACACACAAAACATGACACAGAACATGACACCGACACCCACACAACAAACAAAATGGCACACAACACAACACAAAACATCATACCCACAACACGACACCAAACACACACCTCACGACAAACAAAACGGCACACAACACAACACACCCACAACATGACACACACAAAACATCACACCCACAACACCAACACACACAACATACACGCACCACACGTCACACATGGCACACAGAGCACTTCGCACGTCGTGCATCGCATGTACTTCGCACGTAGCACATCACGCACAACACGTCACACTTTGTACAGGCACACGCACAAAACGTCGCACACGCGCACGCACACACAGCACGTCAGCACACAGAGAACACCACACACAACCCGTCTCACACAGACACAGAGAACACGACACACAACCCATCTCACACAGAGACAAACAATACGACACACACACACACACACACTAGACAACACCACACACGGAAAAGATGACACACACACACTCCACACAACACTCAAGACGACACATAACACACACTCAAGACAACACATCACACACACAACACTACACACACCCAGTCTCACAAACACACACACAACACATGAGACACACACACACAACAGGACACACAAAAGGGCACACAACACACACACAACACGACTCACAAAACATCACACACACACAGAACACGATACACAACACTCCACACACACAACATATGACACCGAAACACACACACAGAGCAAGACACACAACACGTCACACACACACTACACACAGAACATGACACACAACACGACACACGTACACACAACACGTCACACACCCACACGACACGTCACATGACACACAAAATGGCACACACACAAAACAACACAACACACAGAGACACACACACAACGACCCACAACACACAGCATGTCACAGACACACAACACGACACACAACACCGCGTCTGACCGGCCAGGCGGGGCGGGAGGGTCTGTATGAACGGGGGGATGGGTGCGGGCCTGGCCCGAGAGTTCGGCAGCTCCCCAGGGCAGGCTGGGAGATGTAGTTTCTGACGCACCTCAGGCCGGAAATGACGTTTCCCAACCGACGGGCGGAGGCAGTTAACGGCGCGCGTGAGGGCGCTCCGCTCGCTGATTGGCGGAGAGGCCGCGGGGGCAGCCGCGCGGACAGAGACTCCCGGAGCCAGGGGTGGGGGAGGGGCAGAGGGTGTGAAGGGGGGGTCAGGCGGGGGGGCAGAGGATGTGAAGGGGGGGTCAGGCGGGGGGGCAGAGGGTGTGAAGGGGGGGTCAGGTGGTGGGGGGATGGAAAACTGTAGCTGTGAATCCCTCTCAGCGAGGGGGGCGGGAGCAGGCGCAATGATCCGTTTCAAAGGAGTCTGGCCTCCTCCTGCCCGAGCCAGGTTTCTGGTCTCTCTGAGAGGCGTGTTAATCCGGAGTCACTGCAAGGCAGAACAGGGAGTGACTCCAAATTAACATGGGGGGCAGATACGATCAGGGTGTGTCCCTGTGGGGAGGGGGTTTCAGTTGTTGCTAAAGGGGGAAAGTTACTCACTTTCTCTCCATCTCTTTCTCTGCCTCAGGATATTGGGGTTGAGCTTCCTGGTTCAGGCGCTGCTGCCTCGATTGTGATCTGGGAGCCCAGGCTGAGCAGCTGCTGCTCCCCCAGCAGGATCGGGGCTGGGGAGCGACTGTGAGTAAAGCTTCCTCTGTGCCCAGCCAAGGTGAGGATTTTCTCCAGCTGTAATTAGCCCCATACGTCAACTCAAGGCTCTGCCCACTCCAACGTCTGAGCCAGAGACTCCAGGTGATTGATCGAGACCTCAGGGAACGTGCAGGGCCTGGGCATGAAAGGACTCTGCACAAACAGCCCCTCCTCACCCCATGTCTCTCCTCCCTTCAGCAATTTCAGGAGCCGATCCAGCCATAGGAGAGCAAACCCCCAGGATTGGCTGCCAGCCAGAGACAGGGGAAGGGAGACATAAGGAGAAAAAGGAGAGAGAGAGAGACTGAAAAGGGCAGTGGGAGAAATAACTGGGGAGAGAGATTCCCAGATTTCTGACCGGCCCACGCACGTTTATTGCTGCATCCCTTGGCAGATTCACTTTGCTACGAACAAGATGAGGTACAGGGGGAGGAAAAGCCAGCTCCTGACTCTCCCTGTACCCCCTGCTGTAGGAGTGTGCTGCCCTGGGGACAATGTCAGGGGGAATCCCCCAGTGTCACTCCTTTTGTTCTGCTCTTCTCTCCCATTCGGTTTCCAGACTTTGTTACTGCGAGGGTTTCAAAATGTCTCGGTGGTTTAGTGCTCGTGGGAGGGGCTGGTTGTAATCAAGTGGCCAGACGTTTCCCCAGCATAGAATTGTAGAACTGTAGGGCTGGAATGAACCACGAGAGGGCATCTAGACCAGCCCCCAGCACTACGATGTTTGTCCAACCTGTCCTTAAAAACCTCTAATGATGGGGATTCCACCACCTCTCTTGTTAGTCTATTCCAGTGCTTTATTAGGTTTTTTCACAAGTGAGTCACGTTGTTGACTCAGATTCAATTTGTGATCCACGCTAACCGCCGATCGTTTTCACTAGTACTGCCTCGTAACTAACGCTTCGTAGTTGTGCATTTGGTTTTCCTTCCCTAAGTCTAGTACTTTGCAGTCGTCTTTATTGAATTTCATCTCATTCCTTCAGCCCACTTCTCCAATTTGTAAATGTTACCTTGAATTCTAATCCTGTCCTCCAATGTGCTTGCAACCCCTCGCAACTGCTATTATCTGCATATTTAGACAGCATGCTCTCCAGTCCATTATCCAAGTAATTAGTGAAAATATTGAATATATCAGATCCAGGACTGGCCCCTGGGCACCCCATTGTATACATCCTCTCAGTTGGACAGTGAACCAGTAATGATTCCTGTCTGAGTACAGCCTTTCAACAACATTTTCACCCATTTTATAGCACTTGCATGTACATCACATTTCCCTAGTTCACGGTGAGAATGTCATGGGGGCCTGTGTCAAAAGCCTGACTAAAATCAAGATATGTCCTATCTACAGTGTCCCCTGGATCTATAAGTCCAGTACCCCTGTGAAAGTAGGAAATTAGATTGACTTGGCATTATTTGTTTTTGCAAATCCATGCTGGCTATTACTTATCACCTTACTGGCCTCTAGGTGCTTACACATTGATGGTTTAATAATTGGTTCATTCCAGGCATTTAAGTGAGACTTGGCTTTATTCCCCAGTCCTCTTTGTTCCCCTTTTAAAAGATCGGTACTCTGTTTGCCCTTCTCCAGTCTTCACTGTTCTCCAGGCGTTCTCAAAGATAATTGCTAATGGTTCCGAGATTGCTTCAGCTAATTACTTGAGCGCCCTAAGATGAATTTTATGGCTGACTTTAACATATCTAACGTGTAACTCTTCCACAGCAATTTGTCCATGATTCAAGTTTTTGTAGGATTCCTTTTTATTGTCTGGTCATGAAAGAGCTCCTATCGGAGCCATATTCGCAGTTTACTATTCTTTCTGTCTTTCCTTCCCATTGGGATAGTTTGCTGTTTCTCAGAGACAGCATGACCGATAGCTCAGTGGTTTGAGCTTTGGCCTGCTAAACCCAGGGTTGTGAGTTCAATCCTTGAGGGGGCCATTTAGTGATATAGGGCAAAAATTGGGGATTGGTCCTGCTTTGAGCAGGGGGCTGGACTAGATGACCTCCTGAGGTCCCTTCCAACCCTGATATTCTATGATTTCACATTAACGGAGCAACGGCCAGCTCTCCTGAGCTTTAGTCTCCTTAGAATCTTATTCCCGTGGGACTTCACTGTGACAGGTTTGGGTCCTTTGGGGTGTCACCTGATGTGCTGGGGTGCCAGTGAGGCAGCCTATTCTACCAGCCTCGGTACCCTTTACCTGGCTGGGTTAGGCTCACAAGCCTGTTCCAGCCAAGCACACGGGCAGGGCCCTGCTCAGCTGCACAGAAAGAGAGAGATCCGCTCTGGAAATACTCAGCCTTAGGGACTTGCCCCAGCACTCTGGTGCCGACTCCCTTTAAGTGGTACAGACTCAAAGGATTTTATGAAATTTGCCCCCTCCCTCAATGTGGAGGGATATATGCACAACTTCTTGCCTCCCGCAGGTAGAAATTATATAAACTGGGTTAAATTATAAACAAGAAATACGTTTATTAACTACAAAAGGTGAATATAAGAGTTAACAGACAGAACAAATCAGATTACTGACTGAATAAAGCAAAATACGCAAGCTAAGCTCAATATACTTAAAAAACAGGTTACACCATGTAATTTCCCGAAATGTTATTTTAGGCAGGTTCCAATGTTTCTGTGTTTCAGAGTTCCAGTTATATTTCTTTTCAGACTGGACCCGTCTCAGTCTGGACTCCCCCCTTCTCTCCGCCCCCCCTCCCTCCCCCCCCGGCCTTCTCTTCAGGTGGCTTTAGCAGTCTTTCTTCTTGGGTAGACAGGCCTTGGAGAGGAGTTGTTTTATTTGCCTACCTCCCCAGCCTTAAATAGGATTTACATAAGGTGGGAATCCTTTGTTTCCCAAACTTGATCCCCCTTCCCTTCCAGTGGAAAGTTACAAGAAGTCCCAGGTAATGTTGAGTATCCGGTGACAAGACCACCTGACTCTGTAGTATCACAGCGTCCAGGAGTTAGTGGCAGTATGGAGCCTTTTCACAGTCCATTGTTCTTGCTGATGGCCCATCCACCCTGTCTGGCTTTTCCACTGTTGTACCTGAAGTGTGAGCAGTGGGCGTCACCCAAAGTAGCATAGTTGAAATACAAATGCGTAGTCAATATTCCCAACTTCAGATACAGAAATGATACGTGCACACAAATTGGATAATCGTAGTCAGTAAATTATAACCTTTCCAATGATATCTTACAAGACCTATCTTGCACAGAGTACATCTCCGTTATCGCCTATTCATTTCATAAGCATATTTTCATAAAGAATATGGAGGGAAATGTCACACTCACATACCAGTTTTCACAGTTTGTTGAAGTCTGCTTTTTTGAAGTCCGTTGTCCTTATTTTCCTGCTCTAACACTTTCCTTCTCTTAGAATCACAAAATCATCATTTTATGAACACTTTCACCCATATAGATTCATAGATATTAAGGTCAGAAGGGACCATTATGATCATCTAGTCTGACCTCCTGCACAATGCAGGCCACAGAATCTCACCCACCCACTCCTGCAATATACCTCTCACCTATGTCTGAGCTATTGAAGTCCTCAAATCATGCTTTAAAGACTTCAAAGTGCAGAGAATCCTTCAGCAAGTGACCCGTGCTCCATGCTACAGAGGAAGGTGAAAAACCACCAGGGCCTCTTCCAATCTGCCCTGGAGGAAAATTCCTTCCCGACCCGAAATATGGCCATCAGCTGAACCTTGAGCATGTGGGCAAGATTCACCAGCCAGATACCTTCCATTTCCTAACTAACTCCCGCCTTTTAGTCAGAATCAACCCTAAAATGCCCATCCCCCTGGTTACTACGTCCATCTTCTGAAGCAAACAGGTGTCCCCAACACATTCCAAGAACTTATTGGACACTTTGTGTTTGTTTGAATACCTTTTCTACGGATGTCTGGGTAGTTAAAGTCCCATGTCTTTCCCCCATCCCTCCCCATTACTAATTGTGTTTTGAATATTTCTCTTATTTGCATGACAGAATCGAGAACATCAGTCTGCAGGGAAAGAGCCACGGGGAATTGTGATATGACGTTACTGTCCTGTTCTGACACGTCCCCTTCTTGCCCTGACAGGCTGCAACGTTACGTCCCATCCTTCCAGGGACCAGGGAAGGGAAATGGCTGCTGTGGGGCCAGTTCAGGTAGGGATTATCGGGGAGTTGCTGGTGGGCTCCTGTTGGCAGGAGAAGGGCAGTAAAGACATAGGAGGTGGGTGCTTCTGTGGGTGGTCGGCAGGTGGGAGGGGGCAGGAAATACACAGGCTGGAGAAAGGGAGGGGGACTTGCTGGGATTTGTTTACAGTGGGGCCTAGATTCTAGCAACAGACCCATGGGGTTTGTGGGTGGAAATTCCCTAATTTGTCAAGCAGGAAATACCCCCCTGGACTGGGCTGGGGAAATGTACCAGACTCCAATACTGGAGTCTGAACTTAATAGCCAGAGGGTAACCTCCAGTGAGGCCCAGGGAAGACACCCCATCCCTTTCCATCCAACTGCTGGCACGGGGACGGGAGTTGGGATTCCTACCAGGGGACTGGCTGTCCCTGGACTCTCCTGGGGGCTCTATCTCTTGTATCCACTTCTGACTGGTAGGTGAGTGTTGACTGTGAAGACCCTGGCCATCTCTGTCTGGCTCTCTCTCTTTCTCCCCTCACCCTGATGCCTCCTGGCTGCTCTGATGGAGAGGGGGTCGGAGCCTGCCTGCCTGCCTCCCAGAGCTTCCATGTGATTGGCCCTCCTCCCCTGTGAACGGTGGGGTTGTCACTGGGCAGCAGGTGCAGAGTGGGGGGCTCTTGCTCTTTCAGGGGCCGGTGACTTTCGAGGAGGTGGCTGTGTATTTCACTGAGGAAGAGTGGGCTCTGCTGGACCCCGCTCAGAGAGCCCTCTACGGAGATGTCATGCAGGAGAACTATAAGAATGTGACCTCGCTGGGTAAGGATTCCTGTCCCCTCGGTTCTTAGAAGGAGAAATGAAGAGTTAAGGTTCACATTGCACCCTCAGTTTTTCCCTGTTTCAGCAACCCCCTGACAGGCCAATGACACACAGACTTAGCACTCGACCCTCCCCGCTACAGAACGCTTTGGGAGCAGAGCACAGGCGCAGGACAGCACGAACGCTAACACCGTCTCTTTCCACATGCTGGAAGGGCACGAGGCAGCACTAGGCATCCTTAACTCTGCTTAATGTACTTTATGGGCCTTTAATTTCCTTGGTTTTCTGTTGAATGGACTTTTTAGCCACTGTATCTATGTTGACACTACAGTTTTTGAGGCAATTTATGTCAGGTGGGGCTGCGATTTTTGGGAGCAGAGCACAGGCGCAGGACAGCACAAACGCTAACACCGTCTCTTTGCTAGGGCAAAACTTGGGATTCGGTCTGATGTAGGGAACGGAAGCTGCCTACCTCTGGCCTGCACTCAGACACTGAGCCTACTGCGCACAGTCCATCTCAGACTTCCATAATGTCACCAACCCTTTACCCTTCCAATGAGGATTCCTTCTGAGTCGTTGCCTTCACTTACCCCTTACTGAGCCCTGGAGACCCCTAGCATGTACGGCACCAGCCTGCTGACAATCCTTGTGGCAAGAACATGCCCTTGTGCGCCTTTATTGACGCTGCCTACGCCGCTCAGCATTGAAATGAGGAATACCCGTTCCTTACAGTTTCATGTGCACCTCTCTCCATGGCACAGCTCTGCCCAGCTGCTCCAACTAGTCCCTCCACCGTTCAGTTAAAGCTGCAGCTGGCACGGTGCACACTGCTGGGGTGAATGGGGAGAAATGCTGGTATTCAAATCTGAGGAATGTAAAACACACAGCGGCATGTTCTTAGTCCTTCCTTCTGTTGATCAATAAATTTTAAGGCTGGGGGAGACTATTAGGTCATCTAGTCTGACCTCCTGTGTAATACAGGCCATGGAGTTTCATCTAGTTACCATTGTAGTGCGCTGAATTCCTTGTGTTTGACGAAAACATCTTCCAGAAAGGCATCCTGTCCTGACTTGAAGACTTCAAGAGATGGAAAATTTTCCCCTTCCTTGGGTAGTTTGGTAACCTTGGCACCACCCTTCCTGACCTATTCCCAATGATATTTTCCAGCTCCAGGGCTAGGGGGTAGGGGCGAAGTTAAGGTTACATTGCAGGTGTGGTGTGTAGTTTAATTCTTCATTTCCTGATTTTCAGAGGTTTTATTTTTCACCACCATCCACATGCTGGAAGGGCACGAGGCAGCACTAGGCATCCTTAACTCTGCTTAATGTACTTTATGGGCCTTTAATTTTCTTGGTTTTCTGTTTAATGGACTTTTTAGCCACTGTAACTATGTTGACACTACAGTTTTTGCTGCAATTTATGTCAGGTGGGGATGCAATTTTTGACATCACTAACTGACAGAGCAATGGGCTCAGAGGTAGTTCCAGCACCTTCGGTGACCAGAGGGTCTCTGTGACCCAACCCATCACAGGGGGGTCTGGTGAGGGGTAGGAAGGGAAGGATTCAGGGAGTCAGAGATTGTAGCTCTTCACCGAGGCTGTTTTTGCTGAAGTCTCTAATGACCGGTCCCTAGGCGAAGCTCAGAACCAGCACTCCATCCTCCTCCTCCTCCTTGACCTGTCAGCTGTCTGACACCACTGACCATGGTCGTCTTCTTGAAATCTGATCTTCCCTTATCCTCTCCTGCTTAGGGTGAGGGTAGGGAGAGGTAGAAACTGGCTTGTTCTGCAGCATGGGATGTTTAGGTTGGATATTAGGAAAAACTTTCCAGCTGTGCATATAGATAAGTACAGGAATACGTTACCAAGAGAGGTTGTGGAATCTTGGTCACTGGAGGTTTTTAAGAAGAGGTTAGACCGATGGTCTGTGTATACTTGGTCCTGTCTCCGGGCTGGAGGATGAACTAGCTAACATCTTGAGGTCCTTTTACCCCATGTGTTTCTGTGATTTTATGTTTCATTATCCTAGCCCTTCACTTTGACCTTGTCTCCCTCTGGAGAATGGCAGCTTTATTTAGTAGGTTTTTTTAATGAAAAATATGTTAGGTCAGCTTCCCTCTCAATCTGCTTTGTTAGCCACTGGGTGTGAAGGAGTGAATTCCTCTTCTGGGATGGGGATGTGATTCCTGTTGAAGTATCATAGGCCTGTCTCCATTTACATGGAAACACTATCAAGGACTATCCACATATGTATGAAGCACACTGGACAATGGAAGTCTCCTGGAGGTTAATGTGTAATGACTGGGTCCAAGGGAAGCAGAACACGGGAACACAACTGCACTGCACTTTGGGACACAGGTATTAGGGTACAAACAGACTGGGCTTAAGTTTGCTGCTATCCAGGGCAAAAAAACAAGGCAACACAGAGAGAGAGAGAGAGGTTGCAGATTGTTCTGGAGCTCAGTCTCTTAAGCCTGAGCTGCAGTGTCTACACCAGTGGTCTGTGTACCCCTGGGGTACGCAGAGGTCTTCCAGAGTTGCTATGGAAAAATCACTAGCTAAGTCAGTACAAAGTAAAATTTCATACAATGACTTGCTTATGCTGATCTATATACTATGCTGTCATAAGAATAAAGGGAAGGGTAACCACCTTTCTGTATACAGTGCTATAAAATCCCTCCTGACCAGAGGCAAAACCCTTTCACCTGTAAAGGGTTGTTAAGCTAAAATAACCTCGTGGGCACCTGACCAAAATGACCATTGAGGAGACAAGATACTTTCAAAGCTGGAGGGGGGGAAACAAAGGGTCTCTCTGTCTGTGTGATGCTTTTGCCGGGAACGGATCAGAAATGCAGTCTCAGAACTTCTGTTAGTAAGTAATCTAGCTAGAAATGCGTTAGATTTCCTTTTGTTTAATGGCTGGTAAAATAAGCTGTGCTGAATGGAATGTATGTTCCTGTTTTTGTGTCTTTTTGTAACTTAAGGTTTTGCCTAGAGGGATTCTCTATGTTTTGAATCTCATTACCCTGTAAGGTATTTACTATCCTGATTTTACAGAGGTGATTCTTTTACCTTTTCTTTAATAAAAATTCTTCTTTTAAGAACCTGATTGCTTTTTCATTATTCTTAAGATCAAAGGGTTTGGGTCTGTGTTCCCCTGTACAAATTGGTGAGGATTTTTATCAAGCCTTCCCCAGGGAAGGGGGTATAGGGCTTGGGGGGATATTTTGGGGGAAGACGTCTCTAAGTGGGCTCTTTCCTTGTTCTTTGTTTAACATGCTTGATGGTGGCAGCATAGCGTTCAAGGACAAGGCAAAGTTTATACCTTGGGGAAGTTTTTTACCTAAGCTGGTAAGAATAAGCTTAGGGGGTCTTTTATGCAGGTCCCCACATCTGTACCCTAGAGTACAGAGTGGGGAAGGAACCTTGACATATACACTGAAATGTAAGTACTATATTTATATTTCGATTATTTATTTTATAATTATATGGTAAAAATGAGCAAGTCAGCAATTCATGGTGTGCAATGGCACTTTTGTATTTTTATATCTGATTTTATAAGCAAGTAGTTTTTAAATGAGGTGTAACTTGGTGTAATTTGCAAGACAAATCAGACTCCTGGAAGGGGCACAGTAGTGTGGAAAGCCACTGGTCTACACAGCTGTTTTTAATGGGCTAGCACCTACAGTGGAGCACCCACAGGGAGGCACATCTCAAAGAACCATCGTTGATGCACAAGTTGAGTAACTTCTTCTTTTGCTGTTATCTGATCTCACTGGTCGTCTTTCCCCTGAGCAGGGTTTCCAGTTTCCAAACCCGATGTCATCTCCCAGCTGGAACGAGGGGAAGAGCCGTGGGCCCCAGATCTCCGGGGCTCAAAGGAAAGAGAGATCCTGAGAGGCAGCCGAGTGGGTGAGGGATGATTAAACTTACTCAGTGCTTGAAGGAAACAGCTGGGATTCCCAACAAAGACCTTGTGAGGTCTCTGGGTTCAGGATGGTCCCCAGCAGGTGTCATATCCTCAGGGCAGATACTGTTCATGGCTCCCTACCCATCCTAACTCCTGGCAGTAGTTCCCTCCCCAAACTCCCTTCTCCCTGGGGAGTGTTTGGATGGGAACTGGATGCAGAATTGATCCTCTCCTCTCAGCCCTTTGGGGAAGAGTTGGGGGAAATTCAGTCCCTGATTTTTCTCCATCTCCAGCTATTCTCTTAGTTTGTTCCCCGCTTTTCACTTCTGGTTTCTGAGGTTTTCCTTTCTCTGTCCCAGCAGGTGATGGGATGGTGAGAGAGACCGTGGAGCAGAATCCTCAGCAGGAAGAGGAGCAAGTGGAACCGCAGGGGACGTTATTGCAAAGATGCAAAGGGAGTGTGTCCAGGAGTTGTGAGCAGGGAAAAGGCTCTCAGGGGCAGCACAGGCCAGAGAAGGGGCAGGGAAACCAGACAGTGCAGACAGTTGGAATAGCTGTTAATTATCGGGGAACTCACAAAGGTCTCAAGGAAACCACGTCCCCGCAGAGAATCCTGACGGGAGAGAGAAATAACACGGGCTTTGAGTGTGGGAAAAAGTTCAGGAGGCGCTCACACCTTATTACCCATCAGAGAATCCACACCAGAGTGAGATGCTGTGAGTGTGGGAAAACCTTCACTCAACACTCACACCTTATTCGCCATCAGAGGATCCACACAGGGGAGAAACCCTATGAATGCTGTGAGTGTGGGAAAAGCTTCGCTCGGAGCTCAGGCCTTATTACACATCAGAGGAGCCACACAAGAGAAAAACCTTATGCATGCTGTGAGTGTGGGAAAACCTTCGCTTGGAGCTCAGGCCTTACTGGGCATCAGAGGATCCACACAGGGGAGAAACCCTATGAATGCTGTGAATGCGGGAAAACCTTCGCTTGGAGCTCAGGCCTTATTACACATCAGAGGATCCACACAGGGGAGAAACCCTATGAATGCTGTGAGTGCGGCAAAACCTTCACTCGGAGCTCACACCTTATTCGCCATCAGAGAATCCATACAGGAGAGAAACCCTATGTATGCTGTGAGTGCGGGAAAACCTTCATTCAGAGCTCACACCTTATTCGCCATCAGAGGATCCACACAGGGCAGAAACCTTATGAATGCTGTGAGTGTGGGAAAACCTTCTCTCAGAGCTCAGGCCTTATCGTACATCAGAGGATCCACACAGGAGAGAAACCCTATGAATGCTGTGAGTGCGGCAAAACCTTCGCTGGGAGACCAGAGCTTATTACACATCAGAGGAAGCACACAGGAGAGAAACCCTATAAATGCTGTGAGTGCGGGAAAACCTTTGCTCAGAGCTCAGGCCTTATTACGCATCAGAGGATCCACACAGGAGAGAGAACCCGATGAATGCTGTGAGTGCGGGAAATTCTTCCATCACAGCTTTTCTCTTATTTATCACCAGAGAAGCTGCAAGGGAGATAAACACCATGAAAATCTTGTCTAGGGCTCAGAAAAGATGTTTTTTTCTTTTTCCTAATTCCCAAGTAGTGAACTTTAAGGCAGCACTTGTGGCGTCTCAGCTCCTTCAGGTGAGTTGTCTGCTTTTCCCTTTTGCAGCTCACCCTTCCTTGGAGTGAAGCCCACAGTGTTTTTCATCAGCTCCTTTGTTCTGTGTCATGGAAGTGTGCGTCCCTCCAACAAGAATGTCCATCAGTCCCAGGTGGGGAAACCAGGAGTGACCTTTACTAGGTACATGGAGGTTAAATCTACCTGGGCCTTGACTCCACTAGGCTTTTCCATGGAGTTAGCTAGATTGAATTAGTGATCCTGATGTAAAAACACAACTATTTTTTCAAGAAAGAAAATAGCCCATGTAGCGGCCAGGGTAACGTAGCAAATTTCCTCACCACTGGACACAAATTCCAGCACTTTTCCTAGTCTAACCAAATTTGGAGCATCACGTTTATACTTTTCCTCCTACTACAAAGTGATTGTTAGTCTTCAGGTTCGCCCATTAGGGACAGATTGCCTCATTCCCAGTTGTTCCCACATTGCCCTGGGTTCTGCTCAATAGCAATTGGGTTTTGTACCATTTTTCTCAATGTAAATGTAACAGAGAAGTTGCAGGGATAGAGGGTGTGACTAAGTGGGGATTTTCCCTTATGTTGTTTGTGATTCTTGCTGTCAAGCCTATGTGAGTTTTACTGTTTTGCATGAATACTGTGTGTGCTTCAGTTTTCCTGTGTGCTGCACCCATACCTCGGTGGTGGGAATAGGGGTGTATGACTTTGGCTGAGACGTCTGGGGCTGGTGAGGCTGTGTGACGTTGCAGTCTCTATGCTTTATAGAAATATGCTTATGTATATGACAGAACTGGAATTTGCTTTACACTAAATACCCCTTGTGTGGTGTCATTAGAAAGCTCGTAATCTATGAAGTGTTCATCCTATTTGTTTGCATGTATTATGTATTATCTTGAGGTAGGAGAATAAGCTATAAACTTGTATCACTGATGTAAACATATTAAGTGGAGGCCATTAAGGGTGCTCCAGAAACAATCAGTTGTAAGTGGCCTAAGTTACTTGAAAGCCTTCCTGTGTACGTGTGGGCCAGCCCATGGGGAATGGAGACTAGGGGTCTTACAGTGACATGTGACTGTCACCTGAAAATGAAATCCATCTTAAACCTGGTACTTTTCCATTTAGAAGGAGGGGTGGGGACGCAGAGAGACAAAAGATTCCTGCCTTGTGCCAAAGCTATAAAAGGGGGTGGAGCAGGACAAAGGGGGTCAGTCATGAGAAATCCGCTGCTTACCACCTGAGATGTCTGCTGGAACTAACACTACCTGGTGAAAGGATCGGGCCCAGACTAGGAATGAGTCTAATCTGTGAAAGAAGTTTATTGGAACATCTCTGAGGGTGAGATATTACCTGTAATCAATTTCTTAATGTATTAGGCTTAGACTTGCGTGTTTTTGCTTTATTTTGCTGTGTGACTTACTTTGTTCTGTCTGTTATTACTTGAAACCACTTAAATCCTGATTTTTATACTTAACATCATTTTTGTTTATTAATAAACCCAGAGTAAGTGATGAATACCTGGGGGAGCAAACAGCTGTGCATATCTGGGGAAGGGATAGCTCAGTGGTTTGAGCATTGGCCTGCTAAACCTAGGGTTGTGAGTTCAATCCTTGAGGGGGCCATTTAGGGATCTGGGGCAAAAAAAGTTGGGGATAGCTCCTGCTTTGAGCAGTGGGTTGGATTATATGCTCTCCTGAGGTCCCTTCCAACTCTGATATTCTATGATCTCTCTATCAGTGTTATAGAGGGTGGACAATTTATGAATTTACTCTGTATAAGCTTTATACAGAGTAAAATGGATTTATTTGGGGGTTTGGATCCCATTGGGAACTTGGTGTCTGGGTGCTGGAGACAAGTAAGCTGCTGAGCTGTTTTCACTTAAAGCCTGCAGCTTTTGGGGCGTGGTTCAGACCCTGGGTCTGTGTTGCAGCAGGCTAGCATGTCTGGCTCAACAAGACAGGATTCTGGAAGTCCCAGGCTGGCAGGTAAAATGGGCTCAGAGGTCATTGCAGCACATCACATGACAGTCCCAAGGGGGTCTCTGTGACGGAACCTGTGACACGGTGCCCTTCGTAACCTGAGACCCAGGAATGGGGTGCAACCAGGTGACTCTTTGCCCAGGAAGCAAGATAAAGACAAGGAGGAGGAGCAATGGGGGTGTCTGACTTCGGGTTGCTGGAAGCTGGCAGTCTGCTTGGGGGAACTGGAAGAGAGGGAGTCCAGGGCATCTGGCCCACGACTCCCCAAGATGGACTTGGCCGAAAGTCACAGATTTCTGTGCTAACAAGTTCTGTTGTATGCCGTGCTCCTGTCGAAAAATAAACCTTGTTTTTACTGGCTGGCTGAGAGTCAGTGCGGAGCTGGGGGGCAGGGCCCTCTGGGTTCCCCAGGAGCCCCATCCAGGTGGACTCGCTGCGGGAAGCACACGGTGTGGAAGGGGATGCTGAATACTTCGAGGTCAGACCCAGGAAGATCGAAGTTGTGTAAGCTTCTTGCCCTGGTGACAGTGTGCTGAGAGAGAGGAGACATGCTCCCCACAGAGTCCTGACTTGCTTCACATGGAGTAGTTCCAGAGCATTGCCTGGTGACTCTGTGACTTGGGGAGAGGGGGGGAAGAGTGTGTGTTTTCAACCTCTGTGACACCTGAAGTGGTGAGTCGGAGGGATTCTCACCTGCTGAATTACCCCAGCAGTGTTTCCTCTTGTTGAGCTATGTAGAATTGATCTTCTCCACTTTCTACAGTTCCACTGTTCAATGTGTCCTATGATTCAGAGTTCTCAGCCCTCTGTTTATGGATCACAGTTTGTTTTCTTTGCTCCTAAAACAGTAATTTAGGGCCTGAGATGGAAGTATCACAGACCTGGATGGAGTAGCAGTCGGGTTAATCTGTATTCGCAAGAGTACTTGTGGCACCTTAGAGACGAACAAATTTATTCGAGCAGAAGCTTTCGTGAGCTACAGCTCACTTCATCGGATGCATTCAGACCTGGATGGGGAATTTGAATGGATCTGAAATACAGTGAGATCATTTGGAGTTTAAATCCCAGTTTCCAACTGCTGGCAAAGCCTGTTGTAGGACTTTTCCTACTGAGATGGGATTGTTTGCAGATGGGGAGGCTGGTTGGTTGGTTTGTTTTTTGTTTTTTTCAATTATGACGATGCTAGAGGTTTTGTAAATAGTATGACTCAATACTAATGAGTGAAGGAGGTTTGAATGGCTCAGAGGAGAATGCAATGGGAGAATCTCTTGTCCTGATTCTGAGTCGTGTAGCCAGTAGGACTAACCTGCTTGCTTGCATAGATATATTTTTTTCGTATACGTTTAAGTATTTGGTTTATTGTAATAGGTTTAGAGATTTATATTAAAGTAAGTTTGGCTGTAACGAAAGAGACCTATCTTGTTACCTAAATAAATAAGTATTTACACACATGTCTATAACCTTCTGTCTAGACCAACAGATAATGAAGAATGGCATAGAGGGGTTTTTTTTAATGTGGTACCCACAGACTTAACAGGTACATCACAAGGAAACTTAACGTGCGAATATATGTGTCATCAATACGCACAAACCTACTGCCTATGGGGTAAGTGTACCCTAACGTTTGTGGGTGAGGAATAAAATTTGGGCATAGGAGGGAGGATTTCCAGCACTTGTGCCCTATAAAAGAGGTTACCCACCTCGCTAGAGTACTTCACTCCGCTCTGTCATTTTCACTTACTCTGTCTTACACTCACTCTATCTATTCTATCTACAATGGCTACTACTATTGGTAGGCTATACTTGTTCTTCTTAAACTTTAAGTTTCAAGGGAACTAGGCTCAGCTTGGTTTCTTTTATTCTGAGTTTTGTTTTATTAGGTTTTAAGTTTAAGTTAGTCAAGTAAACCCTAAGTTAGCTCTTAGCATTAGTTTTTCTAAGCTCTGCATCAAGAATTGAGAAACCTGAACTGCAAGGCTGGTCCTGTGTATCTTACCCCCAGGTTATCAAGGAAGGGTGTGAGTGTATTGACCAAAGCTTTGTAGCATATAATACTATATTATCATATGTATCTTTTGAATAGCAGTAATGCAATTGTAACTTTGTAACTCTGGGTATTTTACCATTTACTTACTATTATAAATTTTAATAAAAACTCTTTAAGCCTATATCTGTCTCAGTGTGAGCTTTCTGTCATACCCCCAAGTGTCCTTACTAAATTCCATGAAGCCTAATTTGGAACAAAAACTTTTATCTTCTGTTCAAACAAATTGGCAAGCCTAAAACCAATACTGTTAATATTATTAATTAATAAAATAAAATAACATTAATTTATTTTATATTAGCATACCCTAAATCAGGCTACAGTCATCATGTTTAACCTGCCCTGGAATTTCTAGTTATATGAAACTGGATGTATCTTGTGTGATGTGGGTTTTTCCTCTTCCGGGACATTTGGTCATAAAATCAGATATTTATTTTATTTGCCAGACTGTAGCTCAGATTTCCTGGGGACTTTGAGAAAGTGACTATTTACTGAAATAGTCATTTCTTATTTTATTTTTGCTTTTTCTCTGCTCCCTCCATGGTGACATGGAGAAACTTCAAGTGCAGTTCAGTCAACAGGAGAGACGACTCCAAGCTATTGGACGTGCTACCAATTGGTTTTAAATCTCCAGTCTGAAATGGCGAACTAGAGCACACCCCAACTTGTGCAACTAACTGAAGCGACTGCACACAATCACACTGCTGCTCGATTGTTTTAGGTCAATATTGTCTCATGATCGGGGAGAGAATTCCACAGTAAGTAACGAAGAACTGGGCAAAAGGCCCATGTATTTGTTTCCCAAGGTAGTTTTGAAAGAGGCTCTTGTGACAGACTAACACCCATGTTCACATCCTACACCAGGGGTTCTCAACCTTTTTCTTTCTGAGGCCTCCCCCCCAACATGCTATAAAAACTCCAAGGCCCAGCTGGGGTAGGCGGGCAGCTCGGGTCTCTGGGCTACAGCTGCTGGGTGGGGGACAGCTCTGGGCTACAGCTGCTGGGTCGTGGAGGCTCGGGGCTTTTGCCCTGTGGAGTGGAGAGCATTGGGGCTCCAGGCTTCTTTCCTGCGGGAGGCTTGGGGGCTCTGGGCTTCAGCTGCAAGGCCCTGAAGACCTCCTGAAACCAGCTCACAGACCCCTGGGGGTCACACTGCCCTACACACTATTGCAGTAATGTTTGTACAAGGTGTGACACTGGCAGGGCAGGTTATATCAGAGTGTATTCAGGCCAATGGATGTGTGTATTAGTATAGATCAAAGTGATTATTAAATGCCCAAATGTATTGGGTGCTTAAATGTCCTGAAACACTGTAACAGGATACAGTAAGTTAATAGCAAACAGTTACATTGTGTAAACCCCTGTCACTAAATAACCCATCCAACGCCAATGAAGGTTTTTGGAATGCAAAGGAAGAAAAGGTTCATTTCAAAACCAGTGGTCGTAAGAAGCAGGATTCCTGGGGTGTTTGCACTGTTGTTCCCCATTCCCACCCTGGGCAACTGGGCTCTGGCTTAAAGCGGTGTCAGGCTTAGAGGGGCTGGGTTCAGAGGTAGAGTTTAGGGTTGGGGTGAGCATTGGGCTATGGTTTTGGTTAAGGGGTTTAGGGACCAGTATATAGGGTAAGGGTTCAAGTTGGGTTCCGGGTAGGGGGTGGAGTTGGGGTTTGTATTTTGGGGGGAGGGTTTGGCCAGCAGCAGCATAGAAGTGCGGGTGGCAATGGAGTGCCAACCAATAGTGATTTATAAGTAGGGGTTTTTAGGTCATTTTAGTGTAAGTAGCACCCTAGGGAGGGGTAGGTTCATGTTTGCTACAGGGGACTAAAGTGTTGGGGAAGGGGTGGCAAATTGACCCATCTTTGTTAAGCTAAGATTTTGTCATGGTTATTTTAATAAAAGTCATGGACAGGTCATGGGCATTGAATCTCTGTGATCATGTATAGAAAGATCTGTTTCTCCATGTGTACCTTCACAGCAGGATTGTTACATCACAAACTACTAAACATGTGGGAAGAGGGGGCAAGTTCCTCCCCTTTCCCTTCACTCTGAACCACCTGTACCGTGCTGGAGGGGAGATAGCCCAGGACTTCTGCAGGTCCCCTTTTGCCCTAGCTCTTTACTGAGATGTCACAGCAGGGGCAAGGCACTAAGCAGGGGGTTGGATCGAGGGGAAAGGAGTACAGGGGTGCACTGTGAGAGATGTAGGGTGTCTTAGCCTACCTCGCTTATTGGACTTTGGAGGTGGTGTGGAGATGGAGCGTTTTGTGCTGTCTTCCACCATGGAGTGAGGAGCCAGAAATTTCTAGCTGCCTGGGGGTGAGGGGAAGCACAAGCTGCGCTGAAAAGTGCCCCCAGTGTGTGCAACAGCACGTCATCGAGGGAGCATCCCTGAGCTGTGCTGCCCAGGGGTGCAGCCAACCTCTCGGTGAGGGGGATGGGTGACCCTCCCCCCAGGACTGGGGACAGTCGTTTACAGGGGGGCAGCCTTAGCCATTCTCCCCCTTGGCTTATGTGTCTCAGTTTCCTCCTCTGAAACCACTTCACCTCCTGCTCCTACCCCCCCAGACACTAGATAAAGACCCCTGACCCCTCTCATTCCCTCCCCCCGGGACACCTGGACCCTCCATCTTGCACCCTCCATCCTCCTCATCCAAAATCCCCTCATCTACCCTTGCCCCTGCAACCCTCCTGCCCAGATCTCCTCAGCGGGTCCTAAACCAACCTGCCCCCACTTCACCCCAGCTGGGCCTCACCCCAACTCCCCCCCCAGCAGTGCAGGGAGCCCCAATCCCTCTGCTCATCCCCCGGTCCCTTTCCCCCCCAAGCCACAGCACACCCATTGCCTTGTGCCCAGCTGAGGCTGCTGGGAGTGCCACTCCATCCCTACACCCCAACCCCAATTGCCAAGATGGTAACTTAGATGTTTTTCCCATGTGCTGGGTTTAGGGAGAAAAAGTCACGTGTCAGAGTCTACTGCCCTCATGCGATGGGATGGGAGCCAGAGCGACAAGACCGCAAGAATTGTTGATGCCAAGCAAAAGCCGTCCATCTGGGAGCGGAACAGCCGCCACTCTGTGAGATAAGTGTCAGGTTGTGAGCAGAGCAATCACCAAACCAGTCTGGCTCCAGGTAGGGAAGCCCCACTGACTGGGGCTGGGTTTGTAAGAAAAGGATCCTGATGAGCTGTGGTTACGAGGGAGACGAGGTCCCCAACTTCAGGGGTTGCTCATTTCTCTGGCCAGGAGTCGTGTGTCCTCCGCAGCAGAAGGTTGGATCTAGTAGGACGACTTACCTTCCTCCAATGTTTTACTGCCTCCCTCCCTCTCTCTCCTGTAATGTGTTGGCCAACTCCCTCACTCGCCTCTCCCAGTGTCACTCTTGCAACATGAGGGAAACGCTTTGTGCATTCCTCGGAGTGGCCACCCAGTGTCACTGTTGCTCCATACGGGAAATGCTTTGTGCACTACAGCAAGTGGCCACCTGGTTTCACTGTCCCTTGATGAGGGAAATGGTTTGTGCATTACCTGGATTGGCCACGTGGTTTCACTCTTGCTCCATGTGGGAAATGCTTAGTGACCCCAGGTGGCCACTCGAGGTAATACACACAGCATCTCCTTCAGTGCTCCCCACAAGGACCCATTCCACATCCTCCAACCTGCTCCCGCATCCCCAGGCTTGCCAACACTCCGCTCACCCCACCTCAAGCTGCCCCCTTTACCTGGACTTTCCCTTGGCCCTCCTGATCCACCCCATCTGCTTCCCCATCGCAGGGCACCCCAACATCCTCCATGACACCCCATCCCTACACCCCAAACCCCTCCAACCTAGTTCTCCATTGCTGGGCCCCACTTTCCCAGCTCCGCACTCCACCACGCCATCCACAGCCTGCCAGGTTTCCCTCTCCAATTCCTGTTCCCTCTTGAATCTGCCGGGTTCCCCTTCCCAGCCACCCTGGGGACCTCCAACCCCCGGCCACCCTGCCCTTACTCCAGAGGTGGACAAATTACGGCCTGTGAGCCACATCGGGCCTGAGGGACCCTCCTGCCTGGCTCCTGGCCTGGGAGGCTAGTCCCCGGCCCCTTCCCTGCAGCCTCAGTGTGCCGCGCCGCCGGCGTGACTCTGTGCGGACAGGCAGAGCAGTTGCAGAGCCGCAACCTGACCCGGTGCTCTGGGCCACGCAGCTGTAGTGCCACCAGCCACCGGTGCTCCGGGCAGTGCGGTAAGGGGGCAGGGAGCGGGGGGGCTGGACAGAGGGCAGGGGATTTGGGGGTGGTGGTCAGGGGCAGGGGTGGGGAATGGGGGGGGTGAATGGGGGCAGGGGTCCTGGAGGGCCAGTCAGGAAGGAGGGGGGGGTTGGATGGGGCGGCAGGGGGCAGTCGGGTCGGGGATCGGGGTCCTGGGGGGCAAGTCAGGAATGGGAGGGGTGTTGGATAGGGCGGCAGGTGGCAGTCAGGGGTGTGCGGTTCAGGGGTGGTCAGGGGATGGGAGGGTTGGATGGGGTTCAGGGATGGTCACGGGATGGGGGGGTTGGATGGGGCAGGAGTCCTGGGAGGCGGGCGTCAGGGGGCAAGAAGGAGCGGGGTCGGACAGGAGGCAGGGACCGGGCCACGCCTGGCTGTTTGGGGAGACACAGCCTCCCCTAACCAGCCCTCCATACAATTTTGGAAACCCAATGTGGCCCTCAGGCCAAAAAGTTTGCCCTCCCCTGCCTTCCTCTCTGGGGCTTCTGAATCCCACATTGCTTCAGTACACCTTGGGAACCCTACACTCCTCTACCCCACAGTGCAGCCCTCACCCCCATTTTTCCTCAACGGGTAGTGATCAATGGCTCCATGTCTAGTTGGCAGCCGGTATCAAGTGGAGTGCCCCAAGGGTCGGTCCTCAGGTTGGTTTTGTTCAATATCTTCATAAATGATCTGGAGGATGGTGTGGATTGCACTCTCAGCAAGTTTGCAGATGACACTAAACTGGGAGGAGAGGTAGATACGCTGGAGGGCAGGGATAGGATACAGAGGGCCCTCGACAAATTAGAGGATTGGGCCAAAAGAAATGTGATGAGGTTTAACAAGGACAAGTGCAGAGTTCTGCACTTAGGACGGAAGAACCCCATGCACCGCTACAGACTAGGGACCGAATGGCTCGGCAACAGTTCTGCAGAAAAGGACCTAGGGGTGACAGTGGACGAGAAGCTGGATATGAGTCAGCAGTGTGCCCTTGTTGCCAAGAAGGCCAATGGCATTTTGGGATGTATAAGTAGGGGCATAGCGAGCAGATCGAGGGACGTGATGGTTCCCCTCTATTGGACATCGGTGAGGCCTCATCTAGAGTACTGTGTCCAGTTTTGGGCTCCACACTACAAGAAGGATGTGGAAAAATTGGAAAGAGTCCAGCGAAGGGCAACAAAAATTATTAGGGGACTGGAACGCATGACTTATGAGGAGAGGCTGAGGGAGCTGGGATTGTTTAGCCGGCAGAAGAGAAGAATGAGGGGGGATTTGATAGCTGCTTTCAACTACCTGAAAGGGGGTTCCAAAGAGGATGGCTCTAGACTGTTCTCAATGGTAGCAGATGACAGAACGAGGAGTAATGGTCTCAAGTTGCAGTGGGGGAGGTTTAGATTGGATATTAGGAAAAACTTTTTCACTAAGAGGGTGGTGAAACACTGGAATGCGTTACCTAGGGAGGTGGTAGAATCTCCTTCCTTAGAGGTTTTTAAGGTCAGGCTTGACAAAGCCCTGGCTGGGATGATTTAACTGGGAATTGGTCCTGCTTCAAGCAGGGGGTTGGACTAGATGACCTTCAGGGATCCCTTCCAACCCTGATATTCTATGATTCTATGATTCTATGTTTTGTCTGCAGAAGAGAAGAATGAGGGGGGATTTGATAGCTGCTTTCAACTACCTGAAAAGGGGTTCCAAAGAGGATGGATCTAGACTGTTCTCAGTGGTAGCGGATGACAGAACGAGGAGTAATGGTCTCAAGTTGCAGTGGGAGAGGTTTAGGTTGGATATTACGAAATACTATTTCACTAGAAGGGTGGCGAAACACTGGAATGCGTTACCTAGGGAGGTGGTGGAATCTCCTTCCTTAAAGGTTTTTAAGGTCAGGCTTGACAAAGCCCTGGCTGGGATGATTTAGTTGGGGATTGGTCCTGCTTTGAGCAGGGGGTTGGACTGGATGACCTCCTGAGGTCCCTTCCAACCCTGATATTCTATGATTGTCACTGTTGTTCCATAAGGGAAATGCTTTGTGCATTCGTGCAACTGGCCACCCAGTGTCACTGTTGCTCCATGAGGGAAGTGCGTTGTGCATTAACCCAAGTGGCCCCTCGTTGCCTCTCTCCCTTGATGAGGGAAATGGTTTGTGCATTACCTGGATTGGCCACCTGGTTTCACTCTTGTTCCATGCGGGAAATATTTTAGTGATGCCAGGTGGCCACTCTAGGTAATGCACACAGCATTTCCCTCATGGAGCAACAGTGACAGTGGGTGGTCACTCAGGGTAATCCACAGTTGCTCCATCTGATGAAATGAGCTGTGGCTCACGAAAGCTTATGCTCAAATAAATTGGTTAGTCTCTAAGGTGCCACAGGTACTCCTTTTCTTTTTCCATGAAGGAAATGCTTTGTGCATTATCTGGATTAGCCACCTAGTGTCACTGTTGCTCCATGAGATAAATGCTGTGTGCATTAACCCATGTGGCCATCCTGTGTCTCTGTTTCTCCATGAGGGAAATGTTTTGTGGATTATTCCATGGTCACCCAGTGTCACTGTTGCTGTATGGGGAAAATCTTCTGTGCATAACCCTGCCCTTCCACCCGGTGTTACTGTTGTTCCAGGGCAGCTGCAGGCTGAGTTGCCTGTAAGGGTATGTCTATGCTGGCATTGAAGGACAAAACTTTTGTCTTTCAGAGGTGTTAGCGCCCCCCCCCCCCGAAAGACAAAAGTTTTGCCACTACAAGTACCAGTGTGAACCACACATTGTTGGCAGGAGTGCTCTCCTGCTCACAATGCAAATGCTGCTCATTGGGAGTGGGAGTTTTTTGTTGGCAGGAGAGACAACAAACAGCGGCTACACTTCACGACTTTTAGCAGCATGGCTGAAGCCTAAGGGTATGTCTACACTACCTGCCGGATCAGCGGGTAGTGATCAATCTATCGGGGGTCAATTTTAGTCTAGATGCGATAAATCGATGGCGAGAGGTGCAAGCAGAGTCGACGGAGGAGCGGTGGCAGTCAACCCCATGCCGTGAAGATGCTGAGGTAAGTTGACCTAAGATACGTCGACTTCAGCTACGCTATTCTTGTAGCTGAAGTTGCATATCTTAGGTCAATCTCCCCCCCACGCCCCAATGTAGACCAGGGCTTAGATAAATGCATGGTAGAGCCTGAGTACAGACGGCTGCTTCCCTTTAGGTGAGGCTTGGTTTCTCATAAAAGTTTTCCTCCTTGTTCTGGGTGTGGGAGGAGAATTCTCCTATTTTGTGAGTAGGTGGGGGTTTACGTAAGAATGGCAATACGGGGTCAGACCAAAGGTCCATCTAGCCCACTATCTTGTCTTCCGACTGGCTAATACCAGGTGCTTCAGAGGGAATGAATAGAACAAGTAATCGAGAAGTGATCCATCCTGTGTCGCCATTCCCAGCTTCTGGCAAACAGAGGCTAGGAACACCATCACTGCCCATCCTGACTAACAGCCATTGATGGACCTATCCTCCATGAATTTACCTAGTTCTTTTTTGAACCCTATTATAGTCTTGGCTTTCACAGCATTCTCTGGCCAGCAATTCCACAGTTTGAGTGTGTGTTGTGTGCTTTTTAATTGTATCTGTGAAGGTATAATGGGACAGGGAGAAGAAGAACTGACACAACATTGCAGATTCCGATGATAACTTTTGTTTTTCCCTCTTGTGTTGTGCTTAGTGTCAAGGGTAAGAGCCAACCCCCGTTGTGAGATGGAAAGCGTACAAGAGCCATGAGACAGTGAGCTGTGTTGATGCCAGGCTATGGTGATGCCATCTAGCTAGAAGCAGAGCAGCCATCACTGTCAGTAAGATAAGTGTCTGGTTTGGTGAGGAGTCTGGTCATGGCGCACCTGGCTCCAGGCAGGGACGCGCCATTCGCTAGGTCTGTGTTTGTAAGAAAAGGTTCCTGACTAACTGTGGCTACGGGGGAGACAAGGCCCCCATTATCAGGGGCTGCTCATCTGTCTGGCCAGGAGAGGTGTGTCCACTGCAGCAAAAGGTTGGATCCAGGAGGATGACTGTAGCTGGTGAGTTTCTTGCCTTCCTTCCACGTTTCTCTCTCTCTTCTCTACTCTACTGTGTTGGCTGACACACTTTGTCTGTGCTTGTCTCTCCTTGTTTGGTCTCCCTTCATAGAACACGGGCAGGCGTGCTCGGTGTGCAGGTCTCAGGATGGCTAGGTCTCAAGGATGGCTAGGTCTTGGGAGCCATGAAGAAGTAGGAGGGGACAAAAATCATGTGGGGGAGTGCGCTGGAGAGTGGAGCATCACTGTCAGCATTGACTGAGTCTCTGTTCATCAAGTGGGGCCGATATAGATGGAATGGGAGAGGGAGGCAGGGATGAGGACAAGGTTTTGCGCACCAATTGAGTTTTGTGGAGTGATGGCTCCTGCTTGGCTTAATTGTGGTGCTTGCAGAGGAATTGTCGAGCAGCAGCTGCAGGAGAAGCTGGCAGAGGTGGACCTGAGCAGCCTGGACGTTCTTGTAAGTGAAGATTAACAGTCCTTCACTTTCTGCCTTCTGCATAACTGACTGTGAGTAAGCGGTCAGTGCTTTGAATTCCTCGTTCTGTACTCACTCTAGTTTTCTTCACACGCCGTGAGCTTCCTCATTGGGCTCGGGGCTCTGTGGGATTAAGGCTGAGGAAGAGGCAAGTCTCCTCTGCAGAGTCACTATTTCAGGTGCCATTGCAACAGGTGTTTTCTATTTGTAGTTATAAAGGCATAGTGCAAGGGGGGTTGAGGGCACAACCCTGGAGTGTGGGAGATGCAAGAAGAGCAGTGTTGCCGACTAAGATGCTAATTTTACTGTCCCGCCCCCGCCCCCCTTGTGCTGGGTTTAGTACCGAGGGAAAAGTGGCGGGTCAGAGTCCACTCCCCTCATGCGAGGGAAAGCAAAGGCAAGCTGTGAGGGCTCTGCTCACGGTCCACCTGGCTCCAGGCTGGGACTTTTCGTTAGCTGGCGCTTGGTGTGTAGGAAAAGGTTCATGACTAGCTCTGGTTACGAGGGAGAGAAGGCTCTTATTTTCAGGGGCTGCTTTTTTCTCTGACCAGGAGTGGAGTGTTCTCCCCAGCAGAAGGTTGGATTCAGGAGGTCAGTCCAGACAGTAAGATGCTTTTCTTCCTCCCGTGTTTCTCTCTCTCTCTCTCTGTCTTCTGTGGCCAACACAGACGTGCATGCTCCCTCTTCTTGCCTCTTCTGGTTCTGTCTCCCTTCACAGAAATTGGGCATGGGTGCTGTTTCTGTGTCCTCACAGTCGTGGAGTCAAGAGCCAGCAGGATGGGGGCGGGAAAGGGTGTTAGAGCTGGCAGAAGGGGGGCGTAAATGGCCATTTGACCCATCAGTGTTTAGTCCGTGTCTTTTACTGCAATGGAGATGATGTAGTATGGATTGGAGAGGGAGGCAGGTATTGGAAGAACTCATGCACCTATAGCGTTTCTGGCAGCGATGGCTCTTCCATAGGTGGTTTGCTGTTCTTGCAGAGGCCTGCTCCAGGCCAGTGCAGCAGCCCCAGACAGAGGAGGAGCATCTGGAGGAAGTGGACCTGCACAATCGAGACATTTCACTTGGCAATGGAGCTGAGGAGGTCTCTTGTGATGTTGGAGGAGCAGGAGTGTGTTTGTGAAATATCTCTCTCCAGTATTTGCATAGTGAGGTGCCTCCTTCAGAACAGATAGATGCTTCTCATTTCCATGGGATGTGTCCTGGGGAAGGTACAGCTCTGCCTGTGGCTGGTAATTGTCTGGGATTGTCCCTTTCCTGGAGGTCTGTAGTTCCTTGGGAGTGATGAGCGTTTTAGGCCCTGGGTGGGCTGGAGAGGAATAAAGAATGGGGCTCCAATGAGCAGAAGCCACATGCACCAGTGGTGGCCTAGCTTACAAGTGTTCTCTCTTTCTCTTTTCAGTTCCTGATGAGATTGGGTAAATGAGAGAATGGCCAACCTGTGGCAGAGACCTAAGAAGGAGCAGCCACCCTGAGCCCATCCCTAGGGATGGAAGCCAGACAGTGATCTGCAGAGTAAGAGCAAATGGAAATTTGCTTAAGTTAAGTATTGAGGGAGAGCTGCAAATACTCTTGTCTGTGGAGAGAATTTGTCAGTATGGGGTCGGCCCCTGAGGAAAGGCCTCTGAATCTAGCTGGAGCAGGATCCACACCTGAGCAGCTCTTAAGGTCTGTGAGTTGTCGAAGGAGCAGCCACAGCCCCGGAACCCCCAGCCAGTACAAGGACAAGATGGGGGAACATTTTGCCAGCCTGCGTCATTGCACCACCTAGAGCAGCAGCTGCCCCATCCTGCCTGGCTCTGACTTTAAGCTTCTGGCCTCTGACCTGATGAAGGGCCGGAGCCTATGAGGGGAGGAGGCAAGACTTTTCCCTGAGTGAGGGAGAGCCACAGAGAGGGCCAAGGCCTCATGGAGAGTGGGGGGAATGTAGCTGCCACAAGTTTCTGTCTACCCCACCTCAGCCCCTCTCCCCCCCTTTCTTCCACCCCCCAGGCTGGGGCTGCCACAGGCTGTCACTGCTCCTCCAGGGCATATGCACACTACTCATTACCCTAACTGGTGATCAGGAGCCACTGCTGCTCCAGGGGAAACAGAGTCTGTATAAAGAAAAGGAGGACTTGTGGCACCTTAGAGACTAACCAATTTATTAGAGCATAAGCTTTCGTGAGCTACAGCTCACTTCCTCAGATGCATATCGTGGAAACTGCAGCAGGCTTTATATATACACAGAGAATATGAAACAATACCTATTCCCACCCCACTGTCCTGCTGGTAATAGCTTATCTAAAGTGATTTCCAGCACAAATCCAGGTTTTCTCACCCTCCACCCCCCCACACAAATTCACTCTCCTGCTGGTGATAGCCCATCCAAAGTGACAACTCTTTACACAATGTGCATGACAATCAAGCTGGGCTATTTCCTGCACAAATCCAGGTTCTCACATCCCCCCCACCCCTATACACACACAAACTCACTCTCCTGCTGGTAATAGCTCATCCAAACTGACCACTCTTCAAGTTAAAATCCAAGTTAAACCAGAACATCTGGGGGGGGGGGTAGGAAAAAACAAGAGGAAACAGGCTACCTTGCATAATGACTTAGCCACTCCAAGTCTCTATTTAAGCCTAAATTAATAGTATCCAATTTGCAAATGAATTCCAATTCAGCAGTTTCTCGCTGGAGTCTGGATTTGAAGTTTTTTTGTTTTAAGATAGCGACCTTCATGTCTGTGATCGCGTGACCAGAGAAATTGAAGTGTTCTCCGACTGGTTTATGAATGTTATAATTCTTGACATCTGATTTGTGTCCATTTATTCTTTTACGTAGAGACTGTCCAGTTTGACCAATGTACATGGCAGAGGGGCATTGCTGGCACATGATGGCATATATCACATTGGTGGATGTGCAGGTGAACGAGCCTCTGATAGTGTGGCTGATGTTATTAGGCCCTGTGATGGTGTCCCCTGAATAGATATGTGGGCACAGTTGGCAACGGGCTTTGTTGCAAGGATAAGTTCCTGGGTTAGTGGTTCTGTTGTGTGGTATGTGGTTGTTGGTGAGTATTTGCTTCAGGTTGCGGGGCTGTCTGTAGGCAAGGACTGGCCTGTCTCCCAAGATTTGTGAGAGTGTTGGGTCATCCTTTAGGATAGGTTGTAGATCCTTAATAATGCGTTGGAGGGGTTTTAGTTGGGGGCTGAAGGTGACGGCTAGTGGCGTTCTGTTATTTTCTTTGTTAGGCCTGTCCTGTAGTAGGTAACTTCTGGGAACTCTTCTGGCTCTATCAATCTGTTTCTTTACTTCTGCAGGTGGGTATTGTAGTTGTAAGAAAGCTTGACAGAGATCTTGTAGGTGTCTGTCTCTGTCTGAGGGGTTGGAGCAAATGCGGTTGTATCGCAGAGCTTGGCTGTAGACGATGGATCGTGTGGTGTGGTCAGGGTGAAAGCTGGAGGCATGCAGGTAGGAATAGCGGTCAGTAGGTTTCCGGTATAGGGTGGTGTTTATGTGACCATCGTTTATTAGCACTGTAGTGTCCAGGAAGTGGATCTCTTGTGTGGACTGGACCAGGCTGAGGTTGGTGGTGGGATGGAAATTGTTGAAATCATGGTGGAATTCCTCAAGGGCTTCTTTTCCATGGGTCCAGATGATGAAGATGTCATCAATATAGCGCAAGTAGAGTAGGGGCTTTAGGGGACGAGAGCTGAGGAAGCGTTGTTCTAAATCAGCCATAAAAATGTTGGCATACTGTGGGGCCATGCGGGTCCCCATAGCAGTGCCGCTGATCTGAAGGTATACATTGCCCCCAAATGTGAAGTAGTTATGGGTAAGGACAAAGTCACAAAGTTCAGCCACCAGGTTAGCCGTGACATTATCAGGGATAGTGTTCTTGACGTCTTGTAGTCCATCTTTGTGTGGAATGTTGGTGTAGAGGGCTTCTACATCCATAGTGGCCAGGATGGTGTTATCAGGAAGATTACCGATGGATTGTAGTTTCCTCAGGAAGTCAGTGGTGTCTCGAAGGTAGCTGGGAGTGCTGGTAGCGTAGGGCCTGAGGAGGGAGTCTACATAGCCAGACAATCCTGCTGTCAGGGTGCCAATGCCTGAGATGATGGGGCGCCCAGGATTTCCAGGTTTATGGATCTTGGGTAGTAGATAGAATATCCCAGGTCGGGGTTCCAGGGGTGTGTCTGTGCGGATTTGATCTTGTGCTTTTTCAGGAAGTTTCTTGAGCAAATGCTGTAGTTGCTTTTGGTAATTCTCAGTGGGATCAGAGGGTAATGGCTTGTAGAAACTCGTGTTGGAGAGCTGCCGAGCAGCCTCTTGTTCATATTCCGACCTATTCATGACGACAACAGCACCTCCTTTGTCAGCCTTTTTGATTATGATGTCAGAGTTGTTTCTGAGGCTGTGGATGGCATTGCGTTCCGCATGGCTGAGGTTATGGGGCAAGTGATGCTGCTTTTCCACAATTTCAGCCCGTGCACGTCGGCGGAAGCACTCTATGTAGAAGTCCAGTCTGCTGTTTCGACCTTCAGGAGGAGTCCACCTAGAATCCCTCTTTCTGTAGTGTTGGTAGGGAGACCTCTGTGGATTAGTATGCTGTTCAGAGGTATTTTGGAAATATTCCTTGAGTCGGAGACGTCGAAAATAGGATTCTAGGTCACCACAGAACTGTATCATGTCTGTATATTACTGGCAACACAGTGTCACTGTTGATCCATGGAGGGAAATGGTTTGTGCATTACCCTGAGTGGCCACCCAGTGTCACCGTTGCTCCACAAGAGAAATGCTCTGTGCATTACCTGATTGGCTGCCTGGTGTCACCATGGCTCCTTAAGGAAATGGTCTGTGTATTCCCCAGTTGGGGCACCCAGTGTCACTCTTGCTCCAGGAGGGAAATAATTGCTTAGTGCATTCCCCTGGCTAGCCACCCGGTGTCACTTTTACTCCATGAGGAGAATGCTCTGTGCCACTCCCCTGAGTGGCCACCGGATGTCACTGCTGGTCCATGGAGGAAATGATCTGTGCATTACCTCGAGTTGCCCCCAGACATCACTGCTGCTTCATCAGGTGAATGTTCTGTGCAGTTGCTGCATGAGAGAAATGCTTTGTGCATTCCCCTGACTGGCCACCTGGTGTCACTGTTGTTCCTTGAGGGAAATGGTTTGTGAATTACTCCGAGTGGCCACCAGGCATCCCTGCTACTCCATGTGGGAAATGGTTTGTGCTCTCTGGCTGGCCCCCCAGTATCACTGTTATTCCATGAGAGAAATGCTCTGTCCATTTCCCCCCCAACTGGTCACCCCGGGTCACTGTTGCTCCATGTGGGAAACGCTCTGTCCATTTCCCCCCCAGTGGCTGCCTGGTGTCATGGTCCCTCCTTAAGGAAATACTCTGTGATTACCCCGGGTGGCCACATAGTGTCACTGTTGCTCCATGAGGGAAATGTTCTGTACATTATCATGACTGGCCACACAGTGTCACTGTTGCTCTATAAAAACAACAAGGAGTCCGGTGGCACCGTAAAGACTAACAGATTTATTTGGGCTTCAGCTTTCATGGGTAAAAACCACTTCAGATGCATGAAGTGAAAATTACAGATGCTGACATAATATGATGACACATGAAGAGAAGGGCGTTACCTCACAAGTGGAGAACTGGTGTTGACGGCCAGTTCGATCAGGGTGGATGTAGTCCACTCCCAATAATTGATTAGGAGGTGTCAATTCCAGGAGAGGCAAAGCTGCTTTTGCAGTGAGCCAACCAGTCCCTACTCAAGCCCAAATTAATGGTGTTAAATTTGCAAATGAATTTTAGTTCTGCTGTTTCTCTTTGAAGTGTGTTTCTGAAGTTTTTTTGTTCCAGTATAGCTACTTTTAAATCTATTATAGAATGTCCAGGAAGATTGAAAAAAGAAAAGGAGTACTTGGGGCATCTTAGAGACCAACCAATTTATTTGAGCATAAGCTTTCGTGAGCTACAGCTCACTTCATCGGATGCATACTGTGGAAAGTGTAGAAGATCTTTTTATACACACAAAGCATGAAAAAATACCTCCCCCCACCCCACTCTCCTGCTGGTAATAGCTTATCTAAAGTGATCACTGTCCTTACAATGTGTATGATAATCAAGTTGGGCCATTTCCAGCACAAATCCAGGTTTTCTCACCCCCCCCCCCCCCCCCAAACCCATTCTCCTGCTGGTAATAGCTTATCTAAAGTGACCACTCTCCTTGAGTTGTAGCTCTCGAAAGCTTATACTCAAATAAATTGGTTAGTCTCTAAGGTGCCACAAGTAATCCTTTTCTTTCTCCTTACAATGTGTATGATAATCAAGGTGGGCCATATCCAGCACAAATCCAGGGTTTAACAAGAACGTCGGGGGGGGGTTAGGAAAAAACAAGGGGAAATAGGTTACCTTGCATAATGACTTAGCCACTCCCAGTCTCTATTCAAGCCTAAGTTAATTGTATCCAATTTGCAAATGAATTCCAATTCAACAGTTTCTCGCTGCAGTCTGGATTTGAAGTTTTCCGTATGGAGTGGAAATCTATCAACTGCATGAAAAAACTTGTACAGATACAGACAGACATCATCTTCCTTTCCAAATGCAAACAGATGGACATCGTACCAAAAGGACTGAAGGTAAAAAATCCATTACAATCTACATACCACACCGACTATGCTGACAGCTTGTGCCACACGCTCTCAAAGAAACTGCGGAATCACCTGATCAACATCCTCTACAGCAAACAGGGAAAGATTAAGAAAGAGCTCTCAAAAATGGATATTCTCAAAAAAACCAACCTTCCACACAAACTTCCTCGTGGCTGGGCTTTACAAAAACTAGACAAGCCATTAACAACGCACACTTTGCTTCTCTACAAAAGAAAAAGGACACTAAACTATCTAAACTACTACATGCCACAAGAGGCCACAGCAATGGTTCCCTTAACCCACCCAGTAATATTGTTAATCTATCCAACTATACTCTTAGCCCAGCAGAAGAATCTATCCTATCTTGGGGCCTCTCCTTCTGCCCCTCCACCCCCACGAACACGATACAGTTCTGTGGTGACCTAGAATCCTATTTTTGACGTCTCCAACTCAAGGAATATTTCCAACACACCTCTGAACAACATACTAATCCACAGAGACCTTCCTACCAAGACTACAAAAAGAAGGATTCTAGGTGGACTCCTCCTGAAGGTCGAAACAGCAGACTGGACTTCTACATAGAGTGCTTCCGCTGACGTGCACGGGCTGAAATTGTGGAAAAGCAGCATCACTTGCCCCATAACCTCAGCCGTGCAGAACACAATGCCATCCACAGCCTCAGAAACAACTCTAAAATCATAATCAAAAAGGCTGACAAAGGAGGTGCTGTTGTCATCATGAATAGGTCGGAATATGAACAAGAGGCTGCTCGGCAGCTCTCCAACACCACTTTCTACAAGCCATTACCCTCTGATCCCACTGAGGGTTACCAAAAGAAACTACAGCATTTGCTCAAGAAACTCCCTGAAAAAGAACAAGCACAAATCCGCACAGACACACCCCTGGAACTCCGACCTGGGATATTCTATCTACTACCCAAGATCCATAAACCTGGAACTCCTGGGCGCCCCATCATCTCAGGCATTGGCACCCTGACAGCAGGATTGTCTGGCTATGTAGACTCCCTCCTCAGGCCCTACGCTACCAGCACTCCCAGCTATCTTCGAGACACCACTGACTTCCTGAGGAAACTACAGTCCATCGGTGATCTTCCTGATAACACCATCCTGGCCACCATAGATGTAGAAGCCCTCTACACCAACATCCCACACAAAGATGGACTACAAGCCGTCAAGAACACTATCCCCAGTAATGTCACGGCTAACCTGGTGGCTGAACTTTGTGACTTTGTCCTTACCCATAACTATTTTACATTTGGGGGCAATGTATACCTTCAGATCAGCGGCACTGCTATGGGTACCCGCATGGCCCCACAGTATGCCAACATTTTTATGGCTGACTTAGAACAACGCTTCCTCAGCTCTCGTCCCCTAACGCCCCTACTCTACTTGCGCTACATTGATGACATCTTCATCATCTGGACCCATGGAGAAGAAGCCCTTGAGGAATTCCACCATGATTTCAACAATTTCCATCCCACCATCAACCTCAGCCTGGTCCAGTCCACACAAAGGATGCACTTCCTGGACACTACAGTGCTAATAAACGATGGTCACATAAACACCACCCTATACCGGAAACCTACTGACCGCTATTCCTACCTACATGCCTCAGCTTTCACCCTGACCACACCACACGATCCATCGTCTACAGCCAAGCTCTGCGATACAACCACATTTGCTCCAACCTCTCAGACAGAGACAAACACCTATAAGATCTCTATCAAGCATTCTTACAACTACAATACCCACCTGCAGAAGTGAAGAAACAGATTGATAGAGCCAGAAGAGTTCCCAGAAGCCACCTACTAGAGGACAGGCCTAACAAAGAAAATAACAGAACGCCACTAGCCATCACCTTCAGCCCCCAACTAAAACCCCTCCAACGCATTATTAAGGATCTACAACCTATCCTGAAGGATGACCCAACACTCTCACAAATCTTGGGAGACAGGCCAGTCCTTGCCTACAGACAGCCCCCCAACCTGAAGCAAATACTCACCAGCAACCACATACCACACAACAGAACCACTAACCCAGGAACCTATCCTTGCAACAAAGCCCGTTGCCAACTGTGCCCACATATCTATTCAGGGGACACCATCACAGGGCCTAATAACATCAGCCACACTATCAGAGGCTCGTTCACCTGCACATCCACCAATGTGATATATGCCATCATGTGCCAGCAATGCCCCTCTGCCATGTACATTGGTCAAACTGGACAGTCTCTACGTAAAAGAATAAATGGACACAAATCAGATGTCAAGAATTATAACATTCATAAACCAGTCGGAGAACACTTCAGTCTCTCTGGTCACGCGATTACAGACATGAAAGTTGTGATATTACAACAAAAAAACTTCAAATCCAGACTCCAGCGAGAAACTGTTGAATTGGAATTCATTTGCAAAGTGGATACAATTAACTTAGGCTTGAATAGAGACTGGGAGTGGATGGGTCATTACACAAAGTAAAACTATTTCCCCATGTTTAGTTTCCCCCCCCAACCCCCCACTGTTCCTCAGACGTTCCTGTTAACTGCTGGAAATGGCCCACCTTGGTTATCACTACAAAAGATTTTCTTCCCCGCCCTCCCCCCCCCACTCTCCTGCTGATATTAGCTCATCTTAAGTGATCACTCTCCTTACAGTGTGTATAACACCCATTTTTTCGTGTTCTGTGTGTATATAACTCTCGCTGTATTTTCCACTGAATGCATCCGATGAAGTGAGCTGTAGCTCACAAAAGCTTATGCTCAAATAAATTGGTTAGTCTCTAGGGTGCCACAAGTACTCCTTTTCTTTTTCCGAATACAGACTAACATGGCTGCTACTCTGAAACCTAGATCTGAGAGGTTGCCCTAGCCCAGGAGGGGCACGTATGGGAGGCAATCGGTTAGAGAGTGTGTTTCTCCATGCAGGATTCAAATGTGTGCAAGGGCTGCAGCTATTAGAAACTTTGTACATTGGGGTGCAGCCCCAGCCATATTGTTTCTGGAGTAAATATTCATAGCAACACTCAAATAGTATCCTGCTGTCCTCTCAGAAACCAATAATAATCTACGGTTACTCAGTAACATTTTATGTATAATACAAAATATGGTGTGTTTTGTTAGTCTTCTTCAGAAACAGGAAGTAGTTTAATTCCCTGCTGTAGCAGTCTGCTTTGCAGATGGTGTGATTTTAATTTTCCCCAATATAATTCTTCCTGTGAGAAGATATGTTCAATGTCTTCTCGGTCACATTCCCTCAGTGAAAAAATGTCTCATGCAGGCTTGGGAACCCCAGGGATATGTTGTCAATAGCATTCCACCTGGAAAGGAGGGGGTGAGTCAGGAATACTGTCCCCTCCAAAAACAAGGGGTGCGTCGTCAATAGTACTTCTCCTGGAAACAAGAAGTGTGACACAAAGTCTGTCTCCTCTAGGAACAAGGGGTGTGTCACGAATACTGTGCCCTCCAGAAAGAAGATGTGTGTGACAAATACTCTCCCTTCCAGAAACAAAGGGTGTGTTACCAATAGTACTCCTCCTGGAAATGAGGTGTGATATGCATGCTGTCCTCTGTGGAACCAAGAGGTGTGACGTGAATACTGTCCCCCTCTCCCATTAAACAAGGGGTGTGTTATGTATACTGACCCTGCAGAAACCAGAAATGTGACACACAGACTGTCCCCACTGGGACCTTGAGGTGTGTGCTGAACACAGTCCCCTCTGGGAACAAGAGATGTGTCTAGAATTGGAATTCATTTGCAAATTGGATACAATTAACTTAGGCTTGAATAGAGACTGGGAGTGGCTTAGTCATTATGCAAGGTAGCCTATTTCCCCTTGTTTTTTCCTACCCCCCCCCCCCGACGTTCTTGTTAAATCCTGGATTTGTGCTGGAAATGGCCCGTCTTGATTATCATACACAATGTAAGGAGAGTGGTCACTTTAGATAAGCTATTACCAGCAGGAGAGTGAGTTTGTGTGTATGGGGGAGACGGGGGGGGGGGGGGAGAACCTGGATTTGTGCTGGAAATGGCCCAACTTGATTATCATACACATTGTAAGGAGAGTGATCACTTTAGATAAGCTATTACCAGCAGGAGAGTGGGGTGGGAGGAGGTATTTTTTCATGCTTTGTGTGGTATATAATAAGATCTTCTAAACTTTCCACGATATGCATCTGATGAAGTGAGCTGTAGCTCACGTAAGCTTATGCTCAAGTAAATTGGTTAGTCTCTAAGGTGCCACAAGTCCTTCTGTTCTTTTTGCGACTACAGACTAACACGGCTGTTACTCTGAAACGTGTCTAGAATAGTGTCCCTTCCCGAAAGAAGGGGTGTATCATTAATAATGACAGGTTTCAGAGCTCACTTCATTGGCCGCAGCTCACGAAAGCTCATGCTCTAATACATTGGTTAGTCTCTAAGGTGCCACAAGTCCTCCTGTTCATTCAATCATTAACAGTATTACTCATGGAAACTAAGGTGTGATTAATAGTACAGCTCTTGAGAACAAGAGGTGTGTCCTGAATAGTGTCCTTTCTAGGAGTAAGAGATGTGCTATGGGTAGCCTGCCCTCTGGACACGAGGGGTGTGTCATGATTACTGTCTGCTCTGGGAACGAGGTGTGATCAGTGAATACCGTTCCCCCCTGAAACAAGGGGTGTGTCATGAATTGTAGTCCCCCAGGAAACAAAGGGCATGTCGTGAATTGTAGTCGCTGCAGAAACAAGCAGTGTGTTCTGAATAGTGTCCCCCCTGAAACAAGAGGGGTGTCATCAATAGTACTCCTGGGAAAAAGAGGTGTGTCACAATTACTGTCCCCAGTGGGACCGAGAGGTGTGTTCTGAATACTGTCTCCTCTGGGAACAAGGGGTGTGTCCTGAATATTGTGCCCCCCAGAAACAAGAAGTGTGTCATCAATAGTGCTCACTCTGGGAACAAGAGGTGAGTCCTGAATACAGTCCTCTCTGGAAAGGAGAGGTGTGTAACAAATACTGTCCTCTCACAGAAAGAAGGGGTGTTTTATCAATAATACTTCTCGTAAAAAGAAGTGGTGTGTCACGAATCCTGTCCCCACCGGGACCAAGAAGTATGTTCCGAAGACTGTTCCCTCTAGAGAGGTGTGTTCTGAATACAGTCTCCTCTGGGAATAAGGGGTTTATCCTGAATAGTGTCCCCTCCAGAAAGAAGGGGTGAGTTTCGAATAGAGTCCCCTGTAGAAAGAAGGGGTAAGTCATTAATAGTTCTCCTGAGAACGAGAGCTATGTTCAGCATACTGTCCTTTCTAGCAGCAAGAGATGTGTTATGAGTACAGTGTCCTCCAGAAATAAGAAGTGTGCCATGAATACTGTCTCCTCTGGAAACAAGAGGTGTGTCATCAATAGCGTTGGGGACACTGGGGCATGGCCACTAGGTAAGTCGAGCGGATGGAAGACCACGAGTGTCGATGAAGCCCCCTCGCATTAGGCCCCGGTGTTCTTGGCCCCCCCTCCTGCCTGGAGGCACTCGCAGCAGCTCTGCGTACTAGGCCCAAGTGTCCTTGGCCCCCCCGCCTGGAGGCACACACAGCAGTTATGCTGAGGATCTGCAACAATATGCTGTGAAGTCAGATTGCCTGAAACTAAGCAAGGCCACACAGGGCAAATATGGAAAAACAATGCTAAATAAAGCAGCTTTATGTATAGTTTAACAAATAATACAAAGAATTAGGGAACTAGCTGGGAACTGAATTGGCTGGCTATATAAATACTTGGAGCAGCTTGCTATTAAATAAGTATGCTAAAAAAAAGGATGTATAAAAGCCTGTGTAACTTCCTGCTCTGTGTACAGGATTTGAGATTCAAATCTCCCTGTGCCTTTTTGAAGCTTTAAATAAACTTTTTTGCTTTTTTACCCCGTTGTAATTATTGGGTGGAGCACACCGGGTAACGAAGCAACTCAAGCTGTTGTTCAGCCTCTCGGCACTGGGTGCCGGCAACAGCTTTTGGTGTCCCTGGGTGGGCGACGAGGCTGCAATTTAGCCTTGCCCGGACCCTTCCTGGAGGTCGAGGATTGCAGCGAGAACCGACGCCCAGCGCGCACCGGTGAGTTCATCGGGGCCTCGAAGGAGACACAATTTGATCGACCCCAGAGGGCACAACGGTGCAAGGCACTCATATAGTGGAGAAGCAGTTGTCTACGGCGGTGAAGAACCGGTCCCTTAGACATGGGGGAGGAGCAGCTGCAGGCCACGGTGAAGAACCGGTCCCTTGGATAAGGTAGGAACCTTTTAAAATCCGGATTGTATGCTCTGTTGGAACCTGGGGACGCCCAGAGTTACCCTGTAGGTATGGGACAGGGACAGAGCTCAGGGGTTAGGGCACGGTGTACGCCCCTAGAGTGCATTCTAGCAAACTAGAAGGTATTTGGTGCGAATCCAATGACTAAGAGCCAATTAAAACAATTCTGTACAGTTGACTGGCCTCAATATCAACTAGAGGACCAGGAGTGGTGGCCACCAGGAGGGTCAATTAATTACAACACGATCCTCCAATTAGTTTTGTTTTGTCAGTGAATGGGTAAATGGAATGAATATTTGTATGCACAAGCGTTTATGGTTTTAAGGAATAGAACAGAGCTGTAATTCTGCAAAGTTGTAATTTGACTCCGACTGGTTCGGTAGTAGCTAATGTTAGTCCCCAGACCCCCACCCCCACTGTAATGGCAGAGCCGGTGTCCCCTTCGGCCCCCACACCCCCACCGTATAAGGGTAGGATGCCTCGGGGTTACAGAGATTGCCCCCTCGATGGTACTCTATCCTTTGCTTACCGAGACTGTTGTGGCTTGCCCAGGGGCAGACAGACGTCAGGCAAGTTTACACCCATGTGCAATTCAATCCAATAGACTTAGCAGCTTTTAAAACACAGGCTGGGGAATTCTCAACGAATGCAAGCAGGTTTATTTCAGTCTTTGAGGGGTGCCTCAGTAGTCACAAGCCGATTGAGATGACTGTAATATCCTCCTGAGAACCCTGTTGTCTGAGGTGGAGAGGGATCAGGTTATAGCTAAGGCAAGAACGCGTCAGCGTTCAAGCAAAAAAAAAAAAAAAGAAGAAGAAGAAAGGAATCTATCTGTCAAGTTCCTCTCCAAATAATTGTAAGCGGCTCAGGGCATTTCCGGGTATGGCAGGCTTTTGCAGGATATGGATCCCAGAGTTTGGACTGTGGGCTAAACCCCTGTACGACTGTGTAAAAGGAGTGGATCATGACCCCTTCTATTGGACCCCAGAGGCTGATAGGGCATTTAAAATCCTGAAAAGAAAATTGATGGACGCCCCAGCTCTGGACCTGCCGGATCTCTCTAAGACGTTTCAGTTGTATGTACATGAACGAAGGGGGGTGGCCCTAGGAGTGCTTACACAGCTGTTAGGAGCATGGAGACATCCCGTGGCTTATTTTTCTAAGCAATTGGATCAGGTTGCAAAGGGTTGGCCGGCATGTTTACGGGCGGTCGCAGCTACTGCCCTATTGCTTGAGGAAGCCGAGAAGCTAACATTGGAAGGGGTTATGCAAATCTATACTCCCCATATGGTCCAAGCCTTATTGGATGCAAAGGGAGGGCTTTGGCTCACCCAGGCTCGGATTGCTCGGTACCAGGCTAAGCTGTTAGGGAACTCTGAAGTCACCTTACAGCCTTGCCCCTCCCTTAACCCAGCCACCCTCTTGCCAGAAACAGAGGAACAGAAACATGACTGTTTAGAGATCATAGATGTCCAGTACTCCAGCCGTCCGGATTTAATGGATGTACCCCTCCCAAATGCAGATTATGAGTGGTACACTGATGGTAGCAATACTGTAATAGATGGGCAAAGGAGGGCGGGTTACGCTGTTGTGACCCTCCATGACACCGTGGAAGCTGAAGGTTTGCCTGCTGGGACCTCTGCCCAGCTTGCCGAACTAATAGCCCTGACCCTTGCACTTGAACTGTCAAAAGGAAAGCGGGTCAACATTTTTACTAATTCAAAGTATGCTTTTGGTGTGCTGCATGCTCATGCTGGCCTATGGAAGCAAAGGGGAATGCTGACAGCCCAAGGCTCCCCAGTCAAGTACGGGCCCCAAATCCTCCGGCTCCTAGAAGCCGTACAACTCCCCTCGGAAGTGGCGGTGGTACATTGTAAAGCCCATCAAAGGAAGAATCAAGATGTGGCCAAAGGTAACGCCCGGGCAGATAGAGAGGCAAAGCATGCTGCCACCCTGCCATCCCCTCAGACTGAGAACGCCCATATGCATGCCCTTATCCCATCAGTAGGGGAGCTTCCAACCCCTCAGTACTCTGGGGAGGAGAGACAGCTAACTGACAAACTCAATCTCCGGGAAAAGGAGAGATGGCTCCATTCCCCAGAAGGGAAGGTCCTCTTACCAAAGGGCCTAGTCCGGCCAGTGCTGCAGAAACTACATCAAACCACTCATGCTGGCAGGGAAACACTTATCCAACTAATGGGAAAATATTTTATCACTTCCGGACTCCGACCCCTGGCTGCCCAGGTACAAGCGGACTGCTTAGTCTGCCAAAAGAATAACCCCCGACCGGGACATCCTGTGCCATCAGCTGCCCTAGAACCCACTCCGGGCCCTGGACAAGTGTGGCAAATAGACTTTACTGAGTTTCCCCGGACCCAAGGGTTCAAATATCTCCTAGTTATAGTGGATCGGTTCAGCGGATGGCCAGAAGCCTTCCCATGCCGCAATTGCACTGCCAAAACAGTGGCCCTCAAGTTTGTTAAGAAGATCATTCCTCGCTTTGGACTCCCCCTGTGGATGAAATTTGACAACGGGACACACTTCACATCAGAAATCATTCAAAGCATCTCACATGCCTTACAGATCCCCTGGAAACTCCATACGCCCTGGAAACCGCAAGCCAGTGGGGTAGTGGAGCGTACCAATCAGACCCTTAAACGGCATCTCTCAGAAGTGTGCCAAGAAGCCTCACTGCGATGGCCTGATGCTTTGCCCCTCGTCCTACTCCGTATCCCCGTTCTCCCAAAGGGTAGATTAGGGTTCAGTCCCTTTAAAATGATGTTTAAAAGGGCATGGCCTGTGAATGGCACCCCGGTTCTGTCAGGGGAATGGGAGTTGGGTAATGTTTTTTTGTCACAGTATATGTGTTCCCTGTCTGCTGTTCTCTTGTCTCTTCACAGGTATACCAAGGATTCCCAGCCTCTCCCCTTGGACTCTCCCGTTCACTCCTTACAGCCCGGTGACCCTGTGCTTGTTTGCACCTGGAAAAACGAGCCTCTCCAGGAAAAGTGGAAAGGACCCTATACCGTCCTGCTGATCTCCCATACAGTGGCAAAAATCGAGGGACACAAGAACCGGATCCATCACTCTCGTCTGAAGGCAGTACCCACCCCCTCGTCAGCAGAACAGTGGACCGTCCAACTTGCTGACTCCTCATCTAGTGACGATCTCGGGCTAAAGCTACTGTTTAAAAAACACAAATAGCGGGCACCTTAATGCTAAAATGGGCCCACCCAGGTACTGGAGACCCTGGGTTGGGAAGACTCTGGTAATAATTAATTGGGTAACATTGTTGTTCTCTGTATTGGTATTTCCAAAGTGTGCATATCGGGAGCATAACTCCTTTGTTTCGCTTGTGCACCATGTTGCTAATTTAACAAACCAGACTGATTGCTGGGTATGTGCTCCAACTCCACTGTCCCCCAAAAACAGGAATGCCCCTTGACATGCTGCTCTTGACCCTAGCAGAATTAGCCACCACCAAAAAGCAGAAAAGAACGGACTCGCCGTTCTGGAATAAGACCTCTTTACAGCAAGCCACCTATCAGGACCAGAAGTATTCAGTTGCAGTACTCACTAAGGAAGTGTTATGTTTTACCTAAAACCAATCTAATCGCTATGAGCGTCCTGTGGGAAAAAGCTCCTGTGTTATTACACAGTGGGCTGATGGGTATTAAATAAAAACCAAAAGGGGAGGCCAACAGTGTGGGTGTAATGGTTCCTCCCCTTTTAAAGAAACTCTTACAAATACTCTTACCACAAAAAAAAAGGTTTGGAAATATAACTTGCAGTCCAGTTAATATCTCCAATGTAGCAAGCCAATGGTGGGTTTGTAATGGTCCCTATGGCAAGTATAATTTAAACGGCACAATTAAAAACGCCCCCACTTGTCCCCAATCAAAAAAAATAAGATGCCCCCTTAGGGGCATATAAATTGTTTAAAAAAAGCAGCCAAAGCAGCCTTAAATATCCCAGAAATCCCCTTAAAAAATAGTCCTTACTGGGCCCTACAGGGTCACTATTTTATATGTGGCCAAAAGGCTTACAAGGTGCTGCCAGCCAACTGGACAGGTAGCTGTTATATAGCTCATGGAGTTCCTCATCTGTCAATAACTGCCACACTGCCCCAAAAAAAAATTAAAAATGCCCAAGACACCTCTGTTAAGTCACAAAAAAAAACCCTGCGGCAACTGACTACGGCATTGAAGGGCAATATAAAAAATCCCCTCACAACCAAGAAGCTTGTAGGGCGCTCTGTACTGGGAATAGCGCCACTGTTTACCAGGACAGCCATGGCATGCATAGGCCGCTATAGTATAAGGCTGCAAATGGTACTTAAAAAGGTGGCCTTAAAGTTAAAAAACTCGGTTAGTAATTTAGGGTCAGCAATAAAAACATTAAATAAAAAGGTACAGCAGCTCAAAACGTTTTCCCTCCAAAACAGGCTGGCTTTGGACTATCTCTTGGCATCCCAAAAAGGGGTTTGTGCCCTCGTCGGGCCCCAATATTATGTATATGTAAATAATAGCAGTTATAAAATCTATAAAAAGGTGGTACAGGCTGAGGCCCATGCCCGAGCCGGAGCACAGGTTGCCTATACTGCCCCAGAGAACAATTGGTTGCAAACCTTGTTTTCAGGCTGGGGTTTGTCGTCTTGGCTTGGTGGTTTATTTAGCCTGCTATTGAAAATTCTCTTTCCTGTATTGCTTGTATTACCGGTATTATGCTGTGCAGTATTGTGTTAAGGCCCTTTTGCAAAAGTTAATAAGTCGTTCTCTTCAGGTAAAAAAATAAGTAGCCCAAGTAAAAAAACGCAGAGCCAAGGTTGTTGAGTGTTCTCAAAGGGGGGAGTTGTTGAGGACACTGGGGCATGGCCACTAGGTAACTCGAGGGGATGGAAGACCATGAGTGTCGATGAAGCCCCCTCGCACTAGGCCCCGGTGTGCTTGCCCCCCCCCTCCCGCCTGGAGGCACTCACAGCAGCTCTGCGTACTAGGCCCAAGTGTCCTTGGCCCCCCCGCCTGGAGGCACACACAGCAGTTATGCTGAGGATCTGCAACAATATGCTGTGAAGTCAGATTGCCTGAAACTAAGCAAGGCCACACAGGGCAAATATGGAAAAACAATGCTAAATAAAGCAGCTTTATGTATGGTTTAACAAATAATACAAAGAATCAGGGAACTACCTGGGAACTGAATTGGCTGGCTATATAAATACTTGGGGCAGCTTGCTATTAAATAAGTATGCTAAAAAAAAGGATGTATAAAGCCTGTGTAACTTCCTGCTCTGTGTGCAGGATTTGAGATTCAAATCTCCCTGTACGTTTTTGAAGCTTCAAATAAACTTTTCTGCTTCTCCACCCCATTGTAATTATTGGGTGTAGCACACCGGGTAACAAGCCAACTTGTACAATGTCCCCTGGAAACAAGGAGTGTGTCTTGAATTCTATGTTCTCTGGAAGTAAGAGGTGTCTCCTAAATACTGCCCCATCCAGAAACAAGGAGTGTGTCATGAATCGTAGTCCTGCTGGAAACAAGGGTGTGTACTGAATACTGCCCCCCCTCCCCCCCCCCCCGAAACAAGAGGTGTGTCATCAATAGCACTCCTCCTGGGAACAAGGGGTGTGTGCTGAAAAGCGTCCCCTCTGGAAACAACAGGTGTGACGTGAATACTGCCCCTCCCCCGACCAGAAACAAGAGGTGTGTCATCAATAGCACTGCTCCTGGGAACAAGGAGTGTGTCCTGAATACTGTCCCCTCCAGAAACAAGAGGTGTGTCATCGATAGTATTCCTCATGGGAACATGAGGGGTGCCCTGAATAGTGTCCTGTCGAGAAACACAAGTACTTGTAGAACGTAATGTTAAAAATAATGGGTCATGGTTCCCTGGTGCCCTCTGTTTCAGTGCCCCTGCTCTTGCCCCCTACCCACACTTGGAGCAACCCTTGGCCAAGCTGGTCCTGGGAACCTCTTGTCGGCTCTGCAGAGGCTGATGCTGGGGTGTCACAATCCCCCTGTCTTTGTATCTGGTCTCTGCTGAGCTTGGGTAGGGGGGTGAGGAGTTTGTGCTGTTGCCTCTGGGTCCTGAGTGGGAGATGCTGAGTGCTGCTGCTGGACTGAACAAGCCTTTTGATGAGCGAGGTCTCCGCTTAAAGTAAGAGTGTGCCGTCTCTCACTCTCCAAATACACACAGCCTCTCTCTCACATACACACTTGTACTGTTGTTGTTATTACTGCCTTTGAAAGAATAAAATTGCAGAGACTATATGTGCATGGTGCATTTCGAAGTTTAAGGGTTACAGTGCTGGTTGTTTATTTTTTTCTGCGGTCTGTGCATTTCATAATTTTACTACTCAAATAATTAAATCTAAGGTAGAAATGAGTTCTAAAATGCCTAACCTGTCCTGGCTGGTAATTGCTTAATTGTCATTAATTATTTAAAATAACAATGATAAAGCACAATATGATAAAAGTCAGACAATCAAATAATAGTATCCTGCTAGAACATAAATTCTGCATCTACTCACAACTGTAGACAGTGCAGCTGAAGGTCGCTTATTTTCAAATCATATTTTTAGTGATATCTGTAAAATAACTTAATATTTGTATGAAAATAAATGTGGTTACATGTACAATACTAATAACCATGATGGACTCAAATGTTAGTAAAAAGAAAAGGAGTACCTGTGGCACCTTAGAGACTAACAAATTTGTTAGTCTCTAAGGTGCCACAAGTCCTCCTGTTTTTTTTGCGAATACAGACTAACAAGGCTGCTACTCTGAAATCTGTCAAACGTTAGTGAGTCATGTACATGATTTTGATCGATCGGTAAACATAAATGCAAAAATATTTAGAGAAACGAATTTCCTTTCTTAATAAAAGAGAAAACACCACATCAATCATGTATGTTTATTTTAGTGAATGGTTTTTCACTGCACTAAAAAGCATTTACTTAATTTTGAGTAGATAACGGTAGTAACACAGACTCTGTGTTAAATAAACTCTGCTTAAAATCTGCTTATTTGCTCACTTTGTATATATCTGTACTAAAGATAATGTACAAAATAGCAAATGTGTGTTTCTGATATGTGTTAAAGCTCCAAAACTGACACCGTCAGGCTTGAGAGTGGGACTGTCTTGCTGTATTGTCTCCTGATTGTTCTAAACGTACACAGATACAAACTCCAACTAAATCCACATTTTCAGTTTATATTTTTTCCTTCATATATATATATATATATACACACACACACACACACACATATAGATATAGAACTCCTGTCAGCTAAATCCTATTTCATATAAGTTATCATGTGCAAGAAACCTGGAGTTTTCAGGTGCTCAAATAGCCCCTGGAATCATGATTAAAATTGCCTTACCCCCCAAAATATGAAACGTTGCCTCTGGTGAGCTGGGAGCGGCCAGAGGGCTGTGGGCTCTGGCAAGATGCAGCCCCCTGTGTGACAGCACAAAGTCCACCTTGAGCCGCATGCTGAGTGCCAGGCACCACAAGCTGCAGCAGCAACGGCGGCGTCAGGGTGGCATTATGCTACGCGACCCTTACGTCTGCGATTCTGCCGGGGGTGGTGGCATCACCTGGCAGCCAGTGCTCTCTAGCTGCCCATACAGTGCTTAATTTGTGCCGGGCCTGAGCTCTGTGACCTTTGTCTACGTAAATTAAGCACTTGGAGGAGGCAGTGGGGTGTGCAGGGGATGCGGGGGAGGTAGCTCAGGGCAAAGTACAAGTTTGCACAGGTTGCCATTTTCCCTAAAGTCAGTCATGGGGATGGTGCAGTTTCTCTGGCTTGTGGCAGCTCCCCGGGCAGCATGTCAGGGAGTGACACTGCCCTCCATTTTGAGCTTGAGGCCGCGGTATGCCCTCAAGCATCAGCTAAGTAATCTTTCCATTACCCCCTAAATACCCTCTCACAGTACAAACGCACCCCTCCAGCACTGTTGAGGAACCTCTTTCAGCAGCCCCCAACTGGACCTACTGTGGAGTCCCCTCTTCCCTCTAGGTGGCGTTTTCTTTTTAGGAAGCTGAAACATGGTAATTATAGTGTTACCTGGTGATAGAGTTTAAGTCTTCTGCAAATTTGTATTGTAAGAAGGAAGGCTGATTAATACATCAAGATGAACAGTGCTTGCCACTGCTAAGCTAGGAATGAACTAAAGGGTTTCTGTGTCGCCTGAGTCTGTATTTATAGCTGCCTTTGGCTTCTAAAGCATGCTGGGAAACGGAGGGGTGGAGCTTAGGCAGTATATAAGCTGGGGTCTTGTCACAGTAAGTCATTCGGCTTTGTGTTGGTTCAAAGAGATGTGCATAGGTATTCGTAGGGGTGTTTATAGTCATGGTGAGCATTAATATGAGGTAATGATGACATGTATTTGCATTAGTTTACTATTTTTCTGTGCTTATTTTTGTGTAATGTGGTTTTCTTTCATTTCAGGTTATTCATAGTGTGTTTGATTCACATGTTATCATTTGTATTTTCATTAGGGGGAAGACATTGAGGGTTGTTTCCGACAGAGCTTCTGTTAAACACACATCTGGTATTGGTAGCGTGTCCATGGTGTTGGACTGTTGTAGAAGCATAGAAGTTTTCTGTCTGGGTTAGGAGGGGAGTGGTCTGAGGAGACTGTAATATTTAGTAAGAGTTTCTTCTCTTAACCTCAACTGCATTCTCCTCTTGTATTTTCTCCTACTCACTTGTCTGGAATCCTGTGAGTAGAGTTTATAAACCATGTTTGCAGCCAAGCTTTCTTTGTATTCGCAGCTGCATCAAGATCCGGTACCGAGTCGCATTGTGACGTGAAGGGTTGTGAATATTTTTCTCTTTGTCCGTCACACAAGTGCTGTATTTTGTAAGCAATTTCAACATACGGCAGCGAAGGCCTGTCTACCGAGGCGAAGGAGATCTCAAGAGGTAGAGCACCTGTCCAATTTCCAAAGATAAGTATATGCCAAAGCGTTTGATCGTCAGAAGCGTTTCTGATGTTGAGGCTCTTTCTTTACTTATGGGAGTCTTCTAAACTCTGCTCATTCTTACAGGGCCTGTGAGGGGTGGACGGGAGTTCATTGTATGGAGGGAGCAGTGTGTTTCCCCTGAGCGTGCTGGCAGAGTGACCTGTCTGTAACTAGAGATGCTCCGTTCTCAGTTCTTCTCTCGTACGCAGCACTGGGTTTGCATCACAGGTCACCGCTTCCACCTTGCGTTTTCCTCTACACGGTGGTGGTTTTCCGAGGAGGATGCGAGCATCCTAGTTAGCGATGGGCCCCTGTGGTGTAGGGAAAGGGGGAGAGCCACCACTATGTAGAAGCGTAGCCATTTTCCATGTGGATGAGAGTGTTCTATGTGGGGGGTGTAATGTGTAGTAGCTGTCCCTCTCAAGGAATCGGTATGTAGGTGAGGTCATCTTTCATATTGTGGTGTCGGGAGCTTTGTGAGTAGAGTTTATAACTGAGGTTTGCAGTCAAGCTTTGTTTTTACTTTCAAATGCGTCCAGATCCAGTACCGAGTAGTCTCATTCCGTGGAGGGTCGTGATTACTTCTCTTTGACCGTCACGACATCGCTGTACGGTTGTCAACGTACGGGAGGAAAGGCCCACGTACAAAGGACAAGAAGATCTTGAGAGCGGCAGCGGCTGTCAAAGTTAAGTCTCTGCCGAAGGGTTCGATAGCTAGAAGTATTTGAGCCATTGAGGCTCCTCGTTTAGGGGCGGGAGTCCTCTAAACTCTCCCCATTCTGAATGGGTACGTGAGGGGTGGGCGGGAGCTCGTTGCACGGAGAGAGCGTGCGTTTCCCCCGAGGGAAGGTCGATCGCTGGCAGAGTGACCTGTCCTTAACTAGAGATGCTCCGTTCTCAGTTCTTCTTCTTCTCTCGTACGCAGCACTAGTTTTGCATCACAGGTCACCGCTTCCAACTTGTGTTCTCTTCTACGTGGTGGTGGTTTTCCGAGGAGGATGTGAGCATCCTAGTTAGCGATGGGCCCCCGTTTTGGTGGGACACGGGGAGGGCCACCGATATGTGGATGAGCGTGTTTGGGGTGGGTGGGTGCTTCTCTCGGGGGGTGGGGTGGGTAATGTTTAGTAGGTGTTCCTTCTCTTTAGGAAGCAGTGTGTAAGTGAGGTCATCTTTTGTATCGTGTATCTGGGAGCTTTGCGAGTAGGTTTTCGGTCAAGCTTTGTTTGTATTTGCAGATGCTTCCACATCCAGTACCATGTCATGTTAGCATATGGGAGCGAAGGTCCGTGTACAAAGGACAAGAAGATCTTGAGAGCAGGAGCGGCTGTCAAAGTTAAGTCTCTGCGGAAGGGTTTGGTAGCCAGAAGTATTTGAGCCATTGAGGCCCCTCATTTAGGGGCGGGAGTCCTCTAAACTCTCCCCATTGTGAATGGGCACGTGAGGGGGGGCGGGAGCTCGTTGCACGGAGAGAGCGTGCGTTTCCCCCGAGGGAAGGTCGATCGCTGGCAGAGTGACCTGTCCGTAACTAGAGATGCTCCGTTCTCAGTTCTTCTTGTCTTGTACGCAGCACTGGGTTTGCATCACAGGTCACCGCTTCCACCTTGCGTTTTCCTCTACACGGTGGTGGTTTTCCGAGGAGGATGCGAGCATCCTAGTTAGCGATGGGCCCCTGTGGTGTAGGGAAAGGGGGAGAGCCACCACTATGTAGAAGCGTAGCCATTTTCCATGTGGATGAGAGTGTTCTATGTGGGGGGTGTAATGTGTAGTAGCTGTCCCTCTCAAGGAATCGGTATGTAGGTGAGGTCATCTTTCATATTGTGGTGTCGGGAGCTTTGTGAGTAGAGTTTATAACTGAGGTTTGCAGTCAAGCTTTGTTTTTACTTTCAAATGCGTCCAGATCCAGTACCGAGTAGTCTCATTCCGTGGAGGGTCGTGATTACTTCTCTTTGACCGTCACGACATCGCTGTACGGTTGTCAACGTACGGGAGGAAAGGCCCACGTACAAAGGACAAGAAGATCTTGAGAGCGGCAGCGGCTGTCAAAGTTAAGTCTCTGCCGAAGGGTTCGATAGCTAGAAGTATTTGAGCCATTGAGGCTCCTCGTTTAGGGGCGGGAGTCCTCTAAACTCTCCCCATTCTGAATGGGCACGTGAGGGGTGGGCGGGAGCTCGTTGCACGGAGAGAGCGTGCGTTTCCCCCGAGGGAAGGTCGATCGCTGGCAGAGTGACCTGTCCTTAACTAGAGATGCTCCGTTCTCAGTTCTTCTTCTTCTCTCGTACGCAGCACTAGTTTTGCATCACAGGTCACCGCTTCCACCTTGTGTTCTCTTCTACGTGGTGGTGGTTTTCCGAGGAGGATGTGAGCATCCTAGTTAGCGATGGGCCCCCGTTTTGGTGGGACACGGGGAGGGCCACCGATATGTGGATGAGCGTGTTTGGGGTGGGTGGGTGCTTCTCTCGGGGGGCGGGGGTGGGTAATGTTTAGTAGGTGTTCCTTCTCTTTAGGAAGCAGTATATAAGTGAGGTCATCTTTTGTATCGTGTATCTGGGAGCTTTGCGAGTAGGTTTTCGGTCAAGCTTTGTTTGTATTTGCAGATGCTTCCACATCCAGTACCATGTCATGTTAGCATATGGGAGCGAAGGTCCGTGTACAAAGGACAAGAAGATCTTGAGAGCAGGAGCGGCTGTCAAAGTTAAGTCTCTGCGGAAGGGTTTGGTAGCCAGAAGTATTTGAGCCATTGAGGCCCCTCATTTAGGGGCGGGAGTCCTCTAAACTCTCCCCATTGTGAATGGGCACGTGAGGGGTGGGCGGGAGCTCGTTGCACGGAGAGAGCGTGCGTTTTCCCCGAGGGAAGGTCGATCGCTGGCAGAGTGACCTGTCCGTAACTAGAGATGCTCCGTTCTCAGTTCTTCTTCTTCTCTCGTACGCAGCACTAGTTTTGCATCACAGGTCACCGCTTCCACCTTGCGTTTTCCTCTACACGGTGGTGGTTTTCCGAGGAGGATGCGAGCATCCTAGTTAGCGATGGGCCCCTGTGGTGTAGGGAAAGGGGGAGAGCCACCACTATGTAGAAGCGTAGCCATTTTCCATGTGGATGAGAGTGTTCTATGTGGGGGGTGTAATGTGTAGTAGCTGTCCCTCTCAAGGAATCGGTATGTAGGTGAGGTCATCTTTCATATTGTGGTGTCGGGAGCTTTGTGAGTAGAGTTTATAACTGAGGTTTGCAGTCAAGCTTTGTTTTTACTTTCAAATGCGTCCAGATCCAGTACCGAGTAGTCTCATTCCGTGGAGGGTCGTGATTACTTCTCTTTGACCGTCACGACATCGCTGTACGGTTGTCAACGTACGGGAGGAAAGGCCCACGTACAAAGGACAAGAAGATCTTGAGAGCGGCAGCGGCTGTCAAAGTTAAGTCTCTGCCGAAGGGTTCGATAGCTAGAAGTATTTGAGCCATTGAGGCTCCTCGTTTAGGGGCGGGAGTCCTCTAAACTCTCCCCATTCTGAATGGGCACGTGAGGGGTGGGCGGGAGCTCGTTGCACGGAGAGAGCGTGCGTTTCCCCCGAGGGAAGGTCGATCGCTGGCAGAGTGACCTGTCCTTAACTAGAGATGCTCCGTTCTCAGTTCTTCTTGTCTTGTACGCAGCACTGGGTTTGCATCACAGGTCACCGCTTCCACCTTGTGTTCTCTTCTACGTGGTGGTGGTTTTCCGAGGAGGATGTGAGCATCCTAGTTAGCGATGGGCCCCCGTTTTGGTGGGACACGGGGAGGGCCACCGATATGTGGATGAGCGTGTTTGGGGTGGGTGGGTGCTTCTCTCGGGGGGTGGGGTGGGTAATGTTTAGTAGGTGTTCCTTCTCTTTAGGAAGCAGTGTGTAAGTGAGGTCATCTTTTGTATCGTGTATCTGGGAGCTTTGCGAGTAGGTTTTCGGTCAAGCTTTGTTTGTATTTGCAGATGCTTCCACATCCAGTACCATGTCATGTTAGCATATGGGAGCGAAGGTCCGTGTACAAAGGACAAGAAGATCTTGAGAGCAGGAGCGGCTGTCAAAGTTAAGTCTCTGCGGAAGGGTTTGGTAGCCAGAAGTATTTGAGCCATTGAGGCCCCTCATTTAGGGGCGGGAGTCCTCTAAACTCTCCCCATTGTGAATGGGCACGTGAGGGGTGGGCGGGAGCTCGTTGCACGGAGAGAGCGTGCGTTTCCCCCGAGGGAAGGTCGATCGCTGGCAGAGTGACCTGTCCTTAACTAGAGATGCTCCGTTCTCAGTTCTTCTTGTCTTGTACGCAGCACTGGGTTTGCATCACAGGTCACCGCTTCCACCTTGGGTTCTCCTCTACGTGGTGGTGGTTTTCCGAGGAGGATGTGAGCATCCTAGTTAGTGATGGGTCACAATGTGGTGGGACATGTGGAGGGCCACCAGTATGTGGATGAGACTGTTTAGGGTGGGTGGGTGCTTCTCTGAGGGGGCTGTAATGTTTAGTACGTGTTCCTTCTCTTAAGGAAACAGTATGCAGGTGAAGTCATGTTTCATGTTGTGTAGTTGGGTGCTTTGTGAGTCTGTTTGCAGTCCAGCTTTGTTTGTCTTTGCAGACGTGTCCAGATTGGGCACTGTGTCGTTCTGTGGAGGGTCGTGACTACTTCTCTGCGACCGTATTATGACATTGGCATACGGCTGTCAACTTATGGGAGCGAAGGCCTGTGTACAAAGGACAAGAAGATCTTGAGAGCGGGAGCAGCTGTCAAAGTTAAGTCTCTGCCGAAGGGTTCGATAGTCAGAAGTATTTGTGCCGTTAAGGCTTCTTGTTTAGGGACAGAAGTCCTGTAAACTCTGCTAGTTCTTAACTGGCGTGGGAGGGAGCTCATTGTATGGAGGGAGCGTGTGTTCTCCTTGGAGGAAGGTCGAGTGCTGGTAGAGTGACCTGTCTGTAACTAGAGATGCTCCATTCTCTGTTCTTCTCTCTTACGCAGCACTGGGTTTGCATCACTGGTCACCACTACCTTGTTTGTCTGTCCTCTACTGGGTGTTGGTTTCCTCAGGAGGATGTGAGCATTGTAGTTAGCGATGGGCCCCAGTCAGGGTGGGAAAAGGCTGTGAGTATTGTGTAATTTTTCAGAATGTTGCGTCTTCATTTTAACTATATAGAAGTAGTTGGTTGCTCCTTCATTGTGGGTATGAATGCGTCAGGGCTCTTTCGGCGTGTTGAATAGGTCAGTTTAGCAAAGGGAATGTAGTATTGCGCCGTTGTGGATTTAGCAATAATGTGGCATTTATCGTTTGCGTGCCACAGGGGGATCGGAGTCCAGAACCGAGGGAATTGGCTGGGGCAAGCGCAGCCCGTTTGGTCTACGTGGTGCCAGCGGGAGCAGAGGAGCCGGTTGCATCCATGAGGTAAGTGTTAAGTTAGAGCTTTTGGTGCACTTCTCTCAATGGGAGTGTGGTCTTTGCTGTGTTAGGTGAGGTGGGCTTATTATGCACGGGTTCTCCACCAGTTTTGTACGTGTGAGACAACAGATGGAGAAGACAACATTTGGGTTAAGGTGTCGCTTCTTATCTAGAAGAAGGTTGGATTTAGGTGGACGGTTAGTGAGCGTGTTGTCACGTGTGCCCTAAAACGTTGAGTATAGTTTTTCCTCGAACATATTGTGGATGTGTGGTGCAGGTGTGGAGATGCGTTTGATATCTTTTGGGGCAGGGGTAGCGGTGGGGAGGGGAGCGTGGAAAATATGTAGGGGGACTGAGAGTTGCAATACTAGGGAGGGGTGAGGGATCTCATGACCTGTGATTCCAGGGTTTGTTACCGTAGATAGTTTCTTGCAGAAATAGGGTGGGATGTGTTGCATCATCCTTGGGTTTGACGGTCAGTACTCATTTATTTTGCGTTTGCAGGTACTTAAGAGGCTTCATGAGGTGCGGTTTGGAAAAGAATGTCTGGCAAGGTGTGTGTGAGTACTCTTACGGTCCTTCGTGGGGATGACAGCGGTGGAGGGAAAAAACCTGACCTCACGTGCTTCCAAGCTGTGTCTTGTCACATATCACTGGCGTGCGCTGCTTTTTGTCACGTACGTAGCTAATTTTGGTATTGGTTGGGCAGCGGTTCGGTGGGAGGAGAGGGAGCGGAGCGTCACCCGATCGGCCATAACTTGTAGCAATGGTTACCATCGGGCGGGGACGAACGAAGGGTCACAGGAAGCCGCTGTGAGGTTTTCTCAGTGTGTGTGTCTGAATTGCAGATGTTAGCGCTGGATACTTTATAGGCATTGGTGTGTTTTCAGTGTCTAAGGATAACGAGCTGATGATGAAAATGTGTGATGAAATGAAGAGGAGATAACGTGGGTGCATCTGGGGACACGGAAATGTGACAGTCCCGTGTGGAGGTAGAGGAAATCATTGTTCAGTTGAGGTAAGTATCGACTAAATTGTGAATATGGAGAAACATTTCCTATATTTGCACGTGGTGGGGTTCTGAGCAAAGAGATAGTCAAGCTGTGTTTTGAGTTTAATATTGGAAGGAGATATCGGGATTTGGGGAGGGAGCGTAGTAGCGTTGGTGAAGTACGATCGATTTTCAGTGTGCAGGTTTTCCATCAGTCAAGGTGCTCGGTCCTCAACTCTTGTCATAAATATTGGGGTGCGAAGTCCTGGTGTTGGTAATGTATTCTCTTCCTCTACTCACCAGCGGTGTGTTCCAAAGATGGTTCAAGATACTCTTTATGCTGTCGGTCGGTGTGGAAGCGTCGTCAAGTGCAAGCGTTGTAAAGTCTATTGTCATTGTAGGTTCTGTGCGAAGATGGGGTCCGATTTGGAAAAGAACCAGTGAAGTTCAAGTATGACTGTGGGGGACACGAAGTACTCATTTCTCAAAATGGAAGCGGATTCGATGTCAGGTTTGCAAGTTAAGTATGGTTATCGATTGTGGTATTTTTGTTCTATTCTATGTTGAAGATGGGAAATATGTTTCACTGGGTGCATGTCAATGGGAATTTCATGTGCTTTTGTTGTGTGTGTGTGTTAGAAAATGAGATGTTTAGCATTCGTTCTACAGCCGTTGAACATGCGAATCCGTTTTTCATCCTTATAGGAAGCTATTTCTGTCTGTGCGGTCTGAAGATATCGGTGTTACTGGAGAATAGTTCGGTGTGCTTCGTTTGGAAGAATTGGGGTTCGAACGTATATTTTTTGGGTTGCAATGTGAAGTGTCCTCTGTTCGCTGGCTGGAATGTAGTAGAGCAGCAGGGCCGGTGTCATTGGTGGTTCTGCTAGATACCAGAATGCACAAATGACAATAATGCCATTTTGTGATACTGCAATCTGAACTGCAGAGATTGGGTTCATTTGTTTGGTCACTCGTGTGAAGTAGTTCCTGTAATTACTTGCACAAAATGTAACTTTCTTTTGAAAGGAGTAGTTAGTTTGCCACTTGAAACGTTCCAGCCATTGAAGTCTCAAGAGAACACTGTAAGGGGTTGTATCATTGTTTTGGGCATTCTGAAGTGTTTGTCACTCGTTTCCATATCGTTGCACATGCTGTATTTGTAGAGCTGTAATGTATAGCTTGGGTTGCGGTCAGATGACTCATTTAGTCATCCATGTGGTAGCGTGCTAATTACTGC